>NC_089848.1:41829340-42189340 GCF_035609145.1 Eleutherodactylus coqui
ACTATACACATTACACGCACAGCACATTAAACAAACAGCCACTCGCAGCTCTACTACATTTGTGCTGACTGCACACATGACACACACAGCTCCTGGAATACAGTGATGAGCTCCTGGTCATGTGATCTTTGACTCCACCCACACAGGTGGTCACATGATGGTGACATCACCGATCCTGTACTTTGTGTCAGCTTATACAGTACTACCAAACTCCAGAATGCTCCGCCCACAGCAGTGATGTCACCACAGGTCCTTCAGCCCGCCATATCTCTGTGGTGATGGTAGGTCAGTTTCTCCTGTCAGGACCGCTGAGTTGTGTCTTAGATAATAATGGCTTAGTTGTATTCTCAGTGTGTTAGGACCTGCCATAATGTCGACAGGGGGTGGGGCTATGACAGCACCAGGGGTGGGGCTTTGATGTCACTAGGGGTGGTGCTATTAGACTCACTCACTCATATACAAACAGACAAGTGGTCGTTAGTAGTTTGACTGCCTGTTTACTGTGAATGCAAATGGGCGGCCGGCGCAATCCCCGACACACTCCACCTCCATTTACTAAGGGAGTCCTGTGTAAAAACAGGAGAATTACACAGATCTGCGACTAAAAAGCTGTTTGATTATTTTCAACTAATTTCCATGTATTTGGGTGTGCCGAAAGCGAAATTAAAAAAAACCCCCACAAAACCTAGATGTCAGGATTTACCAAAAAATGCAAAATTCTCTTCAAATTTTGCACATTTTTCTCAATTTTTGGTATTTCTTTTTATCTTCGGGTTTTTAACTAAATTTAAAGTCAAAATTGCTATTAAGTTATTCACATCAGTGCATTTAAGATATACAATGCCATAAAAACATAACTTAAAAAAAAAAGAACTTCAGAGTGGGCTAATGGAAACCAGCATCAACATGTTAGCAGCTGACCGCGCAGGCTCTGACATGCACAGGTTTAATTCAATTTTTTCCCTTGGTTCTCGCCTGTGGTACTATTGTATCTTGACATGATAGGAAGCTGTCAGCGGCCACAGCAGCAGAGAGCCGACATCACTGGCAGCAGAGGCAGACACTGAGTGGGGGAGCAAGCTGTCAGCGGCTACAGTAGCAGAGAGCTAGAATCTGGGACAGAGCTGAGAGGTGGTACAGTGGCACAGACATGTCTGCGGAGGGCGCAGATGGCCAGGGAAGATGCTCTGAGGCTTCGTAAGTCACAGCACAAAGGCTTCACCAGGGGAGATGGGAGGGCACAGCCTCACAGTGGGGGATTCCTAGAGCGGCTGCAGTATCACACTGTCAGCGCAGGAGCCATCTAGTGGTTCACCATGGGGAGAAGGAAGGGGGACTGCTGCTCTGGGGAGAGTGATTGCTGCGGCATGCTGGGACCTTGCTCATGGCAGCGAATCAGCTCCTGGGGGCGTCACTGGCCTGTCAAGCATCCTGTATCTTGTCTCCACCCATACTTCCGGTGGCATCAAGATGGTATCTGCTCCCTCCGCAGACATGTCTCTGCCACTGTGCCACCTCTCAGCTCTGTCCCAGATTCTGTTTTCCTGCTACTGTGGCCGCTGACAGCTTGTTCCCCCTCTCAGTTTCTGCCACTGCTGCCAGTGATCCTGACTCTCTGCTGCTGTGGCCACTGACAGCTTCCTATCATGTCAAGATACAATAGTACCACAGGCGGGAACCAAGAAAAAAATTTGAATCAAGCCCGCGCATGTCAGAGCCTGCGCGGTCAGCTTGCAACATGGTGATGCTGGTTTCCATTAGCTCATTCTATAAGTTCTTTTCTTTGAAAGTTATGTTTTTTTTTGGCATTGTATATCTTAAATGCACTGATGTGAATTATTAATGTTAATTTTGACTTTAAATTTAGTTTAAAACCGTAAGTAGAAAAATACCAAAAATTGAGAAAAATTTGCCAAATTTGAAGAGAATTTTGCATTTTGTGGTAAATTCTGACATCTAGGATTTTTTTCAATTTTTTCTTTCGTTTTCGGTACACCCAAATACATGGAAATTAGTTGAAAATAATCAAGCAGCTTTTTAGTTGCAGATCTGTGTTATTTACTGTTATGCTCATCCCTCCCTGGTATTTATCTAGTATGGTGATATTTAAGTGCTATTGGTCCCACCATGTCTGCGCCCTCTTTCTTATCCTGTCTCTGATATTTATCTAGTGCAAATTAAGTACACCATGTTTGTGCCGTCCCATGTGTATATATTAAATATGGCTTTACATTTGTTCCATTATGCCTGAAGAAGGGCCCTATGAGGTTTGAAACCTCGCTATAACATGATGTAGTTAGCAATTAAAAGCTATCATGTCTACAAGATTACTTGGTTTCTCTTACTGAGAAAAATCACATAGAGTGCAGAACACATGCTCTGGCTCTTCACCAATGCTAGCAGCATCTCTTGAGCATGTTGTCCAGCTGTTCATTATTACTGGAGCACACCCCGTAGAGCAGTGTTCCCCAACTCCAGTCCTCAGGGACCGCCAACAGGTCAGATCTTCAGGATTTCCTCAGTGTTGCACAGGTGATGTAATTATTGTCAGTGCCTCAGACATTGCTACATGTGTTCTTACCATAGGATATCCTGAAAATATGACCTGTTGGTGGACCCTGAGGACTGGAGTTGGGGACCTCTGCCGTAGAGCATACTCAGGTCATGCTGGTTGTGCTCCATCCAAACATAGGGTTGAAAGCAGAGCATTAAGATGCCGGCACCCAGTGCAAAGCTCTTATGTGGTTTATCCTGGATGCAGAGCTGTGCAGCACAGAAATGGAGGCAGAAACTGCAAAGATGTATCTATCAAGTATAAAGCCAGTGTGATTATTATTTATGGTGTGATCTGGCAGGTTTGCACTGAGCAGGCTAAAATGGAGGGAGTTGAAGGAGATCTTCCCTCTACAGCACATGCATCAAACTGAAGGCTGGCGGGCCAATTCTGGCTCATCACATCATTTTCTGTGGCCAACGACGAGGTCTAGATACAGAAAGACTGGCTCTCCACTTTTCCCGGAGGACACAGACAGAGCTTGGCAGGAGGGGTCGTCAATCTTGAAATCTGAGCTCTGGCACTTCCACACTACTCTGTTCAGCAACCCACCAGTGGCGGCACAGCTCTGACAGCCCTACCCGGGCACCCTAGCCATCCTCCAAGATAGGAAGCTGGGTGCTAAAGAGGTGGAAGGGGGAAACCCCATCATAGTGCATAGAGCTCCATAGATATGCTAAGAAGAAGTTACATTTAGAGCTCATTGATGGATCATGAGCGCCGTGCACTCCAACAGGTCCCATGATTCAGCCTATGATGTCACGGATTACTCCGGGAGTAACCCGATAATGTGAATATGAATGTGCTTAAAATCTCTTTGCTGCCATAGCAATCAACCACAGCATGGCTTTAATTGCATTTCAGCAGTATAAGAAATGAAAGTTGCGCTGTGATCGGTTGTTTTAGACATCTTCAATGAGCCAGCCTACTTCTCCGTTGTACTGCGCTTTTCAAGGGATTTTGAAGAAGGAAAAGATAATACAGTCAAACCTCTAGCTTCATTGTCTTCTAGTTTAGCCGCTTTGCAGTTTCACAGATTTTTCAAGCCAAAATTTCGCCTCTAGTTTTACTGGCTGCTTCTAGTTTCATTGGTGGCCACCGGCCTACATGGCCTCGCTGCTGACGTGGCCCACGTGATGTCCTGCTCAGCGTCTCCTCCTCCTGATGCTGAAACGCTACCCACCCTTCTCCTCTATACCAACCACGCAATAATAGTGACCCCCACTGTGACCCCAATAGTATTATTGCTTCCCTATACAAGCCCCAGTAATAATAGTGACCCCCACAGTGACCCCAGTAGTATTACCGCTCCCCTATACCAGCCCTTGAAATAATAGTGACCCCTGCACACAGAAGCCCCAACTATAATAGTGACCCCCCACACATAGAAGCCCCAGGTATGATAGTGACCCCCCCCCACAGAAGCCCCAGTCATAATAGTGACACCCCCCCCCCCCCACAGAAGCCGCATCTATAAAAGTGACCAACACAGTGACCCATATACTTACCCTCCTACTGGTCTTCACAGTGCTGATGATCCTCTCAGCGCTGCTGCCGGTGGACGGAAGTGTGTGCGCGCAGCAGCGCCTCCTCCCCTCTAGCGGAACTGTTATCAGTATGTGCATGTGGTCCATGGTGCTGCACAGTGATTACCAGGCAGGCAGCTGCAGCACCTCGCCCTGTAATCACTGCACTGGTGACCAGATGTCACCAGAAAGCGGGACAAATGCCTATCCTGCCGGGGTCCTGGGGGAAGGTGGGACACAGGGTCCCAAGGCGGGACTGTCCCACCTAAATTGAGATGTCTGGTCACCTTACACTAGTGAAACAGTACTATATTGTAATGTAAGTGACCATGTTTGGTCAGATAACACAGTGATGTGACCTTCAGTCCTATGTAACACCAGAGAACACACAGTGATAACGCTAAGGACAGATAATGATGCCACCTGCAGTCCTATGTAACACTACAGATAACACAAAGTGATAACGCTGAGAACAGATAATGATGTGACTGACATCATTCTAATTTTCCACATCACTATGAAATAATATCACACCAATTGACATTGTGGATAGGTCGCGGGTACCTGCGTCATCGCCCAGCGACGTAGTGGGAAAAACAGACATTTGGAAAAAAATCCTATACTGCATATGACCAATGGCGAGCCGCGGCGGCCATCTGCAGTCCAGAGAATACAAGGTATGTGTAATCTGTGGGCTGCCGCATGCAGAATCTGACCCGTCCGTGTGAGACCATCCTTACATAGATTACAAAGTAACACCCAGACATAAAGATGGTAAATACTATTTATTTATAGGAATATTTGTCATCAGATAGAAAGCATGGTAATATCGGAGTCTGGAGCGGCCGCTGTTATCAGGATCGCCACACTTGATGGAATTGTCGCTCCTTATGAAGCAGATGAGGAATCTACGGATCACGATGGAATGGACCTGGAACTTCTTGCAGATTTCTGGAAAGAGAAGACGACGTGTTATTATATCACATCTATAGTTTCATGCTATTAAGTCCTACAAATAAACAGGAGGCTAAAAGAAAGCAAATTGTAACATCTTCTTACCAGAAGTCCTGGTAGTCCTGATCCAGGTCCTCAGCGTTCTCCAGACTTGGACCTTCCTTCATGTTGGGGGAAGTTCATAGTCCTTCATGGTTGATGAGATGTTAAAGCTGATGGTAAAACTAAGGAGAGAACGGCAGGCAGAGATTAAAAAGGGAATTCTGTTTCCAGCTTGGACAATAATGGGGCTTTAGTATTAGTGCAGATCCCTTACCTGGAATGGAAGGTGTTCTTTTTTATTTCCAGCAGCTCATTTTTCGATGTTTTTATGATGTTACTCAATGGAGGCAGATCCTCCGGCACAAGGGGCAGTGAGGGTGCGAGCGGAGCCAGGGATGGATGCAATCGTGATGGAACTCGTGATTGCACGGAAGGATGGTGACCTCTTCCCCAATCCCGTATTCGGCTAAACAGATGGTACATGACTCGCCCTCCTCCTGCGATGTTAATACCCTCCTTGGCAGGTTCAGTATCTCTATCGCTCTCCAGTACTGCCTCCATCTCTCCTGCAGATTTGGATCACGGGCAGGTGACTGAGCCCGTGCAGGTGTAACCAAATCTGTCCATTCCATCTCGATCATAAAGGATAGTAGCTGGACCTCAGGAGAGGGTTGTTCTGGGGAGTGCTGTACTGGAGAGCGATGTGCAGGAGGGTGATCTACAGGAGGGCCGCTTGTACCGGAGGACTCCACTGCCACGGCTCTTAGAGGGGAGCGGCTTCGATGTTGGATGGGGCTGTGTGGCGAAGAGCCCCTAGGCCGTCTCCCTCTCCTCTCGGTGACTCTGGCGGTAGGTCTTCTATCATTTCTAAGCCGTGGCAGATTTATGGCCTGACCTATAAAGAAATGATAAATTATTAGTAAAAAAAAATATACAATTTCGGGCTCTGCGCCTGGATCCCGCTTAGGCAGAAGAGATGCCAGGCATGCATTGTCCTGAAATATTACCCAGCAGACCCCGGGGGTAACTCATCCCAGAAAAGAGTATGCAGCAAGGAATGTTGCTCCCCTAATATTTACCGCGATTTTCTGGTCGGTTGAGCCATGCATCATTATCAGCAATCAGCTGTCGCAGCTCCCGGGAGCTCATGATGGTGTCGCTACGGAACAATAGATAAAATACACAAGAAGTAGACTAGTTGTAGAAAACAAGCTAGTTGACACTTCTGGAACCAAAAATGGCACAGATGTAACGGCGCTCACAGATTATATAGCCGCATGACATTCTAGAATCATTATGACATCATAAGGAAAGTGATTGTGATGACAGCTCTTATACTAAGGAGCCCCACACTCTGGTCATGGCTTTATGACATCATCGCGGCCAGCTTATCCAGGTTATCCACTGGGCCCTGGGAAGACTCATACAATGTAGTATCTGGCACCTCGCTCACGCCTTAGGCTCAGGAATGAGGCTGCACATAGCTTTCCCTTAGGGCTTATTCACACGAGCGATATGTTCACATGAGTTTTGTGCGTTGCGATGCGACAAAACTCGTATGAAAATGAAATAAATTCTTTAGCGTGGATTCATTCACATGAGCGATCTTCTCCTCGCAGGATCACTGCACGTTCCATCTAATCGCAGAAGCACAAACTTGTGATTTTTGTGCGATGCGATTTTAACCCCTTAGTGACCAAGCCTGTTTGCGCCTTAATGACCAGACCAAATTATGCAAATCTGACATGTGTCACTTTAACACAGAATAGCTCCGTAAAGCTTTTGCATATCCCAGGGATTCTGACATTGTTTTTTCACCAAATGCTGTACTTCATTTAGGTGGTAAAAATAGTCCGATAGAATTTGTGTATAATTATTAAAAGCGCCAAAATTAGGAACATTTTTTAAAAAATGGTCATTTTTCACATTTTCAATTGCAATATATCAAATATATGCAAACATACTGTACAAATTTTTGATGAGATATATATTTCCATCTGTTTACTTTATTCTGGATGCACATTTGAAAAGCTTTCATTTCTTTTACCATTTAGGAGACGTACAAATTTAACATTGATTATCAACATTTTGAGAAACACTTTGTTTTCCTGCACCAAGCCAAGATTGCAAGGGCTCATAGGTGTCAGATACCCGTACAAGTGACCCCATTTTAATAACTACACCCCTTAATATGTTCACTGAGGGGGGGGCAGGGGTATTTTGACCCCACAGTTTTTTTTCAGGAGTTAATGCAATTTAGGAGGAAAAACTTACAATTTTCATTTTTCTGGCAATTGTGTCATTTTAAAAACAGTTTTTTTGTACAGCACACACATGAATGAAATCTTTCACCCCAAAATGGATACCCCTGTTTTTCCTGTATTCAGAAACATACCCATTGTGGCCCCAATATGCTTATAGGACACATGGCTAGGCCCATAATGGAGGGAGCACCCGTTGGATTTTAGGGCATAACTGAATAAATTCCAGGCCCCATTGCCCACTTGTGCGGAAAAAAAGTTGACTTCCTAAAAATACTCCCCCCTTGCCCCCCCCCACCATCCCCATTTTTTGGCATTCCCTAAATCTTAGATAAAAGTAATAATGTAAACTGCGTTTTATGTCCGAAGATAGGGGTAATTACGGAGGCCCCGTTGGAATGGGCACATGGGGCGAGAAAACCGTGTATCCCTCCTGCTCCCATGCTTTTTTGGGGGGTATTTCGTGACCTCAGCTGCGGGGCTAGGGTGTAAAAAGTGGCACTCTGTGAGTCTGCGTAAGTTTGCGGAGGTGCGGCGGTCTCCCACAGAAGGCGCTCAACAAGCTGCTCCTGGAACTGCAGGAAGGCAAGCGTTCCCGGGGCCTTTTGTAAATTACGTATTACAGGTAGCGGTCTGAATAACGGCCGCAGCAGATCCCAGCTGTGAGCCCGCCCGTGGCACTGCGTACAGCTGCGTAATGTACTGTGCATAACTGCGTAATCACACAGGCGGTCATGCGCAGTACACAGTGCTTGAAAAAGACCCAAAGCGGGTTGAAACGTTGCAGCTTTATGTCTTGCTGAGGAATAAAGGTATACATAATTTGAAGAACGTTCTGTGTGCTGATCCTTTTATTGGAAATCTACGGACTGCAAATCATGTCCTATGAGGAACTGTTTAATGATCTGGGAATGTTTAGCTTGAAAGAAAGAAGGCTCAGAGGAGACTTAATAACTGTCTACAAATATCTGAAGGGCTGTCATAGTGCAGAGGGATCAGCCTTATTCTCATTTGTACAAGAAATGCTGGAAGCAATGGGATGAAACTGAAAAGGAGGAGACACAGATTAGATATTAGACAGTGAGGGGGATCAATGAGTGGAACAGGTTACCACGGGAGGAGGTGAGTTCTTCTTCATTGGAAGTCTTCAAACAGAGGCTGGATTAATATCTCTCTGGGGGGATTTAGTAATCCTGCACTGAGCAGGGGGTTGGACCTGGAAGTCACTTCCACCTCTACCATTCTATGGTTCTATACTGTTCAGGGTTGCCAACCTGATTTCGTCTTTTTTCCTGAAGAATGTCTCCAAAAGTTATGGACAGTCAACATTTTTTACAGACACACTAGAAAATCATAATCTCAAATGATGATCCAGGGATTACTCTGGCTGCCATTATAGAGTCAGGAAAGAATTTTTCCTCCAAATCAGCAAAATGGCTGCTTGTTTTTTTTTTTGCCTTCCTCTGGACCAACAAGGATGGGGGTTGAAACAGGCTGAACTAAATGGACATTGTCTTCATTCAGCCTAACATACTATGTTACTATGAAAGCCCTCAGTGACTGACTGACTCGCCACTAATTCTCTAACTTCCTGATGTCGTACAAACATGAAATTTGGCACAACTATTCTTTAGGTCCTAAATAGAAAAAGTAAAGGGGGTCTCAACTCCATTATTGAATGATAATTGCAAAAGTAAGTGCACCCCTATGTAATATAACTTCCTGGTGTCGTACAAGCGTGAAATTTGGCGCGAACATTCTTTAGGTCCTAAGTGAGTAGAGTGGGAAGGGTGGTACATTCTGCAGAGGAACATTGGTACATGCAGCCTGAGGAGAATCTAACGCTGTACCAAATTAACCTCGGGCGACGCCTGGGTACATCAGCTAGTAATTAGCGTGTTCGAGATGCTCGTTACTCGAGACGAGTACCACGCGATGTTCGAGTTACTTTCACTTTCATCTCTGAGATGTTAGCGCGCTTTTCTGGCCAATAGAAAGACAGGGAAGGCATTACAACTTACCCCTGCGACGTTCAAGCCCTATACCACCCCCCTGCAGTGAGTGGCTGGCGAGATCAGTTGTCACCCGAGTATATAAATTGGCCCCCCCCCCCCCGCGGCTCGCCACAGATGCATTCTGACATAGTTCAGGGAAAGTGCTGCTGGTGCCGGAGCTGCTATAGGGAGAGCGTTAGGAGTTATTTTAGGCTTCAAGAACCCCAACGGTCCTTCTTAGGGCCACATCTAACCGTGTGCAGTAGTGTGGAGGCTGCTTTTTGCAGTGTTGCACTTTTTTTTTTTTTTGTATATCGGCCGTGCAGAGCATTGCGTCCTGCAGTAATTTTACATTGTCCAGGGCCAGTAGTGGTGAGGCAGGGACAGAAGACATATTTAGTGTATATAGGCAGTGGGCCTTTCCAAAAACATTTGGGAAAAAAAATCTATTTGGGCTGCCTGTGACCGTCCTCAGTGTACTGGGTCTCTGCTGGGGGTAGTTGTCCTAATTCAGACGCAGCCAGCTCAGTGTTACAGCAGGCTTGTGCAAAATTCTTTCCTGCCTCTGTGTTGCCTCTTACATCACCTCTGTATTCCTGTCCACAGGTGTACTGGATCTCTGCTGGGGGTAGTTGTCCTAATTCATACGCAGCCAGCTCAGTGTTACAGCAGGCTTGTGCAAAATTCTTTCCTGCCTCTGTGTTGCCTCTTACATCACCGCTGTATTCCTGTCCACAAGTGTACTGGGTCTCTGCTGGGGGTAGTTGTCCTAATTCATACGCAGCCAGCTAAGTGTTACAGCAGGCTTGCGCAAAATTCTTTCCTGCCTCTGTGTTGCCTCTTACATCACTGCTGTATTCCTGTCCACAAGTGTACTGGGTCTCTGCTGGGGGTAGTTGTCCTAAATTATACGCAGCCAGCTAAGTGTTACAGCAGGCTTGCGCAAAATTCTTTCCTGCCTCTGTGTTGCTTCTTACATCACCGCTGTATTCCTGTCCTCAAGTGTACTGGGTCTCTGCTGGGGCTAGTTGTCCTAATTCATACGCAGCCAGCTAAATGTTACAGCAGGCTTGCGCAAAATTCTTTCCTGCCTCTGCTGTGCGTTCCGTAAGCGAAGTCAGCCTCCAACCACAGGCCAATAAGCGGCACATTTAATTACAGCGTTCTGTTTCAGCACTACTGGTAATACAGCATGCTGATGGGTAGGGGTAGGCCTAAAGGACGTGGACGCGGAGGCCCAAGTCAGGGTGTGGGCACAGGCCGAGCCAGTGCGGTGGCCAGGGGTAGAGGCAGGGCCAGACCGAATAATCCACCAACTGTTTCCCAAAGCGCCCCCTCGCGCCATGCCACCCTGCAGAGGCCAAGGTGCTCTAAGGTGTGGTAGTTTTTCACAGAGACGCCTGACGACCGATGAACAGTGGTGTGCAACCTTTGTCGCGCCAAGATCAGCTGGGGAGCCACCACCACCAGCATGCGCAGGCATATGATGGCCAAGCACCCCACAAGGTGGGATGAAGGCCGTTCACCGCCTCCGGTTTGCACCACTGCCTCTCCCCCTGTGCCCTAACCTGCCACTGAGATCCAACCCCCCTCTCAGGACACAGGCACGAGTGCCTACCGGCCTGCACCCACACCCTCACCTCCGCTGTCCTCGGCCCCATCCAGCAATGTCTCTCAGCGCAGCGTCCAGACGTTGCTAGCGCAACTGTTTGAGCGCAAGCGCAAGTACGCCGCCACGCACCCGCATGCTCAAGAGTTAAACGTGCACATAGCCAAATTGATCAGCCTGGAGATGCTGCCGTATAGGCTTGTGGAAACGGAGGCTTTCAAAAGCATGATGGCGGCGGTGGCCCCGCGCTACTCGGTTCCCAGTCGCCACTACTTTTCCCGATGTGCTGTCCCAGCCCTGCGCGACCACGTCTCCCGCAACGTTGTACGCGCCCTCACCAACGCGGTTACTGCCAAGGTCCACTTAACAACGGACACGTGGACAAGCACAGGCGGGCAGGGCCACTACATCTCCCTGACGGCACATTGGGTGAATTTAGTGGAGGCTGGGACAGAGTCAGAGCCTGGGACCGCTCACGTCCTACCCACCCCCAGAATTGCGGGCCACAGCTCGGTGGTGGTATCTGCGGCGGTGTATGCTTCCTCCACTAAAGCACCTTCCTCCTCCTCCTCCTCCAACGCAACCTCTGTCTCGCAATCAAGATGTGTCAGCAGTACGTCGCCAGCAGTCGGTGTCGCACGGCGTGGCAGCACAGCGGTGGGCAAGTGTCAGCAGGCCGTGCTGAAACTACTCAGCTTAGGAGAGAAGAGGCACACAGCCCACGAACTGCTGCAGGGTCTAACAGAGCAGACCGACCGCTGGCTTTCGCCGCTGAGCCTCCAACCGGGCATTGTCATGTGTGACAACGGCCGTAACCTGGTGGCGGCTCTGCAGCTCGGCAGCCTCACGCACGTGCCATGCCTGGCTCATGTCTTTAATTTGGTGGTTCAGCGCTTTCTGAAAAGCTACCCACACTTGTCATACCTGCTCGGAAAGGTGCGCCGGGTCAGCGCACATTTCCGCAACTCCAAGACGGACGCTGCCACCCTGCGGACCCTGCAACATCGGTTTAATCTGCCAGTGCACCGACTGCTGTGCGATGTGCCCACACGGTGGAACTCTACGCTCCACATGTTGGCCAGACTCTATGAGCAGCGTAGAGCTATAGTGGAATACCAACTCCAACATGGGCGGCATAGTGGGAGTCAGCCTCCTCAATTCTTTACAGAAGAGTGGGCCTGGTTGGCAGCCATCTGCCAGGTCCTTGGAAACTTTGAGGAGTCTACCCAGATGGTGAGCGGGGATGCTGCAATCATTAGCGTCACCATTCCTCTGCTATGCCTCTTGAGAAGTTCCCTGCAAAGCATAAAGGCAGATGCTTTGCGCTTGGAAACGGAGGCGGGGGAAAACAGTATGTCGCTGGATATTCAAAGCACCCTCATGTCTATATCTCAGCGCGTTGAGGAGGAGGGGGAGGAGCATGAGGAGGAGGGGGAAGAGACAGCTTGGCCCACTGCTGAGGGTACCCATGCTGCTTGCCTGTCATCCTTTCAGTGTGTATGGCCAGAGGAGGAGGAGGATCCTGAAAGTGATCCTCCTAGTGAGGACAGCCATGTGTTGCGTACAGGTACCCTGGCACACATGGCTGACTTCATGTTAGGATGCCTTTCTCGAGACCCTCGCGTTACACACATTCTGGCCACTACGGATTACTGGGTGTACACACTGCTCGACCCACGGTATAAGGAGAACCTTTCCACTCTCATACCCGAAGAGGAAAGGGGTTTGAGAGTGATGCTATACCACAGGGCGCTGGTGGACAAACTGATGGTAAAATTCCCATCTGACAGCGCTAGTGGCAGAAGGTGCAGTTCCGAGGGCCAGGTAGCAGGGGAGGCGCAGAGATCAGGCAGCATGTACAGCGCAGGCAGGGGAACATTCTCCAAGGCCTTTGCCAGCTTTATGGCTCCCCAGCAAGACTGTGTCACCGCTCCCCAGTCAAGGCTGAGTTGGCGGGAGCACTGTAAAAGAATGGTGAGGGAGTACGTAGCCGATCGCACGACTGTCCTCGGTGACGCCTCTGCCCCCTACAACTACTGGGTGTCGAAGCGGGACACGTGGCCTGAACTCGCGCTGTATGCCCTGGAGGTGCTTGCTTGTCCTGCGGCTAGCGTCTTGTCAGAGAGGGTGTTTAGTGCGGCTGGGGGAATCATCACGGATAAGCGTACCCGCCTGTCAACCACAGTGCCAGCAGGCTTACACTCATCAAGATGAACAAAGCCTGGATTTCCCCAGACTTCTCTTCTCCACCAGCGGACAGCAGCGATACCTAAGCAATACGTAGGCTGCACCCGCGGATGGAAGCATCGTTCTCTATCACCATCAAAAACGGGGACCTTTTTGCTTCATCAATCTGTGTATTCTATTCATCCTTCTCCTCCTGCTCCTCCTCCTGAAACCTCACATAATCACGCCGAACGGGCAATTTTTCTTAGGCCCACAAGGCTCAGTCATATAATTTTTGTAAACAATTTTTATACGTTTCAATGCTCATTAAAGCGTTGAAACTTTCACCTGAACCAATTTTTATTTTAACTGGGCTGCCTCCAGGCCTAGTTACTAATTAAGCCACATTAACCAAAGCGATTAATGGGTTTCACCTGCCCTCTTGGTTGGGCATGGGCAATTTTTCTGAGGTACATTAGTACTGTTGGTACACCAATTTTTGGGGGCCCTCGCCTACAGTGTAATCCAATTAATTTTTTGCCCACCTGCATTAAAGCTGACGTTACATCAGCTGTGATGGGCAATGCAATGGGATATATTTATGTACCGCCGGTGGCTTCCTGGCACCCACCCATGCTGTGGGTCCACAGGGAGTTGTAACTGCATATGTCCACTTCTAAAGAACCCCAGTCTGACTGGGGCATGCAGTGTGGGCCGAAGCCCACCTGCATTTAATCGGACGTTACCTCAGCTGTGATGGGCACTGCAATGGGATACATTTATGTACAGCCGGTGGGTTCCAGGGAGCCACCCATGCTGTGGGTGCACACGGAATTCCCATTGCGGAGTTGTACCTGCCTGTGACTATTTATAAAAAACCGCGGTCTGACTGGGGCATGCAGACACCTTGACAGAATGAATAGTGTGTGGCACATAGGTTCCCCATTGCTATGCCCACGTGTGCAGCTCCTGATGGCGGTGGCACAGGATTATATTTCTCATTGCTTCTGTACAGCATTGTGGGCTATCGCCCCGCCCCTTTTAAAGAGGGTTGCTGCCTAGCCATGCCAACCCTCTGCAGCGTGTGCCTGCGGTTCCTCCTCATGGCAGACGCACTTATAAATAGACATGAGGGTGGTGTGGCATGAGTGCAGCTGAAGGCTGCGCAGGGACACTTTGGTGTGCGCTGTGGACACTGGGTCATGCGGGGGGGTTGGACAGCATGTAACCCAGGAGAAGTGGCAGCGGAGTGTCATGCAGGCAGTGATTGTGCTTTGTTGGAGGTAGTGTGGTGCTTAGCTAAGGTATGCATTGCTAATGAGGGCTTTTCAGAAGTAAAAGTTGTTGGGAGGGGGGAGGGGCCCACTCTTGCCGCTATTGTGGCTTAATAGTGGGACCTGGGAACTTGAGATGCAGCCCAACATGTAGCCCCTCGCCTGCCCTATCCGTTGCTGTGTCGTTCCCATCACTTTCTTGAATTGCCCAGATTTTCACAAATGAAAACCTTAGCGAGCATCGGCGATATACAAAAATGCTCGGGTCGCCCATTGACTTCAATGGGGTTCGTTACTCGAAACGAACCCTCGAGCATCGCGATAATTTTGTCCCGAATAATGAGCTCCCGAGCATTTTGGTGCTCGCTCGTCTCTACTAGTAATAATATATTTCTTTTAATTTCTAGGAAATTCAGAGTAAGCATATTATGGGGCACAGTGAGGATGCGCCCCACAGAGGACCTGAGTCATTGCCTGCAGGACACCATGACATCATTATCAACCTTGCCACCTTCCAAACTACACAGGGTTTTATATAAAAATAATTTACCTGCCTATCAGATGTATGTAACTTTCATCCACCCGGAGTATCATGACAGGCAGAGCAGTTCGGGGGTCAATGAAGAAAGGATTGTAAATGGCAATTAACCAGCTGTCAAAGAAAACTGATGGCAGACGATCTGGCATGGCACTAGACCTCTTGATTAGAGAATGCATGCTATGTGGCGATTAAATGTGGGGTACAATGTGGGTACATCTGTCACTTCAGCAAAAAAAATAAAGGGTAATACATGTAGCTTTGAGAGTCAGTATGTAAAGAAAGGGTGCAATAAAACACACAACGATTACACTGTGCAACACAGTTTTTGTAACAGATAAGCAGATGGGCGGCTTACAGTAACTTTAGTGCTGACTTCAAATATGATATCCGTTTTTTTCTGCCACGTAAGGTTTTCCAGTTATGGGGAATAATGTAATTCGTTTGCCATTGTATTGTATGTTTTGGAAATCTGCCCATACAATGAATCCAGTCGGCTCGCCATTAACCTTG
Organism: Eleutherodactylus coqui; assembly: GCF_035609145.1. Classification (NCBI taxonomy): domain Eukaryota; kingdom Metazoa; phylum Chordata; class Amphibia; order Anura; family Eleutherodactylidae; genus Eleutherodactylus; species Eleutherodactylus coqui. Next base: position 41,844,772 of record NC_089848.1, read on the forward strand.
CTTAATAAAAAGAACAGAAGTGATTGCGCTACTATTTTGCAATCACTGTTACACACTGCGTGCTGACTGAACAATATAAGGGTAGGTTTATGTAACATATAGGGTATGCTTCCACGTGGCGGAAACACTGCGGATCATCCACCAGTAAGCTGTAACTAATGAGCTGTGTTTTTACAGGTAATTGGTTAGACTAAATAAAAGAATCAATAATAAAACAGAAATACTTGTTTAGTATCGCTGCATCTGTAAAAGTCCGATCTATCAAAGTAACACATTATTTACCCCGCATGGTGAACGTCATCCAAAAAAAAAACTCAAAAAACTGAGAGCCCCAGAAATGCACTTTTTTTGGTCATTCTGTCTTCAACAAAAAAGTAATCAAAAAGTCGTATGCATTCCAAAATGGTACTAACACAAACTACAGGACGTCTCACAAGAGATGAGCCCTAGCACAACTATGTGGACGGAAAAATAAAACAGTTATTCTGTGCAGACAATGGCGGCAAAAAAAATTAAAAAAAATTAAATGTCTTAGGACAAAAAAAAAAATAGTACGGCAAAGAAAAAAAAACTACATAAGTTTGGTATCATAGTAATTGTACTGACCCGTGGAATACAGTTATCAGGTCATTTTTGTTGCAGTTTGTGGACCGTAGAAACAAGACGCACCGAAAGATGGTGGAATTTCTTTGTTTTACTCTACTTAGAACTTCTTCTACACCGTGTGATCGTTCGGATTCCCGCAATCCAGCGATAAATTAAACGATTATCGTTCAGTGTAAATGCATGCAGCGACTGCATCACAACTCGTTTGCCTCTTGTTCGTCATTCAGTTTATGCATGCAAAAAAGCTGAATGACGGATCGTTCCATGTAAGCAGGTAGTCGGTCACTTATGAACAAATGCCTGCTTACGGTGAATGGAGGCGGGCGGGCCGGAACGATCCTCCTCCATTCAATCAGCGATGATCATCCCTCTGGAAAAGCACAAGAACAATCTGCCCCCTATAAAGGCACCCTAAGGGTCTTTCGCCGTTGTATAGACGTTTACTAGGACATTAGATGTTTTTATATTTTAAATAAGCCCCCAGATATGTAGAATCTAAACTGGACCAGGAAAGATGTCAGCCAAAAATGGTGTGCAAGACTGCACAGAATACTGAACTGTTGTGACCTGAGGAGCCAGACTAATAAAAAATTTTTTTATATCTTTCAAAATAATTACAAGTAGTATAATTCACAGAGGCAGAGGGATATAGAAGAAAGGCTTTCTCAAAATATTCACTGGGTATATCCCTTAAAATATAACTTTTATTAATCAATAAATATAAAATGATTGGGCCTCACAAAAAACAGACAAACTGGAACTAACAAACACAGAGCAAGAATTTTAAACCCTGGAAAAGGACCAGAGAAAATATATGTAATTGACACCTCTATTACAATGCAGAAGTATCCTGCAACGTGAGACACTCTAATGCACTCTTTTTCAGTCACCATTGGGGATGGATGTCACCCAATAAAGATTAGAGGACCATATTAGGATGCGTCCTTCACAAAAAGATGAAATGAGGATGATCGTTCCATCAAGGTAAGTGGTTTACGGAACACCTCCAATGGTGACGTACATTCGGGCTCCTATTGTGTCTTATCAACAAGGATCAGAATTATTAGAGGTGAAATGACAAGAGGCCACCAGGCCTATGTCTTCTTAGTACACAAACCCTCTTAAATAAGAGATAAAATCTGGTTCTTGACCAGGTAACTGCCCTATCTGGATAATAGCACCGGGCTAAAGATGCTGAAACAGTAGGACACCAGCAGCAGCCTATGATAGGTCCTTGTCCGTGATGAAAAAAGAACTGTATATAGTTTCGTTTAGAATGGACAAACCACAAGCAAAGCTTCTGCTGATGCCCCCCGAGAAAAAATACACAAGTGGCTGATTGATTATCAACCACAGGTTATCAATCAATGAAGAATCAAATTCTGCTAGAAATAACCAGAGAACCACCATTAAGGTACTGATGCGTTCTCATGCAGAATATAGCTTCAATAACCATTCAGGACGAGATTCAGAAAAACCTTCTGAGAAAATTATTAATGCAGAAATGGTTCATACTGGTTCAACGCGTTTCTGTCATACACAGACTCATCAGGAACCGTAATCTATGATGGTGTCATCAGACACGAAATTGTCCTTGGTAGTTATAACGTTTCTCTAATCTATGATACAAAGGTGCCATACACTGAAAATAATGCTGTTATCAGGCAATGAATATGAAACCCTGAACTTCCCTAAGTAGTTAAGTCCTCCTAGATGAGAAAAGGAGGAATTCGCTCCTCTAGATAAACCTAACCAGATTAAAACGGGACACTAAAATAGAAGATAACGCGTCCCAAATAACCCAAAAATTGATTAAACCCCTAAAAAAGGGGAGTTTTGGGATAGAAATGACAAACTGGGAACAATATCCACAGAAAACCAGCAACCCCACGATATGTGGAGAAAGCTTCTAACACAAAGGTAAACCCTAATCCGGTAGGAGACAGAGCAAAAAGTTGGAAGAAAAGAGTGAGAACAGCAGCTCCTGTCTTGATGGTAGACAGGAGGGAAATGATGACTGCACAGGAGTTGTGTGTCTTAAATGAGGAAAGGAGGCTAATGCCCCACTTGGAGGCACGTCCCTGTAAGCCAATGAGTGACCGTTAGAGATGAGCGAACGTGTTCGTCCGAGCTTGATATTCGTGCGAATATTAGGGTGTTCGGGATGTTCGTTATTCGTAACGAACACCATGCAGTGTTCGGGTTACTTTCACTTCCTTCCCTGAGACGTTAGCGCGCTTTTCTGGCCAATTGAAAGACAGGGAAGGCATTGCAACTTCCCCCTGCAACGTTCAAGCCCTATACCACCCCCCTGCTGTGAGTGGCTGGCGAGATCAGGTGTTTGCCTAATATAAAAGTCGGCCCCTCCCGCGGCTCGCCTCAGATGCCTTGTGAGTTAGATGAGGGACAGTGCTGTTTATACCGGAGCTGCTGTAGGGAAAGAATTGGTAGTTAGTGTAGGCTTCAAGACCCCCAAAGGTCCTTATTAGGGCCACTGATAGCTGTGTGTTGGCTGCTATTAGCAGTGGCAATTTTTTTTTTTTCTCAAAATCGCCTCTGCAGAGCGTTGCACCCGGCATTAGGGACAGAAGTGTTGCATAGGCAGGGAGAGTGTTAGGAGTGAGTGTAGCCTTCAAGAACCTCAACGGTCCTTTCTAGGGCCATATTTAACCATGTGCAGTACTGTGCTGGCTGCTGTTAGCTGTGCTGCATATTTTTTTTCTTCTCAAAATCGCCTCTGCAGAGCATTGCACCCTCCATTGATACTGCAGGGAAAGAATTGTGTAGGCAGGGCCACAACACAGTTATTATTCATTGAATATACGCAGTGCGGCCTTTTGCTTGTAAAACAAGTGAAAAAAATTCTATTTGACCTGCCTCTGTCCGTCCTAAGGGCGGTGGACACGTGTCGGCTGCGTGTGCAACGTTTAAAAATCAGACGCACCCAGCTACGTTTTACTGCTGGCTTCGCCATTTGCTTTCCTTAATTTGGAAAAAAAATACCTGCTCTGCCAGAGTTATAATAACTCTGCTACCCTCAAGTTCTGTGCCACATTAGCAGGGCCACAGCACAGTTATTAAACTTCTCATGTTCATTGAATATACGCAGTGCTGCCTTTTGGTGGAAAAAAACTGAAAAAAATTCTATTTGTCCAGCCTCTGTCCGTCCTAAGAGCGGTGGACACGTGTCGGCTGCGTGTGCAACGTTTAAGAAATCAGACGCACCCAGGTACGTTTTACTGCTGGCTTCGCCATTTGCTTTCCTTAATTTGGAAAAAAAATACCTGCTCTGCCAGAGTTATAATAACTCTGCTACCCTCAAGTTCTGTGCCACATTAGCAGGGCCACAGCACAGTTATTAAACTTCTCATGTTCATTGAATATACGCAGTGCTGCCTTTTGGTGGAAAAAAACTGAAAAAATTTCTATTTGTCCTGCCTCTGTCCGTCCTAAGAGCGGTGGACACGTGTCGGCTGCGTGTGCAACGTTTAAAAATCAGACGCACCCAGCTACGTTTTACTGCTGGCTTCGCCATTTGCTTTCCTTAATTTGGAAAAAAAATACCTGCTCTGCCAGAGTTATAATAACTCTGCTACCCTCAAGTTCTGTGCCACATTAGCAGGGCCACAGCACAGTTATTAAACTTCTCATGTTCATTGAATATACGCAGTGCTGCCTTTTGGTGGAAAAAAACTGAAAAAATTTCTATTTGTCCTGCCTCTGTCCGTCCTAAGGGCGGTGGACACGTGTCGGCCGCGTGTGCAACATTTAAAAATCAGACGCACCCAGCTACGTTTTACTCCTGGCTTCGCCATTTGCTTTCCTTAATTTGGAAAAAAAATAACTGCTCTGCCAGAGTTATAATAACTCTGCTACCCTCAAGTTCTGTGCCACATTAGCAGGGCCACAGCACAGTTATTAAACTTCTCATGTTCATTGAATATACGCAGTGCTGCCTTTTGGTGGAAAAAAACTGAAAAAATTTCTATTTGTCCTGCCTCTGTCCGTCCTAAGGGCGGTGGACACGTGTCGGCTGCGTGTGCAACGTTTAAAAATCAGACGCACCCAGCTACGTTTTACTGCTGGCTTCGCCATTTGCTTTCCTTAATTGGGAAAAAAATACCTGCTCTGCCAGAGTTATAATAACTCTGCTACCCTCAAGTTCTGTGCCACATTAGCAGGGCCACAGCACAGTTATTAAACTTCTCATGTTCATTGAATATACGCAGTGCTGCCTTTTGGTGGAAAAAAACTGAAAAAAAAACTATTTGTCCTGCCTCTGTCCGTCCTAAGGGCTGTGTGTACGTGTCGGCTGCGTGTGCAACGTTTAAAAATCATACGCACCCAGCTACGTTTTACTGCTGGCTTCGCCATTTGCTTTCCTTAATTGGGAAAAAAATACCTGCTCTGCCAGAGTTATAATAACTCTGCTACCCTCACGTTCTGTGACACATTAGCAGGGCCACAGCACAGTTATTAAACTTAGATTATTCATTCACTAGAGGCAGTGGGGCCTTTCGTTTTCAAAAAAGGGAAAAAATTATATTTGGCCTGCAGTCTTGCGCCAATTTATTTCCTGCCTGTGAAATCAAATCACTGGTAATACAGCATGCTGAGGGGTAGGGGTAGGCCTAGAGGACGTGGACGCGGCCGAGGACGCGGAGGGCCAAGTCAGGGTGTGGGCACAGGCCGAGCTCCTGATCCAGGTGTGTCGCAGCCGACTGCTGCGCGATTAGGAGAGAGGCACGTTTCTGGCGTCCCCACATTCATCGTCCAATTAATGGGTCCACGCGGGAGACGGTTATTAGAAAATGATCAGTGTGAGCAGGTCCTGTCCTGGATGGCAGAAAGTGCTTCGAGCAACCTATCGTCAACACGCAGTTCTGCGCCGTCCACTGCTGCAAATCCGAATCCTCTGTCTGCTGCTCCTCCTTCCTCCCAGCCTCCTCACTCCACTACAATGACACCTGCTCAGGAGCGGGAACACTCCCAGGAACTGTTCTCGGGCCCCTGCTTAGATTGGGCAGCAGCGGTTCCTCTCCCACCAGAGGAGTTTATCGTCACTGATGCCCAACCATTCGAAAGTTCCCGGGGTCCGGGGGAAGAGGCTGGGGACTTCCGCCAACTGTCTCAACAACTTTCTGTGGGTGAGGAGGACGATGACGATCAGACACAGTTGTCTTGCAGTGAGGTAGTAGTAAGGGCAGTAAGTCCGAGGGAGCAGCGCACAGAGGATTCGGAGGAAGAGCAGCAGGACGATGAGGTGACTGACCCCACCTGGTGTGCAACGCTTACTCAGGAGGACAGGTCTTCAGAGGGGGAGTCAAGGGCATCAGCAGGGCAGGTTGCAAGAGGCAGTGCGGTGGCCAGGGGTAGAGGCAGGGCCAGACCGAATAATCCACCAAGTGTTTCCCAAAGCGCCCCCTCGTGCCATGCCACCCTGCAGAGGCCGAGGTGCTCTAAGGTCTGGCAGTTTTTCACAGAGACGCCTGACGACCGACGAACAGTGGTGTGCAACCTTTGTCGCGCAAAGCTCAGCCGGGGAGCCAACACCAACAGCCTCACCACCACCACCATGCGCAGACATATGATGGCCAAGCACCCCACAAGGTGGGACGAAGGCCGTTCAGCGCCTCCGGTTTGCACCCCTGCCTCTCCCCCTGTGCCCCAACCTGCCACTGAGATGCAACCCCCCTCTCAGGACACAGGCACTACCGCCTCATGGCCTGCACCCACACCCTCATCTCCGCTGTCCTCGGCCCCATCCAGCAGTGTAGTTCAGCGCACCGTCCAGCCGTCGCTTGCGCAACTGTTGGAGCGCAAGCGCAAGTACGCCGCCACGCACCCGCACGCTCAAACGTTAACCGTCCGCATAGCAAAATTCATCAGCCTTGAGATGCTGCCGTATAGGGTTGTGGAAACTGAGTCCTTCAAAAGTATCATGGAGGCGGCGGCCCCGCGCTACTCAGTTCCCAGTCGCCACTACTTTTCCCGATGTGCCGTCCCAGCCCTGCACGACCACGTCTCCCGCAACATTGTACGCGCCCTCACCAACGCGGTTACTGCCACGGTCCACTTAACAACGGACACGTGGACAAGCACAGGCGGGCAGGGCCACTACATCTCCCTGACGGCACATTGGGTGAATTTAGTGGAGGCTGGGACAGAGTCAGAGCCTGGGACCGCTCACGGCCCACCCACCCCCAGAATTGCGGGCCCCAGCTCAGTGCTGGTATCTGCGGAGGTGTATGCTTCCTCCACTAAAGCACCCTCCTCCTCCTCCTCCTCTGTCTCGCAATCAAGATGTGTTAGCAGCAGCATGTCGCCAGCAGTCGGTGTCGCGCGGTGTGGCAGCACAGCGGTGGGCAAGCGTCAGCAGGCCGTGCTGAAACTACTCAGCTTAGGCGATAAAAGGCACACGGCCCACGAACTGCTGCAGGGTCTGACACAGCAGACCGACCGCTGGCTTACGCCGCTGAGCCTCCAACCGGGCATGGTCGTGTGTGACAACGGCCGTAACCTGGTGGCGGCTCTGCAGCTCGGCAGCCTCACGCACGTGCCATGCCTGGCCCACGTCTTTAATTTGGTGGTTCAGCGCTTTCTGAAAAGCTACCCACGCTTGTCAGACCTGCTCGTAAAGGTGCGCCGGCTCTGCGCACATTTCCGCAAGTCCCACACGGACGCTGCCACCCTGCGCACCTTGCAACATCACTTTAAGCTGCCAGTGCACCGACTGCTGTGCGACGTGCCCACACGGTGGAACTCTACGCTCCACATGTTGGCCAGGCTCTATGAACAGCGTAGAGCTATAGTCGAATACCAACTCCAACATGGGCGGCGCAGTGGGAGTCAGCCTCCTCAATTCCTTTCAGAAGAGTGGGCCTGGTTGGCAGACATCTGCCATGTCCTTGGTAATTTTGAGGAGTCTACCCAGGTGGTGAGCGGCGATGCTACAATCATTAGCGTCACCATTCCTCTGCTATGCATCTTGAGAAATTCCCTGAAAACCATAAAGGCAGCTGCTTTGCGCTCAGAAACGGGGGCGGTGGAAGACAGTATGCCGCTGGATAGTCAGGGCACCCTCCTGTCTATTTCTCAGCGCGTACAGGAGGATGAGGAGGAGGGGGAAGAGACAGCTTGGCCCGCTGCTGACGGTACACCGGCTGATTGCCTGTCATCCTTTCAGCGTGTATGGCCTGAGGAGGAGGAGGAGGAGGAGGAGGAGGAGGATCCTGGCAGTGATCTTCCTAGTGAAGACAGCCATGTGTTGCGTACAGGTACCCTGGCACACATGGCTGACTTCATGTTAGGATGCCTTTCTCGTGACCCTCGCGTTGCACGCATTCTGGCCACAACGGATTACTGGGTGTACACACTGCTCGACCCACGCTATAAGGAGAACCTGCCCACTCTCATTCCCGAAGAGGAAAGGGGTTCGAGAGTGTTGCTATACCACAGGACCCTTGCGGACAAGCTGATGGTAGAATTCCCAGCCGACAGCGCTAGTGGCAGAAGGCGCAGTACCGAGGGCAAGGTAGCAGGGGAGGTGCGGAGATCGAGCAGCATGTACATCCCAGGCAGTGCAACAGTCTTTAAGGGCCTGGACAGCTTTATGGCTCCCCACCAAGACTGTGTCACCGCTCCCCAGTCAAGGCTGAGTCGGCGGGAGCACTGTAAAAGGATGGTGAGGGAGTACGTAGCTGATCGCACGACCGTCCTCCGTGACGCCTCTGCCACCTACAACTACTGGGTGTCGAAGCTGGACACGTGGCCTGAACTAGCGCTGTATGCCCTGGAGGTGCTTGCTTGTCCTGCGGCTAGCGTCTTGTCGGAGAGGGTGTTTAGTGCGGCTGGGGGAATCATCACAGATAAGCGTACCCGCCTGTCAACCGACAGTGCCGACAGGCTAACACTCATCAAGATGAACAAAGCCTGGATTTCCCCAGACTTCTCTTCTCCACCAGCGGACAGCAGCGATACGTAAGCAATACGTAGGCTGCACCCGCGGATGGAAGCATCGTTCTCTATCACCATCCAAAACGGGGACATTTCTGCTTCATCAATCTGTGTCTAATATTCCTCCTCCTCCTCCTGCTCCTCCTCCTGAAACCTCACGTAATCACGCTGAACGGGCAATTTTCCTTAGGGCCACAAGGCTCACTCATCTAATTTTTCGAAACAATTTTTATATGTTTCAATGCTCTTAAAAGCGTTGAAACTTTAACTTGAACCAATTTTTCGTTAAACTGGGCTGCCTCCAGGCCTAGTTACCACTTAAGCCACATTAACCAAAGCGATTAATGGGTTTCACCTGCCATCTTGGTTGGGCATGGCCAATGTTTACTGAGGTACATTAGTACTGTTGGTACACCAATTTTTTGGGGCCCTCACCTACAGTGTAATCATAGCAATTTGTATGTTCTTCGCCTGCACTCATGGTACAGAAGTGTGTGTGGGGTTGGCCTACACTTTAGCTACATAAATGTAACTTGGGCCTTGGCTATACTAAGGCTACTGAAATGGAACTAAGACTGCGCTCCCACTATACTGCTGCTTCAGAATTGTTACTGGGGCCTGTCTTGAGTGCTACTATTGCTGACATGGAACGAAGACTGCGCTCCCGCTATACTGCTGCTTCAGAATTGTTACTGGGGCCTGTCTTGAGTGCTACTATTGCTGACATGGAACGAAGACTGCGCTCCCGCTATACTGCTGCTTCGGAATTGTTACTGGGGCCTGTCTTGAGTGCTACTATTGCTGACATGGAACGAAGACTGCGCTCCCACTATACTGCTGCTTCGGAATTGTTACTGGGGCCTGTCTTGAGTGCTACTATTGCTGACATGGAACGAAGACTGCGCTCCCGCTATACTGCTGCTTCGGAATTGTTACTGGGGCCTGTCTTGAGTGCTACTATTGCTGACATGGAACGAAGACTGCGCTCCCACTATACTGCTGCTTCGGAATTGTTACTGGGGCCTGTCTTGAGTGCTACTATTGCTGACATGGAACGAAGACTGCGCTCCTCCTATAATGCTGCTAGTGATATGTTAGTGGGGCCTGTCCTAATGCTACGGCTGAAATGTTACGAATTATGGGCTCTGCCTATACCGCTGCTAATGGTATGTCTCTGGGGTGTGGAAACAGAGGCTTCCCAAAGACATGATGGCGGCGAGGCCATTTCCCACCAACGCGGTTACTGTTAAGGTGCATATAACCACGGACACGTGGAGAGGACACGTAGTGCCTCAAAAACATCCCCTCCTCCTCCAACAGGGAAAACATTCTTGGCAAATGCCTTTGCATTGGTTCGTCTGGTGGCAGTCCAAGAATTTCACCTTTACCGACACTACAAGAGAGCCCCCCCACCATCCCCCCGCAACGGCCCACTTAATCCTGGCCACATTCCGAAAACCAACAAAATAAAACCGCGCTACTAGGTCCGCAGTCACCACCACATTACCACCAACGTGGTTACTGTTAAGGTACATATTACCAGTCTGACTGGGGCATGCAGACACCTTGACAGAATGAATAGTGTGTGGCACATAGGTTCCCCATTGCTATGCCCACGTGTGCAGCTCCTGATGGCGGTGGCACAGGATTATATTTCTCATTGCTTCTGTACAGCATTGTGGGCTATCGCCCCGCCCCTTTTAAAGAGGGTCGCTGCCTAGCCGTGCCAACCCTCTGAAGTGTGTGCCTGCGGTTCCTCCTCATGGCAGACGCACTTCTAAATAGACATGAGCGTGGTGTGGCATGAGGGCAGCTGAAGGCTGCGCAGGGACACTTTGGTGTGCGCTGTGGGGGGGAGGGGGTGCGGTTGGGCAGCATGTAACTCAGGAGAAGTGGCAGTGGAGTGTCATGCAGGCGGTGATTGTGCTTTGTTGGAGGTAGTGTGGTGCTTAGCAAAGGTATGCCATGCTAATGAGGGCTTTTCAGAAGTAAAAGTTTTTGGGAGGGTGGGGGGCACTCTTGCCGCTATTGTGGCTTAATAGTGGGACCTGTGAACTTGAGATGCAGCCCAACATGTAGCCCCTCGCCTGCCCTATCCGTTGCTGTGTCGTTCCCATCACTTTGTTGAATTTCCCAGATTTTCACACATGAAAACCTTAGCGAGCATCGGCGAAATACAAAAATGCTCTGGTCGCCCATTGACTTCAATGGGGTTCGTTATTCGAAACGAACCCTCGAGCATCGCGGGAAGTTCGTTTCGAATAACGAACACCCGAACATTTTGGTGTTCGCTCATCTCTAGTGACCGTCCATAATAAATAAAAAAAAAAAAAAAAAAAGGAAAACCACCCCCTTGCAAGGTTGTGGACAGGGCGGGGGCCTGCTGACGTGAGAGGGAGGGGTTAAGCCGCAGGATGGCACATGTGCTTGTGGCTAGTAGGTAAACAAACAGCAGTCCGTAGTCATGGAGACCGGAGAGATATGCTCGTTCGTTATTCGGTGCTTATGACTATACGATAGAAGATGCACAGCAGCAGTAGATGATGTTAGTAAGCATATGGATGATTATTAATAAGTGTGGCTAAGCAGAACATAGCATTTCAATTAGTAATACACATGAGAACAGTGGCCTCCATTAATATGAAGGTTAACTTAGGATAATTGATGAAGTATGAGGATGTACCACTGTAATACAAAGCGATAAAAGAAAGGGAGATATGCATGATAAAGCAATATGAATAGGCTTGCGAGTGCTATAATTGAGAAAATTGATATTTATGCGCATCATTGGATATTGTGAAGAAAGAAAAAAGCCGCATAACTGATATTATGGACTGCAAGACCACATCAATGCCAGGTGACATAGATAAGTGTGCATATATACTCAAGAGAAATGCCTACTGCATATTTAAAATGAATGAAAACAGGGACGATGAATAAGACCTAAGAACAAGTAACCGGGAAAAAGACAGTAAAAAGTAAAATAATAAATAATAATTAGAAACCAGAGAGAAGTTAGAGAAAGCACCCAAAGGGTAGCATCTCATTTAGACCCCTAGGTGCCACAGAATCCATCCGATAGATCCACTGTGATTCCTTCTGTAAAACTTTGCGGTTAACGTCACCTCTTCTTCCATAGGAGCGTATAAGTTCTATACCTTGGAATTTGATATTGAGTTTGTCCCCCACATGTACCTGACGCATGTGGTTTGCCACCGGGGTGCTCTCTCCCCTGTTGATATTGCCCACATGCCCCAAGATACGTCTGCGGAATTGCTGAATTGTCTTGCCGACGTAATTCTTGGGGCATGGGCATGTGGCAACATAGACTAAGTTCGAGGATTTGCAATTAATGAAGTCCTTAATCACATACGAGGTACCTGTTGACACACTGTGAAATTTATCACCCTTAGGGCACCCACCCACTGGCGATTTTTTTTCCCTGCGAAATTCGCAGCATTTTTTTCTCTGCAGGGGTCTATGGGACTTGTAATGTTAAAATCGCGATCGCGCAAAATCGCGATTTCGCGGTAAATTGCGATTTTGCGCGATCGCGATTTTAACATTACAAGTCCCATAGACCCCTGCAGAGAAAAAAATGCTGTGAATTTCGCAGGGAAAAAAAATCGCCAGTGGTTTACCTTTGTGTTAGAAGCTTTCTCCACATATCGTGGGGTTGCTGGTTTTCTGTGGATATTGTTCCCAGTTTGTCATTTCTATCCCAAAACTCCCCTTTTTTAGGGGTTTAATCAATTTTTGGGTTATTTGGGACGCGTTATCTTCTATTTTAGTGTCCCGTTTTAATCTGGTTAGGTTTATCTAGAGGAGCGAATTCCTCCTTTTCTCATCTAGGAGGACTTAACTACTTAGGGAAGTTCAGGGTTTCATATTCATTGCCTGATAACAGCATTATTTTCAGTGTATGGCACCTTTGTATCATAGATTAGAGAAACGTTATAACTACCAAGGACAATTTCGTGTCTGATGACACCATCATAGATTACGGTTCCTGATGAGTCTGTGTATGACAGAAACGCGTTGAACCAGTACGAACCATTTCTGCATTAATAATTCTCTCAGAAGGTTTTTCTGAATCTCGTCCTGAATGGTTATTGAAGCTATATTCTGCATGAGAACGCATCAGTACCTTAATGGTGGTTCTCTGGTTATTTCCAGCAGAATTTGATTCTTCATTGATTGATAACCTGTGGTTGATAATCAATCAGCCACTTGTGTATTTTTTCTCGGGGGGCATCAGCAGAAGCTTTGCTTGTGGTTTGTCCATTCTAAACGAAACTATATACAGTTCTTTTTTCATCACGGACAAGGACCTATCATAGGCTGCTGCTGGTGTCCTACTGTTTCAGCATCTTTAGCCCGGTGCTATTATCCAGATAGGGCAGTTACCTGGTCAAGAACCAGATTTTATCTCTTATTTAAGAGGGTTTGTGTACTAAGAAGACATAGGCCTGGTGGCCTCTTGTCATTTCACCTCTAATAATTCTGATCCTTGTTGATAAGACACAATAGGAGCCCGAATGTACGTCACCATTGGAGGTGTTCCGTAAACCACTTACCTTGATGGAACGATCATCCTCATTCCATCTTTTTGTGAAGGACGCATCCTAATATGGTCCTCTAATCTTTATTGGGTGACATCCATCCCCAATGGTGACTGAAAAAGAGTGCATTAGAGTGTCTCACGTTGCAGGATACTTCTGCATTGTAATAGAGGTGTCAATTACATATATTTTCTCTGGTCCTTTTCCAGGGTTTAAAATTCTTGCTCTGTGTTTGTTAGTTCCAGTTTGTCTGTTTTTTGTGAGGCCCAATCATTTTATATTTATTGATTAATAAAAGTTATATTTTAAGGGATATACCCAGTGAATATTTTAATTACAAGTAGTACAGCGAAAAAAAACTACATAATTTTGGTATCGTAGTAATCGTACTGACCCATAGAATAAAATTATCGGGTTGTTTTTGTTGCAGTCTGTGCGCCGTGGAAACAGGACGCAGCAAAAGATGGCGGAATGTCTTTTTTTCCCCCATTACTCTACACTTTTTAAAAGCTTTTCAGTACATTGTATGGTACAATAAATAGAACCATTGAAAAATACAACTCATCCCGCAAAAAACAAGCCCTCATACAGCGACATCGATGGATAAATAAAGGAGTTACAATTTTTTTAAAAGGGAGGAGGAAAAAAGGAAAATGGAAAAAGCAACAACGCTCCGTCACTAAGGGGTTAATCCAAATACTAAATAAGCATGCTCCTTAACAAGATCTCCCAGTATAAACCAGTTGTACTAATCCCCCCCCCCCCCCCCCACCCATGTCACTGGGACACAACAAAAAAAACAAACAATAATTTTTAATCCGTTTATTCCAAATACTAGTGAATACTTATTTTTGTAAAAATGAGCATAAATAACTCCAAGTGCATGATGGGGATTGTCCGCTGCAGGAAATCCGCACCAATTCTGTAATATGTGAATGTACATGTGTTCGGTTATCTTCAGCAGTCCCATTAAAGATGGAGTGGCAGTGTGCATGCTCGATCACCTCACTATTGAATCTCCTTCTCACGGCAGGTGTGCAGAGCCCATAGAGAGGAGGAGAGAGGGACCTGTTCTTGGGATGGGGGGGGGGGGGGGGGGCTGGATTGTGAGAAAATCCACCAACATTCATAGATAGGATGAGGCGCTCAAGAACATGTGCAAGCAGTCAAGGATCAGCAGTGCTTTCTGGAGACCATAGATCAAGCCTTCAAGTAAGTCATCTCTTTCCTCGGCTTCCTGCAAATAGAATTCAGAAGATGAAGAATAAATGATTTCTACTAGTCATGGTGTAATTGTCCTACACTTATTCTCCATATGTGGGAATAGCATGCTGTAAGCCGTTAGCTCTGACACCAAAGCTCCATTATATTCAATGAGGGCAGGAAGATGAATGGATGGTATGCACTACTTAGGCCTCATGTCCACGGGCAAAGGAAGAATTAAAATCCGCAGCGGATTTTAACTCTTCTCCTGCCTGCGGATCTGCACCCCATAGGGATGCATTGACCACCCGCGGGTAGATAAATACCCGCGGATGGTCAATAAAAGTGATTTTTAAAAAAAATGGAGCATGAAAAAATCTGGACCATGCTCCATTTTCTATTGAAGCCTATGGAAGCCGTCCAGATCCGCGGGAGACCTAAAATAAGAATTAACTCACCCGCAGCGGACCGGGAGGGTCTTCTCTTCCTCACGCCCGGATCTTTCTTGCTTCGGCTCGGCGGATGTGCCCGGCGCATGCGCGTGGCACGCCGGCGACGTGCCGCCGGCGTGCTGAGTTCATCCGCCGGCCGAAAAAGAAGATCCAGCCGTGAGGAAGAGAAGACCCTCCCGGTCCGCTGCGGGTGAGTTAATTCTTTTAAATTCCTATTTTCAGCCCTTATGTCCGCGGGGCAGGAGGGACCCGCTGCAGATTCTCCATGGAGAATCCATAGCGGGCCTGATTTTCCCCGTGGACATGAGGCCTTAGGATGCTTTTACACTGAATGATACTCATTCAGTGTAAATGCCTGCAGCGACTGAACAGTGAATGAGAATTCAATCCTCGTCCACTTTCTGCAGGCATAAAAAATAAAATGACAATTGCCCAGGGGAAACAGGCAGTCATCCATCTATAAATGACTAGTAATTATTGGGAAATTATAGTACCAGTGTTTCTGGTGGCGCCACACATACAGCTGTGGTACATGGGTGTGTGACAGACACACACAGCTGTGCTACATGACATGCCCATCACAGACACAGCTTTGGTACATGATATGCGCATCGTACAAACTCAGCTCTTCTACATGACATGGGTGTCACAGGCACAGCTGTGCTATATGACATACATCCATGCTGACTATACACATTACACGCACAGCACATTAGAGAAACGGCCACTCGCAGTTCTACTACATTTGTGCTGACTGCACACATGACACACACAACTCCTGGAATACAGTGATAAGCTCCTGGTCATGTGATCTTTGACTTCACCCACACAGGTGATCACATGATGGTGACATCACAGGTCCTGTACTTTGTGTCAGCTTATCCAGTATACAGTACTACCAAACTCCAGAATGCTCCGCCCACAGCAGTGATGTCACCACAGGTCCTTCAGCCCGCCATATCTCTGTGGTGACGGTAGGTCAGTGTCTCCTATCAGGATCGCTGAGTTGTGTCTTAGATAATAATGGCTTAGTTGTATTCTCAGTGTGTTAGGACCTGCCATAAGGTCGACAGGGGGTGGGGCTATAACAGCACCAGGGGAGGGGATTTGATGTCACTAGGGGCGGTGCTATTAGACTCACTCACTCATATACAAACAGACAAGTGGTCTTAGTAGTTTAACTGCCTGTTTACTGTGAATTCAAATGGGCGGCCGGCGCAATCCCCGACACACTCCACCTCCATTTACTAAGGGAGTCCTGTGTAAAAACAGGAGAATTACACAGATCTGCGACTAAAAAGCTGTTTGATTATTTTCAACTAATTTCCATGTATTTGGGTGTGCCGAAAACGAAATTTAAAAAAAAAAAAAACCTAGATGTCAGGATTTACCAAAAAATGCAAAATTCTCTTCAAATTTAGCACATTTTTCTCAATTTTTGGTATTTCTTTTTATATTCGGGTTTTAAAGGGGTTGTCCCGCGAAAGAAAGTGGGGTTCAGCACTCCTGTATGACCATATTAATGCACTTTGTAATGTACATTGTGCATTAATTATGAGCCATACAGAAGTTATTAACTTACCTGCTCTGTTGCTAGCGTCCCCGTCGCCATGGTGCCGTCTAATTTCAGCGTCTAATCGTCCGATTAGACGCGCTTGCGCAGTCCGGTCTTCTCCCTGCTGAATGGGGCCGCTCGTGCCGGAGAGCTGGTCCTCGTAGCTCCGCCCCATCACGTGTGCGGATTCCAGCCAATCAGGAGGCTGGAATCGGCAATGGACCGCACAGAGCCCACGGTGCACCATGGGAGAAGACCCGCGGTGCATCGTGGGTGAAGATCCCGGCGGCCATCTTGCTAAGGTAAGAAAGAAGTCGCCGCAGAGCGGGGATTCGGGTAAGTACTAAACTGTTTTTTTTTTTTTAACCCATCCCTTGTGTTTGTCTCGCGCCGAACGGGGGGCCTATTGAAAAAAAAAAAAACCCGTTTCGGCGCGGGACAACCCCTTTAAACTAAATTTAAAGTCAAAATTACTATTAAGTTATTCACATCAGTGCATTTAAGATATACAATGCCATAAAAACATAACTTAAAAAAAAAGAACTTCAGAGTGAGCTAATGGAATCCAGCATCAACATGTTAGCAGCTGACCGTGCAGGCTCTGACATGCACAGGTTTAATTCAATTTTTTCCCTTGGTTCTCTCCTGTGGTACTATTGTATCTTGACATGATAGGAAGCTGTCAGCGGCCACAGCAGCAGAGAGCCGACATCGCTGGCAGCAGCAGCAGACACTGAGTGGGGAAGCATGCTATCAGCGGCCACAGCAGCAGAGAGCCGGAATCTGGGACAGAGCTGAGAGGTGGTACAGTGGCACAGACATGTCTGCGGAGGGCGCAGATGGCCAGGGAAGATGCACTGTGGCTTCGTAAGTCACAGCACAAAGGCTTCACCAGGGGAGATGGGAGGGCACAGCCTTACAGCGGGGGATTCCTAGAGCGGCTGCAGTATCACACTGTCAGTGTAGGAGCCATCTAGTGGTTCACCATGGGGAGAAGGAAGGGGGACTGCTTTTCTGGGGAGAGTGATTGCTGCAGCATGCTGGGACCTTGCTCATGGTAGCGAATCAGCTCCTGGGGGCGTCACCGTCCTGTCAAGCATCCTGTATCTTGTCTCCACCCATACTTCCGGTGGCGTCAAGATGGTATCTGCTCCCTCCGCAGACATGTCTCTGCCACTGTGCCACCTCTCAGCTCTGTCCCAGATTCTGTCTCTCTGCTGCTGTGGCCGCTGACAGCTTGTTCCCCCTCTCAGTTTCTGCCGCTGCTGCCAGTGATCCTGACTCTCTGCTGCTGTGGCCGCTGACAGCTTCCTGGGGGAACCAAGAAAAAAATATGAATGAAGCCCGCGCATGTCAGAGCCTGCGCGGTCAGCTTGCAACATGTTGATGCTGGTTTCCATTAGCTCATTCTACAAGTTCTTTTCTTTGAAAGTTATGTTTTTTTTGGCATTGTATATCTTAAATGCACTGATGTGAAATATTAATGTTAATTTTGACTTTAAATTTAGTTTCAAACCCTAAGATAGAAAAATACCAAAAATTGAGAAAAATGTGCTAAATTTGAAGAGAATTTAGCATTTAGTGGTAAATTCTGACATCTAGGATTTTTTTCAAGTTTTTCTTTCGTTTTCAGTACACCCAAATGCATAGAAATTAGTTGAAAATAATCAAGCAGCTTTTTAGTTGCAGATCTGTGTTATTTACTGTTATGCTCATCCCTCCCTGGTATTTATCTACCAGTATGGTGGTATTTAAGTGCTATTAGTCCCACCATGTCTGCGCCCTCTTATCCTGTCTCTGATATTTATCTAGTGCAAATTAAGTACACCATGTTTGTGCCGTCCCATGTGTATATATTAAATATGGCTTTACATTTGTTCCATTATGCCTGAGGAAGGGCCCTATGAGGTTTGAAACCTCGCTATAACATGATGTAGTTAGCAATTAAAAGGTATCATGTCTACAAGATTACTTGGTTTCTTTTACTGAGAACAATCACATAGAGTGCAGAACACATGCTCTGGCTCTTCACCAATGCTAGCAGCATCTCTTGAGCATGTTGTCCAGCTGTTCATTATTACTAGAGCACACCCCGTAGAGCAGTGTTCCCCAACTCCAGTCCTCAGGAACCGCCAACAGGTCAGATCTTCAGGATTTCCTCAGTGTTGCACAGGTGATGTAATTATTGTCAGTGCCTCAGACATTGCCACGTGTTCTTACCATAGGATATCCTGAAAACATGACCTGTTGGTGGACCCTGAGGACTGGAGTTGGGGACCTCTGCCGTAGAGCATACTCAGGTCATGCTGGTTGTGCTCCATCCAAACATACGGTTGAAAGCAGAGCATTAGGATGCCGGCACCCAGTGCAAAGCTCTTATGTGGTTTATCCTGGATGCAGAGCTGTGCAGCACAGAAATGGAGGCAGAAACTTCAAGGATGTATCTATCAAGTATAAAGCCAGTGTGATTATTATTTATGGTGTGATCTGGCAGGTTTGCACTGAGCAGGCTAAAATGGAGGGAGTTGAAGGAGATCCTCCCTCTACAGCAGGTAGACCAGGTCTAGATACAGAAAGACTGGCTCTCCACTTTTCCCGGAGGACATAGACAGAGCTTAGCAGGAGGGGTCGTCAATCTTGAAATCTGAGCTCTGGCACTTCCACACTACTCTGTTCAGCAACCCACCGGTGGCGGCACAGCTCTGACATCCCTACCGGGCACCCTAGCCATCCTCCAAGATAGGAAGCTCGGTGCTAAAGAGGTGGAAGGGGGAAACCCCATCATAGTGCATAGAGCTCCATAGCTATGCTAAGAAGAAGTTACATTTAGAGCTCATTGATGGATCATGAGCGCCGTGCACTCCAACAGGTCACATGATTCACCCTATGATGTCACGGATTACTCCGGGAGTAACCCGATAATGTGAATATAAATGTGCTTAAAATCTCTTTGTTGCCCATAGCAATCAACCACAGCGCGGCTTTATTTGCATTTCAGCAGTATAAGAAATGAAAGCTGCGCTGTGATCGGTTGTTTTAGACATCTTCAATGAGCCAGCCTACTTCTCCGTTACCCACCCTGTAGAACAGAAAGGCTTCGTGTATTGCTTTGTACTGCGCTTTTCAAGGGATTTTGAAGGAGGAAAAGATAATACAGTCAAATCTCTAGCTTCATTGTCTTCTAGTTTAGCCGCTTTGCAGTTTCACAGATTTTTCAAGCCTAAATTTCGCCTCTAGTTTTACTGGCTGCTTCTAGTTTCATTGGTGGCCACCGGCCTACATGGCCTCGCTGCTGACGTGGCCCACGTGATGTCCTGCTCAGCGTCTCCTCCTCCTGATGCTGAAACGCTACCCACCCTTCTCCTCTATACCAACCACGCAATAATAGTGACCCCCACTGTGACCCCAATAGTATTATTGCTTCCCTATACAAGCCCCAGTAATAATAGTGACCCCCACAGTGACCCCAGTAGTATTACCGCTCCCCTATACCAGCCCTTGAAATAATAGTGACCCCTGCACACAGAAGCCCCAACTATAATAGTGACCCCCACACACACAGAAACCCCAGGTATGATAGTGACCCCCCACACACAGAAACCCTGGTCATATTAGTGACCCCCCCACAGAAGCCCCATCTATAATAGTGACCACCACAGTGACCCATATACCTACCCTCCTACTGGTCTTCACAGTGCTGATGATCCTCTCAGCGCTGCTGCCGGTGGACGGAAGTGTGTGCGCGCAGCAGCGCCTCCTCCCCTCTAGCGGAACTGTTATCAGTATGTGCATGTGGTCCATGGTGCTGCACAGTGATTACCAGGCAGGCAGCTGCAGCACCTCGCCCTGTAATCACTGCACTGGTGACCAGATGTCACCAGAAAGCGGGACAAATGCCTATCCTGCCGGGGTCCTGGGGGAAGGTGGGACACAGGGTCCCAAGGCGGGACTGTCCCACCTAAATTGAGATGTCTGGTCACCTTACACTAGTGAAACAGTACTATATTGTAATGTAAGTGACCATGTTTGGTCAGATAACACAGTGATGTGACCTTCAGTCCTATGTAACACCAGAGAACACACAGTGATAACGCTAAGGACAGATAATGATGCCACCTGCAGTCCTATGTAACACTACAGATAACACAAAGTGATAACGCTGAGAACAGATAATGATGTGACTGACATCATTCTAATTTTCCACATCACTATGAAATAATATCACACCAATTGACATTGTGGATAGATCGCGGGTACCTGCGTCATCGCCCAGCGACGTAGTGGGAAAAACAGACATTTGGAAAAAAATCCTATACTGCATATGACCAATGGCGAGCCGCGGCGGCCATCTGCAGTCCAGAGAATACAAGGTATGTGTAATCTGTGGGCTGCCGCATGCAGAATCTGACCCGTCCGTGTGAGACCATCCTTACATAGATTACAAAGTAACACCCAGACATAAAGATGGTAAATACTATTTATTTATTATAAGAATATTTGTCATCAGATAGAAAACATGGTAATATCGGAGTCTGGAGCGGCCGCTGTTATCAGGATCGCCACACTTGATGGAATTGTCGCTCCTTATGAAGCAGATGAGGAATCTACGGATCACGATGGAAAAGACCTGGAACTTCTTGCAGATTTCTGGAAAGAGAAGACGACATGTTATTATATCACATCTATAGTTTCATGCTATTAAGTCCTACAAATAAACAGGAGGCTAAAAGAAAGCAAATTGTAACATCTTCTTACCAGAAGTCCTGGTAGTCCTGATCCAGGTCCTCAGCGTTCTCCAGACTTGGACCTTCCTTCATGTTGGGGGAAGTTCATGGTTCTTCATGGTTGATGAGATGTTAAAGCTGATGGTAAAACTAAGGAGAGAACGACAGGCAGAGATTAAAAAGGGAATTCTGTTTCCAGCTTGGACAATAATGGGGCTTTAGTATTAGTGCAGATTCCTTACCTGGAATGGAAGGTGTTCTTTTTTATTTCCAGCAGCTCATTTTTCGATGTTTTTATGATGTTACTCAATGGAGGCAGATCCTCCGGCACAAGGGGCAGTGAGGGTGCGAGCGGAGCCAGGGATGGATGCAATCGTGATGGAACTCGTGATTGCACGGAAGGATGGTGACCTCTTCCCCAATCCCGTATTCGGCTAAACAGATGGTACATGACTCGCCCTCCTCCTGCGATGTTAATACCCTCCTTGGCAGGTTCAGTATCTCTATCGCTCTCCAGTACTGCCTCCATCTCTCCTGCAGATTTGGATCACGGGCAGGTGACTGAGCCCGTGCAGGTGTAACCAAATCTGTCCATTCCATCTCGATCATAAAGGATAGTAGCTGGACCTCAGGAGAGGGTTGTTCTGGGGGGTGCTGTACTGGAGAGCGATGTGCAGGAGGGTGATCTACAGGAGGGCCGCTTGTACCGGAGGACTCCACTGCCACGGCTCTAATAGGGGAGCGGCTTCGATGTTGGTTGGGGCTGTGTGGCGAAGAGCCCCTAGGCCGTCTCCCTCTCCTCTCGGTGACTCTGGCGGTAGGTCTTCTATCATTTCTAAGCCGTGGCAGATTTATGGCCTGACCTATAAAGAAATGATAAATTATTAGTAAAAAAAAAATATACAATTTCGGGCTCTGCGCCTGGATCCCGCTTAGGCAGAAGAGATGCCAGGCATGCATTGTCCTGAAATATTACCCAGCAGACCCCGGGGGTAACTCATCCCAGAAAAGAGTATGCAGCAAGGAATGTTGCTCCCCTAGTATTTACCGCGATTTTCTGGTCGGTTGAGCCATGCATCATTATCAGCAATCAGCTGTCGCAGCTCCCGGGAGCTCATGATGGTGTCGCTACGGAACAATAGATAAAATACACAAGAAGTAGACTAGTTGTAGAAAACAAGCTAGTTGACACTTCTGGAACCAAAAATGGCACAGATGTCACGGCGCTCACAGATTATATAGCCGCATGACATTCTAGAATCATTATGACATCATAAGGTAAGTGATTGTGATGACAGCTCTTATACTAAGGAGCCCCACACTCTGGTCATGGCTTTATGACATCATCGCGGCCAGCTTATCCAGGTTATCCACTGGGCCCTGGGAAGACTCATACAACGTAGTATCTGGCACCTCGCTCACGCCTTAGGCTCAGGAATGAGGCTGCACATAGCTTTCCCTTAGGGCTTATTCACACGAGCGATATGTTCACGTGAGTTTTGTGCGTTGCGATGCAACAAAACTCGTATGAAAATGAAATAAATTCTTTTGCGTGGATTCATTCACATGAGCGATCTTCTCCTCGCAGGATCACTGCACGTTCCATCTAATCGCAGAAGCACAAACTTGTGATTTTTGTGCGATGCGATTTTAACCCCTTAGTGACCAAGCCTGTTTGTGCCTTAATGACCAGACCAAATTATGCAAATCTGACGTGTCACTTTAACATAGAATAGCTCCGTTAAGGTTTTGCATATCCCAGGGATTCTGACATTGTCTTTTCACCACATGCTGTACTTCATTTAGGTGGTAAAAGTAGTCCGATAGAATCTGTGTATAATTATTAATTTATTTATCAAATATATGCAAACATACTGTACAAATTTTTGATGAGATATATATTTCCATCTGTTTACTTTATTCTGGACGCACATTTGAAAAGCTTTCGTTTTTTTTTACCATTTAGGAGACGTACAAATTTAAGGGTGACTACTAGAGATGAGTGAGCGTACTCGGAAAAGCACTACTCACTCGAGTAATTTCCTTTACCTGAGTATCGCTGTGCTCGTCCCTGAAGATTCGGGTGCCGGCATGGAGCGGGGAGCTGCAGGGGAGAGCGGTGAGGAAAGGAGGGGAGATCTCTCTCTCCCTCTCTCCCGCCCACTCTCCCCTGCTCCCCGCTGCGACTCACCTGTCAGCCGCAGCGGCACCCGAATCTTCAGGGACGAGCACAGCGATACTCGGATGAAGCAAATTACTCGAGCGAGTAGTGCTTTTCCGAGTATGCTCGCTCATCTCTAGTGACTACCCACTAGAGTTTTTTTTTTCCCTGTGAAATTCGAAGCGTTTTTTTTTTCTGCAGGGGTCTATGGGACTTGTAATGTTAAAATCGCGATCGCGCAAAATCACAATTTACCGCAAAATCGCTATTTTGCGCAATCGCTATTTTAACATTACAAGTCCCATAGATCCCTGCAGAAACAAAAATGCTGCGAATTTCGCAGTGAAAAAAAACTGTAGTGGGTAGTCACCCTAACATTGATTATCAACATTTTGAGAAACACTTTGTTTTCCTGCACCAAGCCAAGATTGCAAGGGCTCATAGGTGTCAGATACCCGTACAAGTGACCCCATTTTAATAACTACACCCCTTAATATGTTCACTGAGGGGGTCAGGGGTATTTTGACCCCACAGTTGTTTTTCAGGAGTTAATGCAATTTAGAAAAATATAATTTCAGATTTCTATATATATGTCATTTTAAAGGCAGTTTTTTTTTCTAGAGTGCACATGAAAATGAGGATTTGCACCCCAAAATGGATTCTCCAGTTTGTCCCGTGTTCAGAAACATACCCATTGTGGCCCTAATCTTGTGTCCGTATGTACAAAGGGGCCCAAACCAAAAGGAGCAGCCAGTGCCTTTCAAAACAGAGATTTTGCATGAATGTGTTTCAGGCCCCATAGCACATTTGTAGAGCCCCTGAGTAGCCAAAACGATATAGAACCCCCACAAATGACCCAATTTTGAAAACTAGATCCCTTAATGAATTTATCTAGGGATGTACTGCGTATTTTGGCCCCACAGTTTTTGAATGAATCTAAGCAAAGCAGAAGGAAAAAGTTACAATTTTCATTTTACTGGCAATTGTGTCATTTTAAAAACAGTTTTTTTGTACAGCACACATATCAATGAAGACTTGCATCCCAAAATGGATACCCCTGTTTGTCTCGTATTTAGAAACATACCCATTGTGGCCCCAATATGCTTACAGGACACATGGCTAGGCTCATAATGGAGGAAATGCCCGTTGGATTTCAGGGCATAACTGAATAAATTCCAGGCCCCATTGCCCACTTGTGCGGAAAAAAAGTTTACTTCCTAAAAATAATCCCCCCTTGCCCCCCCCCCCACCATCCCCGTTTTTTGGCATTCCCTAAATCTTAGATAAAAGTAATAATGTAAACTGCGTCTTTTGTCCGAAGATAGGGGTAATTACGGAGGCCCCGTTGGAATTGGCACATGGGGCGAGAAAACCGTGTATCCCTCCTGCTCCCATGCTTTTTGGGGGGTATTTCGTGACCTCAGCTGCGGGGCTAGGGTGTAAAAAGTGGCGCTCTGTGAGTCTGTGTAAGTTTGCGGAGGTGCGGCGGTCTCACACAGAAGGCGCTCAATAAGCTGCTCCTGGAACTGCATGAAGGCGAGCGTTCCTGGGGCCTTTTGTAAATTACGTATTTCAGGTAGCGGTCTGAATAACGCCCGCAGCGGATCCCAGCTGTGAGCCCGGCCCGTGGCACTGCGTACAGCTGCGTAATGTACTGTGCATAACTGCGTAATCACACAGGCGGTCATGCGCAGTACACAGTGCTTGAAAAAGACCCAAAGCGGGTCGAAACGTTGCAGTTTTATGTCTTGCTGAGGAATAAAGGTATACATAATTTGAAGAACGTTCTGTGTGCTGATACTTTTATTGGAAATCTACGGACTGCAAATCATGTCCTATGAGGAAGTGTTTAATGATCTGGGAATGTTTAGCTTGAAAGAAAGAAGGCTCAGAGGAGACTTAATAACTGTCTACTAGAGATGAGCGAGCATACTCGTCCGAGCTTGATGCTCGTTCGAGTATTAGGGTGCTCGAGATGCTCATTACTCGAGACGAGCACCACGCGGTACTCGTCTCGATTAAACGAGCACTTACCATTGAATTCAATGGAGCTGGCAATACAGCCAGCTCCATTGAAAGCAATGGGCTGCCGGCGAGCGCGGGATGAATTGTCGGGAAGGGCTTAAATATATAAGCCCTTCCCTGCAATTCATCCAGAAATGTGTAAAAAAAAAAAATATATATATACTCACCTTGTCCCGGCATTACGATGTTAGCCCATTGAATTCAATGGAGCCGGCAATACAGCCGGCTCCATTAAAAGCAATGGGCTGCCGGCGATCGCGGGATGAATTGTCGGGAAGGGGTTAAATATATAAGCCCTTCCCTGCAATTCATCCAGAAATGTGTAAAAAAGAAATATATATATATATACTCACCTGGTCCCGGCAGACGGAGTTCAGCGAGGCCAGCGGCAGTCCTCCTGAACTGCTCTGAACAGCTGTGAGTAGTATTCAGCAGCCGGGGATTTAAAATCCCCGCCTGCTGAATGAGCTGCCTCTAATTGGTCACAGCCTGACCAATCAGAGGCAGATCTCACTCACACACCCATTCATAAATTTATGAATGGGTGTGTGACTGCTGCCTCTGATTGGCTCAGCGGGACCAATCAGATGAGAGGCAGCAGAACTCTCGAGCATCACTGAAAGTTCGACTCGAGTAACCAGCACTCGAGCATTTTGGTGCTCGCTCATCTCTACTGTCTACAAATATCTGAAGGGCTGTCATAGTGCAGAGGGATCAGCCCTATTCTCATTTGCACAAGAAATGCTAGAAGCAATGGGATGAAACTGGAAAGGAGGAGACACAGATTTGATATTAGACAGTGAGGGTGATCAATGAGTGGAACAGGTTACCACGGGAGGAGGTGAGTTCTCCTTCATTGGAAGTCTTCAAACAGGCTGGACAGACATCTGTCTGGGGGGATTTAGTGATCCTGCACTGAGCAGGGGGTTGGACCTGGAGGTCACTTCTAACTCTACCATTCTATGGTTCTATACTGTTCAGGGTTGCCAACCTGATTTCGTCTTTTTTCCTGAAGAATGTCTCCAAAAGTTATGGACAGCCAACATTTTTTACAGACACTCTGGAAAATCATAATCTCCAATGTTGATCCAGGGATTACTCTCGCTGCCATTATAGAGTCAGGAAAGAATTTTTCCTCCAAATCAGCAAAATGGCTGCTTGTTTTTTTTTGCCTTCCTCTGGACCAACAAGGATGGGGGTTGAAACAGGCAGAACTAGATGGACATTGTCTTCATTCAGCCTAACATACTATGTTACTATGAAAGCCCTCAGTGACTGACTGACTCACCACTAATTCTCTAACTTCCTGATGTCGTACAAACATGAAAATTGGCACAACCATTCTTTAGGTCCTAAATAGGAAAAGTAAAGGGGGTCTCAACTCCATTATTCAATGCTAATTGCAAAAGTAAGTGCACCCCTATGTAATGTAACTTCCTAGTGTCGTACAAGCATGAAATTTGGCGCGAACATTCTTCAGGTCCTAAGTGAGTAGAGTGGGAAGGGTGGCACATTCTGCAGAGGAACATTGGTACATGCAGCCTGAGGAGAATCTAACGCTGTACCAAATTAACCTCGGGCGAAGCCCGGGTACATCAGCTAGTAATAATATATTTCTTTTCATTTCTAGGAAATCCAGAGTAAGCATACTATGGGGCCCAGTGAGGATGCACCCCGCAGAGGACCTGAGTCATTGCCTGCAGGACACCATGACATCATTACCGACCTTGCCACCTTCCAAACTACACAGGGTTTTATAGTAACTGCATCACGCGATGGCAGTGTGGAAGTGTGGAAGTAAATCAGTCTTAACAGTGGAATGTCTGAATGCAACACTGGAAGCACTCGGCATTCAGTATGGCTTCTCATTCTAGTACCGAGTTGAATGCCTTACTCGCATGACTAAACACTAGGCCATTAGTATGACCCCAGACTGCAGCTTGGACAAACGTTTGACAAGTCTGGTGTGAAAGCTCATAAAAGCACATTTTTTTGTTTTATGGGAAATGTTCTCACATTATTACTCTTGTTCTGCAAAGAACTGTTGCCTCCTTCCCATGTGCACACCAACTGTAAATTCTGGATACATTATATTTATCAATACTTAGCCTATATAGTATTGTAATATCTTGTTTACAAGCACGTATCCTATGCTATGGATATTGCCCTGCTGTTCATAAATTGCTATTAATAAAAAAATAATTTACCTGCCTATCAGATGTATGAAACTTTCATCCACCCGGAGTATCGTGACATGCGGAGCAGTTCAGGGGTCGATGAAGAGAGGATTGTAATAGGCAAATAACCAGTTGTCAAGGAAAACTGATTGCAGATGATCTGGCATGGCACTAGACCTCTTGATTAGAGAATGCATGCTATGCGGCGATTAAATGAGGGGTACAATGTGGGTACATCTGTCACCTTAGGAAAAAAACCTGCATAAATAATGCACGTATACATGTAGCTTTGAAGCCAGAGAGTCAATCGGTAAAGTAAGGGTGCTTTTACATGGAACTATTATCATTCGGATTCCCGCAATCCAGCGAGAAGTTAAACGATTATCGTTCAGTGTAAATGCATGCAGCGACTGCATCACAACTCGTTTGCCTCTTGTTCGTCATTCAGTTTATGCATGCAAGGAAACGGAATGACGGATCGTTCCATGTCAGCAGGTAGTCGGTCACTTATGAACAACTGCCTGCTTACGGTGAATGGAGGCGGGCGGGCCGGAACGATCCTCCTCCATTCAATCAGCGATGCTCAGCCCTCTGGAAAAGCACAGGAACGATTGTCATTGGGCCAACCTGTCCCATATAAAGGAATAAAAGGAAAAGAGGAGAGCGCTTTGGGCAAATTGTTGAGTGCAAAAAAAACTGGCAAGAATTTTCCTTCCCAAAGTGCATATGTAGTGGAGCGAGGCGGGTGCCAGGGTCATGACGTCACTCAGCAGCGACCCTGCACTTTGGGAAGGACTCTAGACCCTGAAACTCTCTTCTTACTTCACGGTTATCCTGGTGTGTTGGATTCTGCCCCGTATAAAGGCACCCTAAGGGTCTTTGGCCGTTGTATAGAAGTTTACTAGATGTTTTTATATTTTAAATAAGCCCCCAGATATGTAGGAACTAAACTGGACCAGGAAAGATGTCAGTCAAAAATGGTGTGCAAGACTGCACAGAATACTAAACTGTTGTGACCTGAGGAGCCAGACTGGTCTTAGTTTATTACTTATTTTGGATATCTTACTTCTTGTATGCAAGGAAAGGTGGGACAATATGCAGATGACACAAAACTCTTTAACAAAGTCGATGAAGCAGATGGAGTAAATTATCACTAGATAAAGTACTAAATGGACTAAAAAGTGGGATTGTTGATACATGAGAGATACAGAATTCTTCCTGCACTTTTGGTGATAATAGAAGAAAAAGAAGTTAAGTCTGTTCATGTGGCCTATTGGGGCATATACACATTATAGAGCAGGGTCCACCATTCGGGAACTCCTCTATGACCCCGAACTGCTGTATGTTCACTGCAGAGCAAATATATGGTTGGCCGCAGCTTCCCCGGCCAATTCGGATGCCAAGAGGTCATTCCCAGTGATCGGGTGTTCGCCCTGGGCCCTGCATACTGGGGGTGGTAGTATATGTAAAGTATGGATGCTAGCAAGCCGTCTAATGAGGATACTAAGTTCAATCCTTGACTTTATAAGTACATGTGTTGAAACCAGCACAATTTATCCAACAATCGGCTTCCCGGACTCCTCCATAAATAAGTATTCGACTGGGCATTTTTATTTGGGGAGGGAATACGTTGCTACAAGGGGTCTCTGGGGGCAAAAAGAATCATTTTGAAACCAAGCTGTACAATCTTTTAGACAATTGTTGGGGAGCAGTCAGGCGGCCCCCGTATATGTTGGATTGTCAGACATTTTGTGTTTACAGATACAGGGTCACAATAATAGCGTCATAAGGTCGGAAAAACCATATTCACCTTCCTGAATGCCAATTTTAGAGCCTCGAGGTTCAGCACAGGAGCAGAAGTAGGGATCGGTCTTCTCAAACAGGAATAAGTGTTAAAAAGAAGTTGCCATCTGAGAAACATCCTACTTAAAGGAGTTGTCCGGCAGATGAAGTTAATTTTTTTTTTGAGATACAACCTGCAAATACAAGCGTATAAAATATACACTAAACCCCCATTTAAGTAGCCCTTTCCGCTTACCTGAACAAGCTTTTTATCTTCTTTGTAAAAATTCTCTTCAAAGATGGCCCGGGGGTCTTCTCCCATGGTGTACCGATGGACTTCTCCTATGGTGCACCACAGTATATGCTCCGACGTGCGCGCTCCCGATGATCAAGGTAGGCGGCAACAGACGAGCGGGTCGGATCCGGCGGAGAATTCTTGCCGCCGCACCCGACCCCAACACATGCAGGCAGGAGCGCGTACTCACCGGCGGCCTCGGCTCTTTCATGTGCCGGCTGCCGGGCAGCCGGCGCATGCGCAGACCGGAGCCGGCGGCCGGGTGAGTGACGTTTCTGTGCGAGGCTCTGCGAGCCGCGCACAGAAATAGGACATGCCGCGGTTTGTTTGCCGCGCGACATTTCGCACGGCCAAACCGCGGCCGCGGGATTTCCGCCCGTCTGCAGACGGGAGGAAGAGCAGGCAGTATACTGCTCCTGCCCGCACTCTCCCTCTTCAGAAGCTGTCAGCAGTGATTTGGGGGATCCCCGAAGGGGTTAGGAAGTAAGGTGGGGGGTCTCCAGGGGGTGGTGCAGTGATTTTGGGGGGTCTCCTGACTGCCAAACCCCTTCGGAGATCCCCCAAATCACTGCATGCCCCCCTTCCTAGAGGCCCCCCCAAACGGACTGCATGAGCCCTTAGGAGACCAGCCAAATCACTGCATGACCCCCTGGAGACCCCCCCCCCCCACCTAAGGGGTCAGGCAGTCAGTTCAGGGTCTCCTAAGGGGTCTGGCAGTCAGCTGGAGGGTCTCCTAAGGGGTCACACTGGTATTTGTGGGGTCTCCCGGCGGTGAAGCATTTATTAGGGGGTTAGGCAGTCCGTTTGGGGTGGTCTCCAGGCATGGGTGCAGTTATTTAAAGGGGTCTCCATGGGTTCCTGAACTTATTTAGGGGTGTCATGCAGTCATTTGCTGTGCTTTTTGAAGGGGAGTGCCAACAATAGGGTGTAGGGTGTGGTCCGCTAAGGTGGAATGAAAAAATTGGGGGTCATCCGCATGGGAAACCCCAAAATAAATGTTGAATACTAATAATTGCATAACTGGGCAATGCATAAACAATGTAGGATACTATAGGGCATGTAAAGAAGGGGAGTTGGGGGGGGTGTTTTCTGCAGCATTCTATGGTCGAAGGGAGGCAATTATTATATTCTATACGTTCAATAAAAATTAAATTTTCATTTTTTTCCGTTTTTTTAGTCCAATCCCAACGCTTACATGGAAAAACAGGAGCGTGAAATGGAATTTGACACAGATTCTTCAAGTGATGCAGTTGGAGTGGTAAGAATTTGCTACAAATTGGATTGTTGTTGTAGAGTTTTGCGTTGAACCAAGCTAACAAAATCTAATGATTATATCGTTCATTGTTTCTGCAGGATAATAATTCGGATGTGGATGAAGCTGAGGATGTACCCCAAACTCGGCAATATTCAGCGGTAGGTGTTAAAATTTAAATCATTGTTTTGTGCGTTATCGAAAAGAAAGGCTGAATGTGTTGTTGTTCCACATCCCTGACGATACATATCACACCTACGTATTTCATGATTTTTATTCACGCTTTGCGCATTCTTTGTGTTTGAAGGTGGTTTCACAATAGCATGTTTTGTGCGTACTTAGGTGTGTACATACGTCTGCACCTAGGTATGAGCAAAAAGCCGGTTGAACACAGCTGCGTGCTTGTTGTCAATGGAGCCGTGGCTGTTGGCGGCAGCTACATTGAAAACAATGCTCTGCCGGCCCATTGCTGTCCTTTTTTAGGGAAGGTCTATACAAGCCCTTCACCTAAAAGGAAACATTTCAGTGCCAAACCAAAAAAAAGGCCCTCCGCCACTGCTGTGACCCACGCGGCCATGAAGAACACATCTGCTGCATGCGGCAGATGTTTCCTTCACTGACGCTAGTTAAAAGAAGTCCCAGCTGCTATATCTGCCACATCTGTGGCAGATGTAGCAAAGGTAATTCTTCCATTCTCCATCGCAGCTATCACACATAACAGCTGTAGTCGAGAATCCTGCTCCCGGCATCCCGTCTATGGCTTTTCAGGGAAGGGCTTCATAAGCCGGTCACTGAAAAGCCATTTAAAATTGTACCAAAAATAAAAAAAAAAAAAATAAAATACTTTCAGCTGACGGGCATTAGCGCTGACTTCTGATGGTGTCCCAGTCTCTGTAGCTCTCAGCTATCATTGGCCGGGGATTTAAAAACCCTGCCTGCTGCTAGCTCCAATTGGGATTAGCTGAAGTGCAAGACATGTGTGAATCATGGCGGTTTAATTTTGTTGACAATTTTCCTTATTATGTGATGGGCTAAATAAAGTAAATTTTCTCTGTCCCACACACAGTAAGGCCGCCTGCAGATGGGCGGAAATCCCGCGGCGGGATTTCCGGCGCTCAAAGCCTGCATAGGATTGCGTTAACAAACGCAATCCTATGCAGACGGCCTTGGTTTGGCCGCGCGATATTTAAATATCGCGCGGCAAACAAACCGCGGCATGTCCTATCTTTGTGCGCGGCTTGCAGAGCCCCGCACAGAAACGTCACTCACCCACCGCCAGCTCCGGTCTGCGCATGCGCCGGCTGCTCGGCAGCCAGCACATGAAATAGCTGGGGCCGCCGGGCGCGGGTGACTACGCGTTCGTTCCTGTAGGCGCTCGGGTCAGGTCCCGCGTCGATAATCCTCGCAGCCGGATCCGACCCGCTCGTCTGCAGGCGGCCTAAATGGAGAAATACATCTTTTTATTATTTCCAAAACTAAAATGATAAGGTGTTCTATTTATGTTATCCTTCCTTAGGTTCAACAACAACTGGCTGACACACTGCATGCTAAGGCGGACATATTTGGTGTGCAGTGCTTCCAAAATGATCCGCAGGGCACACCAGAACACGGTGCATCAGGATCCTCTGAAGATCCAGATGGCAGGCTTTCACATACAAGGTGGTGTCAATGCGGACAGTGCATCGCCATGAATACAGTGGCCGAGTGCTTGTGCTGCAGAGAACAGGAAGTAGTGCTGCAGATATTGCCAGATGACTGCATGTGCGTAACACAGCATCCACTATTTGAGCAGCATGCGCTTTTGCGCGAAAACATTGAACATATTATCAGAGTTTCTTCTATGTTCACACGGAGAGAATATGACATAACCAACAATAGGTATTTATTCAAAGCTTCTGTTACAACCAAAAAGACAAACAGAGTATGATTTTTAAAACGGAAAAAGTTTATTCACGTAAAAATATGTAAGACATGTTCCCAAAAAATTTAGTGTTCATTTTGTGCCATGCGTTAAACTTAAAAACAAGATATTATCCATGTTTCATCCATGTTTGTTTTCTTTATTATTTTCTTTTTAATCAAGACTTTATAAAAAGAGTGAATAACGATAGAAAAGTAACATAGTGCCTTTTTCTTTATTTAGGGTTATGAGAGTGGGCGTGTATCGGTCATATACCGCCTGGATACATGGATTCCTTGGCAAACGCAATAGGATTCCAATACCTGCGTGTGTTATCAATGCAATACGGAATCTTTACCCTGATCCTCAAGGACACTACACAGGTTTCCAATTTTACTTGGACCTCGCGGAAAACAATATGTACTTTGAATTAAATTTATAGTTTTTTTTGGGGGGTGGTCTATTTCCTTTTTAGGTTTAGGCTGGGTTCACACAGGGCGGATTCCCGTCGGAAATGTGACCCTGGTTGACTGCTTTTTATATGTCAAAAGTATTATATTTGAAATAAAGTTTTAAAAGGCATGTGTTTCACGTTTTTTGAACGTCTGATATATTCACATATCTATACTTATATATATCGTATTGCATTTACATACATGTTGTTATATGTATATACAAACGTGTGTGTATATGCAGATAAACATCTTTGTATATACACTGATATTTACGTACTCATTGGTATATACTCACACATATATTCATGTTGAAACACACTAATATATATATAACTATATATATATATATATATATAACTAAATCAGTTTGCAACCAAAGGATTGGCAATAATAACCACCCAGACAACATCTATAACTCTAAGTAATCATTCTGCTGTCACATTTCCATATTTAGGATACCAATATTAGCAAACAATAGCGTAATAAACTGAATATTTTTAGAACTCACAAAGCAGACAAATTTGCTTTGGTGCAAACATACAGAGTGGTGCCGATCAATCAAAATGCATTCATGGTCAAAACACGTTAAACTGTGCCATATAACGCTGAATGTCTTATGCACGTTATTGTAGTCAAAGTCAAAATAGTGTCGATACAGCAGCCGCAGCAGTAAAAGTGTCTAGGTTATCCGGCTTACAAACACCGTGCATCGGAATATCAAAAGTGAGAGGCATAGATCTCTCAGGTGAGCTGATGATTTAAAACCAATTTTTTCTTCCGCTCACCTAGAACAAAACAGTAATGGGATTTGTAACACAGTAAGGTTTCATGACAATGCGGTATTTGGTATGCTTTTGGATACCAAATACCGCATTGTCATTAAACATTACTGTGTTACAAACCGCATTACTGTTTTGTTCAAGGTGTGCAGAAGATTAAAATGTCACAGCTGACCTCCTCCCCTGCCTCCCTGCTGGTGGACGGGATTTCACAAAGCCAGGTGACAAGTCAAGATCTATTGAAGCAGTTCTGTCGCCAGAATCTCACCGTGCTGCTGCAAGGAGGGTAGGAGGTGAGCTGTGACTATCCCGAATCTTGGTTGCAGTGTGAGTGTGTATATATATACACACACAAACACACACGTGTGTACATGATGCAGGATTCATTAATGTCACAGCTGACCTCCTCCACTGCCTCCCTGCTGGTGGATGGGATTTCACAAAGCCAGGTGACAAGTCAAGATCTATCGAAACAGTTCTGCCCCCAGAATCTCACCCTGCAACTGCAGGGAGGGTAGGAGGTGAGCTGTGACTATCTTGAATGTCTGTTGATCCAACATTCAGTAATGACACAGCTGACCACCTCCCCTGCCTGCAGGTGGACACATATTAGCCTTTTACACTGGACTTCTATGAGAGCCAACCTAAACGCACAATGAACCAGAAACAGCCAACTCCAATAACCAAACACCTATAATGAGTACATACATACAAACAATTAGGTTGGATTTTTGAAGTAATATACATATACGGCTGATACATACTGACGGCTTGCACACACCTTAGGGCAGCTGGCATGTAATAGTGGATTGCATGCAGGTTAGGGAGTATAGCTGTCATGTACCGGCGGCTTGCACGCACATTTGGGTGGCTGGCATGTAATGGCGCTTTGCATGCACATTAGGGGAGCTGGCATGTAATGGCGCTTTGCATGTAGGTTAGGGCGTGTGGCTGGCATGTACCGGCGGCTTGCACGCACGTTTGGGTGGGTGGCATGTAATAGCGGCTTGTACGCAATGCTTGCTTTCATGCATGTTAGGGCAGCTGGCACGTACTGCCAGCTTACACTCAGGTTAGGGCAGTTGGCATATAATGGTGGCTTCCTGGCTGGCACGTTAGGGCAGCTGGTTGGTTTTTTACAGTGGCAGGGTTTTTCGTCAGCGCTAATTCTCCCATTTCTCCCCTTCCTCACATTTGTCCCCTTCCTCACATTTGTCCCCTTCCTTACATTTCTCACATTGCTAACATTTCTAACATTTCTCCCCTTCTCCCCTTCCACATACTTTTCAAGCCCCGATGGTGTCTCCTTGGCTCTTCTCCAAGCAGCAGCGGCAGGCAGACACTCACTCCGCTCTGGTATATGAAACCAGGAAGTGAGTGTACTGCGCATGCGCCGACCGGCGGCGCGCGTCCCCTGCAATGATTAGGTAAAGAGCGCGGTCCCGGCGGAAGAACGAAGGACTGCGCATGCGCGGAGGGGAAGAGGCGCGTTCCCACGCCGACGATAGCTGCTGCCGGCCCGACAAGAAAACCAGACGATTTCTTGTCGTAACCAGGGACGACCGAGGGGCAACACAGGGGGGGCAACCCTAAAGGTAAGTGAATAACTTCTGTTTGCAACATTTTCAATGCACAATGTACATTACAAAGTGCATGGAAATGTGCAAACAGAAGTAATGAGATATGATGTTTATGGCCGGACAACCCCTTTAAGCTGCTGCTGCAGGCATCAAGATGTGCGCCTGGGAAAGGGAGGGAAAGCCGTGGACTGCGCCTCTGAGCCTGCGTTGTGACAAGAGAGCAGATTTAATTAGACTGGAATAATATGGACACTTGTGTCTTCTCAGTAGGGCTCTGCCATCTTCATGCGAGGTGCAGCACAATCAGCTTGTACAGTGACCAATATTTCATTGCTCAGTAAACCTCACCTGCAGATGGGTCCATCGTTACTTCTCTACGAACTTCATGAAGGACTCCAATTTCTCATCAAAAACTGCCCTCAAATACATGGTGTGACAATATCAGGCAAAATTTGATACATTCTTGTGCAGACACACAGAGCATAAACAGCGCCCCCCAAGGTAACAGAATTTATTATCCAAAGTGGGTCAGTGCATGTCACTTAGCCAAGAGGAAGGTTAAACATTCCCTCTATAGTTCCAAATGTGCTAAAATCACAAAAGGATTTGTACTTGGCCCTCCTCTGCCCCCACGATCAGCTCTGCCGCCCTGCCATACCCCCAGTGTTTGTTATAGAAGATGTCACCGGATATATCCTGACCGCTGCAGTGCTGTCACCCGTTCCCCTGGCTTCAGCGCTCACATCCTGGGTGCCTTGAGTTCAGAACGGCCCTGCTGCAGCGGTCAGGTGATATCCAGTGACCTCTTCCATAACAAACCCTGGAAGGACAGTGGGGCTGCAGCACTGTATCGACTGTAGTAGTGCAGTACACAGGAGGGTATTCACAGAGATGGAAAAGTCTATAATATTATAATAAAGCCCTTTCACAGTTACAGATTAAAACTTGAAGATTCATAATTAGGGATACTCTAAAAAAACATATATGGGCTGACATACATACACAACGTAGAAAACGAAGGATACACAAATACCCTTTCTCGACAGTAGCCTCCACTTTATTAATATATATATGAAGGAGACTTGATCATGAATGAGTGCTATTAGAAACAGTACTAGGACTTATAGGTTCATTCACCATGCACAGAAGACGTTTTGATGCACGGCCAAACTTTTTTAGGTTTCCTAGCAATCTCAACCCTGGTGGTAATATGATAATGGTAGCAATCAATTACCCTTTCAGAGTGCAATAGATGGAAAATTGCAAATCTATCAGGGTTACTGCTATCTGTTTGATAAAGCAAAATGGTATCCCAGGCTGTTTAAGACAGATGAACACAAGGGGATTTCTCCCACAAGTAAGGATGTCTTATAAGTTTTGAAGAGCTCACAATCGAGGAATCCGTATATGAGAAAAGCTCGACGCGTGGTTCGACTGTGGTTCATCAGGAGCCTAGATAGAGCAGTGAGTCTATGATACAGCACTTGATGATCATAATAGATCCGACATGTATAGAGGATTCAAATACTGTCGTATGGTGGCTCAGATTTGATAGTAAATTTGATAATAAATTCAAATCTTGTATAAACAAGGCGCTATTTGTTCAATAAGAAAGTCACGATAATACGTGGCTGTCGAATAAGAATATATAAAGGTAGTCACTCTTTGTAATCATCTACTTCAGCGGACTATCACCCAAAGGGTCTCTATTTTGTTAGGCTGGAACTGCCCTCTGAGATCAGAGTGTCACAGAGAGTATAAATCGTAGCGTAACCAGATAAATATCCAAAATTGGCTTGGTGGATATATAGCCAAAAATAACCGCTTTGTCCTCTGGTTAAATTTACAGCCCTGGTCCCTGGCTAAATATAAGCCAAGTCGCTTAGGAGTAGCATTTTATGTAGTCACTACTGGACTGCCCCTATGGGAGGTCACAGAGGTACCTAATGACATCTGCTGAACTATTACGATTCTTAATCTAACATTAACGCCTTCTTAATCGTCACTTTAGACACATAATTACTGCGGTCCCGCCTCAGCCCCTTCCGGGTGTCACCCATTGGAGAATCTATCATCCCCCTCCCATAGGGGCAGTCCAGTAGTGACTACATAAGATGCTGACATTCAATCTGGCATTATGCCTATGGTTCACCATCAGAGCCACAGGTCTTAGACCTTTCTGTTCATTTATTTTTTCTTTATTTTGGTGTCTCCTTGGTGCTCTGACCTAATGGCTATTATATATAGCAGATAGATTAGATCAGCGTTTGTTCTCATAGTCTGTCTTCAGCGTAGTATTGGTGCTTAGATATTTAGCTACTACAAATAGAAGCTAGCACTTAGATTACTCCTAAGCGACTTGGCTTATATTTATATATTTTTATTTGGAATGGATGGCAGGTTGGTAGTGGGGCCGTCCAGTGCACCTCCTCCACTCCAGGGTGCGGATAAGCTCAATCAGCCCAGGTGCGGAGGCTGAGCCAATTCTACAAAAGCAGGACGCAAGTGGTGACATATACCAAATTAGATGGTGACCTGGGCACTCCAGGTGAACAGTTTGTAAAGACGTGGACGGTCTGGAAGAAAGACGTCACTTCTGTAAACAAAAGAAAAGTTGTTAAGGTGAGACCTGAGCAAAAGATACAGACTAAACAGACCTCTGAAGTACAAGAAGCCAAGAAGAAGGCAGAAAGTGAAGCTACTGAATCTGAGAAGGTTTCGCAAGTGGCGGCAGAAGTCTTGGAAGAACTGCAGCCAAAGAATTATGACCTAAAGAAGCAAACCCAGAAAGTAAAGAAACAGTTTGTCCAAATGGGAGAAGCCTATCACAAGGATGCTGGCTCCAAGAACCCACTCATCAGGGAACTGCACACTGCCAAGCAAAAGTCAGAGTCAAAGGTAAAGGAACTTCGAAGAATGCTATTCGTTCTAACCGATGACAACACTGTACTAAGAGAAGAAATAGAATTGTTACAAAGGGAGAAAAAGATGATAATTGTAAACCTGAAGGAATTAAAAAACAAAGTGGAGACTGTAATCCGTAGCAAGGCCATGCTGCAGCATAAACTGCAAGAGGAACGGGAAGAATACAGAGATAAGGTTCTTGAACTAGAAAGAGACCCCCGAGCCTGGAGCTTTGACCTGGGAGGTCAACTGGATTGTGAGAAAATCCACCAACATTCATAGATCGGATGAGGCGCTCAAGAACATGTGCAAGCATTGTAGGATCAGCGGTGCTTTCTGGAGACCGTAGATCAAGCCTTCAGGTAAGTCATCTCTTTCCTCGGCTTCCTGCAAATAGAATTCAGAAGATGAAGAATAAATGATTTCTACTAGTCATGGTGTAATTGTCCTACACTTATTCTCCATATGTGGGAATAGCATGCTGTAAGCCGTTAGCTCTGACACCAAAGCTCCATTATATTCAATGAGGGCAGGAAGATGAATGGATGGTATGCACTACTTAGGTTGGTTAGCATCAGGGCCCTATTACACTGAATGATACTCATTAAGTGTAAATGCCTGCAGCGACTGAACAGTGAATGAGAATTCACTCCTCATCCACTTTCTGCAGGCATAAAAATCAAATGACAATTGCCCAGGGGAAACAGTCAGTCATGCATTTATGAATGACTAGTAATTATTGTAAAACTTTAGTACCAGTGTTTCTGGTGGCGCCACACACACACACACACACACACACCTGTGGTACATGGGCGTATGACAGACACACACAGCTGTGCTACATGCCATGCACCCTTACAGACACAGCTCTGCTACATGAGATGCCCATCACAGACACAGCTTTGGTACATGACATGCGCCTGACAAACATGACATGCACATGGTACAAACACAGGTCTGCTACATTATATGCACATGACAGACACAGCTGTGCCACAGTACATGCGCATTTTGCAAACTCAGCTTTTCTACATGACGTCCGTCACAAACACAACTGTGGTACATGACATCCGCATCGTACAAACTCAGCTCTTCTACATGACATGGGCGTCACAGACACAGCTGTGCTACATGACATACATCCATGCTGACTATACACATTACACATACAGCACATAAGACAAACAGCCACTCGCAGCTCTACTACATTTATGCTGACTGAACACATGACACACACAGCTCCTGGAATACAGTGATGAGCCCCTGGTCATGTGATCCTTCACCCACACAGGTGATCACATGATGGTGACCTCATCACAGGTCCTGTACTTTGTCAGCTTATTGCAGTATGGCATCCAGCATACAGTACGACCAAACTCCAAAATGCTCCTCCCACAGCAGTGATATCACCACAGGTCCTTCAGCTCGCCGGATCTCTGTGGTGACGGTAGGTCGGTGTCTCTTGTCAGGACCGCTGAGTTGTGTCTGACATAATAACAGCTTAGTTGTATTCACAGTGTGTTAGGATCTGCCATAACGGCAGCAGGGGGTGGGGCTATAATGGCCCCAGAGGTGCGGCTATGATGTCGCCAGGGGCAGGGCTATGAGACTCACTCACTCATATACAAACAGACAAGTAGTCGTTAGTAGTTTGACTGCCTGTTTACTGTGAATGTAAGTGGGCGGCCAGCGCAATCCCTGACACACTCCACCTCCATTTACTAAGGGAGTCCTGTGTAAAAACAGAAGAATTACACAGATCTGCAACTAAAAAGCTGTTTGATTATTTTCAACTAATTTCCATGTGTTTTGGTGTGCTGAAAAAAAATTGAAAAAAATCCTAGATGTCAGGATTTACCACAAAATGCAAAATTCTCTTCAAATTTAGCACATTTTTCTCAATTTTTGGTATTTTTTTTATCTTAGGTTTTTAACTAAGTTTAAAGTCAAAATTACTATTAATTAATTCACAGTGCATTTAAGATATACAATGACAAAAAACATAATTTAAAAAAAAAAGAACTTTCAGAGTGAGCATTAATGGAAACCAGCATCAACGTGTTGCAAGCTGACCGCGCAGGCTCTGACATACAAAGGCTTGATTCCCTTTTTTTTCTTGGTTCTCGCATGTGGTACTATTGTATCTTGACGCCACTGGAAGTATGGGTGGAGACAAGATACAGAGTCCTCACAGGGCGGTGACGCCCCCAGGAGCTGATTCGCTGCCATGAGCAAGGTCGTAGCACGCCGCAGCTATCGCTCTCCCCGGAGCAGCCATTCCCCTTCCTTCTCCCCGTTGCGTACCTCTAGGCGACACCTGTGTTGACCATGTGATATTGCAGCCGCTCTAGGAATCCCCCTGCTGTGAGGCTGTGCCCTCCCATCTCCCCTGGTGAAGCCTTTGCGCTGTGACTTACGACATCTCCCCTGGCCATCTGCTCCCTCACAGCTCCCTCCGCAGACGTGTCTGTGCCACTATGCCGCCTCTCAGCTCTGTCCCAGACGCTGGCTCTCTGCTGCTGTGGCCGCTGACAGCTCGCTCCCCCGCTCAGTGTCTTCCACTGCTGCCAGTGATGTCGGCTCTCTGCTGCTGTGGCCGCTGACAAACGGAAAGCAAGGGAGTAACTCCCACAATCTCTTCATGTTAGCTCGTCATTCTTAAATCGTGTTTCCCTGAGTTAGCGTTATGGCTCCGCGGAAGTGTATTAATTCGCCTGTTTCTGTTTCATTGGTGGTGAATATACAGTGTTGAAGCAACAGCTGAATATTACGGACTTTGTAAAAAAAGTATACTTTGCATACTTCGGACTAAAACTTGCAGATCAAGATAAAATTTGGGTGTCTCATAAAGTGTGCAAACAATGTGTTGAGGACCTCGGAAATTGGTTCAAGGGTAAGAAAAAAGCTTTTCATTATGGGATTCCTAGGGTAAGGCGAGAGCAAAAGAACCATAGTGAGGACTGTTACTTTTGTTCATGCGATGTGAAAGGGTGTAATTCCAAATGGATTCCATTTCATATCCCAATCTTCACTCAGCAATTCGTCCAATCCCCCATGGCACAGATATACCAGTACCCAAGCCCCCTGCTATCTTGGAAGAGATACCTAGCTCCAATGAAGGTGGAGTCATACCTGAACCAGATAACAAATCAATTTCTGACTTTGAAGATGATACAAGACCAACATTTTTTTCCCAGGAGGAGATGAATGATTTGGTAAGAGACTTGAATCTTCCCAAAGATGACGCTGAGTTATTCGGTTCAAGGCTCAAAAGCAGGAATTTATTATTGCCAGGATTGTCTTTTTCATGGCTCAGACATCGTTAAAAGGAGTTCGTTCCTTACTTTGCCCAGGAAGCAAGTTGGTTTATTGCATCGATGTCGGAGGTTTAATGGGTCAAATCAAAATTCTAAATCCAATAGGATTCAATACAATGGCGTTGTTTCATGGATTCTTCAAAAAGAAGTCTTAAAGCAGTTTTGCTCCACAACAGCGTTTTTTACGCTTCCATCCCTGTAGGTCATTCCGTACACTTGAAGGAAACATACGAGAACTTGGAATTGGTTCTTTGTAAACTTAAATATGAAGACCACGGTTGCAAGTGTGTGGGGATTTAAAGGTCTTGTGCATGCTGATCGGGGCAACAAGCTGGATATACCAAATACCCTTGTTTTCTGTGTCTATAGGACAGTCAAGACTGACAAATCACTGGACCAAGAAGAGTTGGCAGCCGAGGGTGCTCACAGTTGGTGAAAAGAATGTCCTCCGAGAAACTTTGATACTTTGATACTTCCACATAAAGTTCTTCTACCACCTCTCCATATAACATATAACATTGGGATTGATGAAGCAATTGGTGAAATCACTTCCAAGAGATGGAGAATGCTTTAAATATTTGGTCACCAAGTTTCCAGGCCTTTCAGAGGCAAAGTTGATGGAAGGTGTGTTCGTCAGACTAGACATTAGAAGTCTTATAGCTGATCAAACGTTTATCAATACCATGACGGATTCTCAAAAAGAAGGGTGATTTCATTTAAAGAGGTCGTAGAGAAATTTTTAGGCAATAAGATATATCCTGACTACAAAAAAATCGGATGAATGCTGAAAGCATTTCAAGCTTTAGGTTCCCTGATGAGTTTGAAAGTACATTTCCTCCAATCCCACCTTGACTACTTTCCTGAAAATGTGGGAGCTGTGAGTGAAGAACAAGGTTAACGATTCCACCAGTAAAATGGAGCATTACAATGATGGCAGACTACTGTTGGATGCTTCAGAGAGACATTCCAGATGCTTCTCACAAGCGTAAATGTACCAAGAGGAGCCTCACAGGGAAGAAGAAACGATTTTACTGTGTTTTAGTGGCTCATTTCAGTTCAAAAATGATTTTCATGTAAAATTTGTAATTAAAAATAAATTTTATGTCTATTTTCATTTATTTTGATGTATTGCCTTATTTAACATAGATAACTGAATTGTCAGCAAATGTGATGTCCTATGACAAAACGGAGGTCATTTTCGGATTCGGCATACCGAGAAATATAAAGATTATGTGGAATAACCAAAACAGCTCTTACATTTTTTTTCCGCAGACTTATGTTATTGATGACCTATCCTGAGGATCGGTCATCAATAGTTTCTGCCTGGAAAACTCCTTTAAAGGGGTTGTCCCGCGCGAAACGGGTTTTGTTTTTTTTCAAACCCCCCCCCCCCCCCCCCCCGTTCGGCGCGAGACAACCCCGATGCAGGGACTTAAAAAAAAAAAAAACGCACAGCGCTTACCTGAATCCCCGCGCTCCGGTGACTTCTTACTTACCGGTTGAAGATGGCCGCCGGATTCTTCTCCCTCGGTGGACCGCAGGGCTTCTGTGCGGTCCATTGCCGATTCCAGCCTCCTGATTGGCTGGAATCGGCACGTGACGGAGCGGAGCTACACGGAGCTACACGGAGCCCCATTGAGAAAAGAAGAAGACCCGGACTGCACAAGCGCGGCTAATTTGGCCATTAGACGCCGAAAATTAGTCGGCACCATGGAGACGAGGACGCCAGCAACGGAGCAGGTAAGTGAAAAACTTCTTATAACTTCTGTATGGCTCATAATTAATGCACAATGTACATTACAAAGTGCATTAATATGGCCATACAGAAGTGTATAGACCCACTTGCTGCCGCGGGACAACCCCTTTAAGCAAAGTTAGGTTACATTTATTACATTGGATTACAAAGCGAAAATAGCTGTTTTTTTTTCTATTTCTGCCCACTTTTCCAATATAAAATGTAAATGCTGGTTCTGTAAGCCATAAAAAAGAAGTTAAAAGTAGAAAATAATCACCATTAAGATGGATCTTTACAAAAGATATTTACTGAAGAACTTACACTACAAGAAACAACAATACCACAAAACTAATAGAACACGGGGAGCTTTAGATAAAGGACTAAGGAAGACCACATAAGCTTGAGTGTATTACGGGGCGAATGTCCGTCCTCAGCTACAGAATAGGGGGGAATCTTTTTGACTTTTCAGCTGGACATTAGGAATATGATGCTGAATAGTGATGAGCGAGCATACTTGCTAAGGGCAATTGCTCGAGCGAGCATTGCCCTTAGCGAGTACCTGCCCACTCGAGAGAAAAGGTTCAACTGCCGGCATGGGTGACGGGTGAGTGGCGGCAGTGAGCAGGGGGAGCGGGGGGGGGGAGAGAGGGAAAGAGAGATCTCCCCCGCAGCTCCCTGCCGAACCTTTTCGCTCGAGCGGGCAGGAACTCGCTAAGGGTATGCACGCTCGAGCAATTACCCTTAGCGAGTATGCTCGCTCATCACTAATGGAGAAGTATAAACCTGGCAGCAGCGCTGCTAAACCAAAGTCCAAAAGCTTAAGGCTGAATTCACACAAGTGTATGTGCGACGCGTTTTTGCGTATCAGAGATTGCACATTTGAGTGCAGAGCTGCGTTTTCTATTGTATTTTTTGCGCACATAAAAAAACCCGGCAGCCATGGTCCCGTACATCAAAATGGCTAATTATCCTGGTTAGTTTCATATTATCTATTTCCCTGTGCAAATAAGGGGGTCAATCCCGCACCAAAATAAGCAGGATTTTTCAGGATACTTGAAAATATAAGCCCTACTCCAAAAATAAGCCCTAGTTGCAGTTCATGAATAGTGTCCAGGAAACTATACATGGAAAAAAGTAAAATCAATAGGCAAGAGAAAGCAACAAGACAGCCCCTTCACCAAGAAAAGCAACCCCCCCCCCCCCCCGAAAAGAATCCCACTTAAAAGACCCCACGAGTCCCAAACCAATAAGGACTGTCAGGTGCCGGGCTCCCACCCATAGATCAGGTAGTCCTGCTAGCATCACTCCACTCCCGAGCTCATTATATTACAGTGTTATGGCTGCTTCCAGTCACCAGGGGGAGCCAGCCATAACACTTAGCTGCAGTGAAACATGTCAGCAGCCCCTGGAACGCCGAGGGACCGGACCGAACATTGATTGTTTGTTCAAGAATAAA
Organism: Eleutherodactylus coqui; assembly: GCF_035609145.1. Lineage (NCBI taxonomy): Eukaryota > Metazoa > Chordata > Amphibia > Anura > Eleutherodactylidae > Eleutherodactylus > Eleutherodactylus coqui. The sequence goes on from NC_089848.1 coordinate 41,889,648, forward strand.
TGTAGATTGTTGTTCCTTTAAGATAATACATCCCCTAAAAATAACCCCTAACTCATTTTTGGAGCAAAAATTAATATGGAAGCCTCTCTTATTTTCAGGGAAACAGGGTACGTGATTTACCAACCTACCATAGAAGTCTTTGAGAGGTGCGTAAATATGGGCTTTAAATGTTAAATACACTGCGCAATTTTGTGAAAAACACCACATCTGGAGCTCATTAGGCTAAACAGCCTTTTAACTCAGGGCGGGGGGGGGGGGGGGGTTGCACATGCATGTGAACTGGCCCTGCGTGTGTAAAAAGTACAGTACTTTGCGCCAAAACTGCGCAAATGTACCTCATCAACCTCATTTACTACACAAATTGTGCTGAAGCGTGCAGAATTGCACTTACAGATGTCTGAAGAAGTCCTTATTGCGCATTTTGGCTAGTGCAGTGTTTAAGGCCAGCCTCACGGGATGGGTGCGTTCACATGCACGTAACCCCTGCGCAAAATACAATAGGAAATTAATTCGTGAAACACTGTGTAATTATGCAGGAAAAGGAAACACACCTTGAACTCATTAGACCCATTAGTCTCTTCAATGGCTGGGTGTTTTTCATTCTTGCGTGCACAATTGCGCACAACTTGCACATGCAAAAAGTATAGTAAAATATGCCGATGCGTGCACAAAAAAAAACTAAGTTCCTTCATGCAAATGCGCGTACGGTTGTGTGAAGCCGGCCTAAATGTTACATTGTAGGAAGCAGAACCTTGAAAACTCCAGTTGACGCGCTTCCACAAAGCATTCCTTGGCCTTCGGGTGGCGCTGCAGCTCTTTAGCTTCCGGTTGTCTATATTGCAGTTATGACTCATTGACTTCAATTGGAAAATAAAAGCACAACATGCAAAACCTTCTGTTAAACCACAATCACATTTTCAGGGCGGTCTTCACAGAGGCTCTGTGGTTGGCACAGGGGGCTTGGTTTGGGAATCTAACCAGGGGAACATTAACATGTAGTAAAGGGGTTGTTCCTGCAATTCCTTCCATTACCTACTCTCCTATGTAAAAATCCTGATTGGTCCTAGAACAGGACGCAAAATACATAAATCCACTAATCTACTGCACATTGACTGCCATGGCTCACTCCTGGCTCGCTTATGGAAAAGAAGTTCCTTAACTCTTCATGACCAAGGGGCATCGATGCGCTGCGTCCGGGTCACATTCTGCAGGTCTCGTATCTCTACTTTCAAATATCATCATAAGTCTGACGAAACGACCAGGATGGATTCCGCATGCGGGAGCCCGCAACAGAATCTGACCCAGTGCCCAGCCGGCATCCGCGCATACCTGCTTTTCTTCTTTTGCTGTACTGTGGATGGTCCGCACAGCGAGCCGTTGGACATGTGCAGGACCGTTTTTAAAAAAAATGTGGCTAGGACATGATGTGGAATTTACGACCTTTACGTAATGTCATTGCGGAAGGGCCCCAGATCGGACGGTTTCTATTGACTTCAATGAAAGCCATCCATGCGGAATCTGCACAGAAATAGAGCATGCTGTGATTTCTCCTCCATAAGTGGAAAATCGCAATGGATTTCCGCTCGTGTAGAGGAAACCCTGTTTTGCCATAGCATGCTATGGGCGGTATTTGCTGCAGAATCCGGAGTCGGGCGCCCATACTTTTACAATGTAAATCCGCCCATACACAACCGGCCTAACTTTTTAATTTTTTCAGTAAGAGCTACATGAGGGCTTGTTTTTCTGTGAGATGACTTTTAAACATTTAGGCGAGATGAAAAAATTTCACCATTTCGCCATCTTTGTGGGGGAGGGTCATTTATAGTGCTGTAAAAATGATGTGTTATCTTTATTCTGAGGGTCAGTGGGATTATGACAATACCAAATTTATATAGTTCTTATGTAATATTACTTTAAAAAATAAAATACCTGGTTTAAAAAAAATTGCTTTCTGTAGCCATGTCATTTTTATTTTCCCATTGATGCAGCTGTGTGAGAGTTTTGTTTTCTTGCAAGGTGACCAGGTTGCTGTAGGGGACTTGAACTTGCGATTGTCTGATTGCTCATACAGCATAATGTAATACTATAGTATTGCATATTACTGTATTTTAACAGGCATCCTATTAGAACATGCCACAGACATGTCTTTATAGGCGAACAATCATGGCAGCCCTGGGGGCATTCAGAAGGCCCCAGGCTCTATGACACCCAGACAACACCCCATGATCTCATAGCAGAAGGGCCATTCAAAATAATTAAATGCCACAGGCAGAATTGACAGCCGCATTTTAAAGGGTTAACAGCTGTGATCAGTATTATCTGTGGGTAGGTGTTAGCTGTCAAAATTAGCTGACATCTGCCATGTAGCTTGTGAGCCTGCTCTATACACAGTACATCTTGTAGACATCTATATAGTCCTAATGGCGCGGGGCATTGGCAGGACGTATATGAGAATATGCTGCCTTATTTAAAGTTTTCTAGACTCTTATACCAAACAACAAAAAAAAAATATTGTGCTACTTGGTTAATAGCCACCAAGAAAAAACTGAGTGAAGCCGGATTCACACAAGCTCATTTGCCTGCATTTTTGCATAATGGGCCTTGCATATTTTACCACGGATATCTGCGACATAGACGCCATTGTTCTCTATGGTCCCGGATATACCTGAAGCTCATACGCAATTACATTGCATATGGGCGTTGAGTATCAGCGTCATCGCTAAGCGACGGTGTGGGATATATAAACAAAAGATAAAAAGGTTGTACTGCACATGACCGCCTGCGTGATTACACGGTCAAGCGCAGTACAGTTTTAGAGCTTATTCAGATGAGCATATATCGGTCGGGTTTTCATGTCCGGCAGATATATGCTGCCCCTCTCTGCAAGGGGAGGAGGCAAGCTAGGAGCTTGTGCATTGAGCTTCTGCCCCGTCTACGGCCCTCGCCACTGTTTGCAATGGGAGGTGCCAGAACGGGGCGGAAATTAGCTACGCCTCTGTCCCACCCTCCCATTGTAAGTAGTGGCGAGGGGCAAAGGCAGAGAGGGGGCAGGAGCTCAGTGCAGTAGCTCCCGACCTGGCTCTACTTCTTCCTTTTACAGAGAGGGGCAGCGTATATTGGCCGGGCATGAAAACCCGACCGATATACGCCCATCTGAATAAGCCCTTACGGCTGTGTAAGCCCGGCCTAAAAAAGTTTTTTAAAAATGGCAGAATAGTTTTTTTGTATTACCAATAGAGATGAGCGAACGTACTCGTTAAGGCAATTGCTCGAGCGAGCATCGCTTTTTTCGAGTACCTGCCTACTCGGGCGAAAAGATTCAGGGGGTGCCGGGGGGGGGGGGGGGGGGTGGAGAGGGGGGTAGCAGTGGTGAACAGGGGGGAGCTCTCTCTCCCCCCCCCCACTCCCCTCTGCAACCCCCCGCTCACTGAATCTTTTCCCCTGATTATGCATTTACTCGAAAAAAGCGATGCTCGCTCGAGTAATTGCCCTAAACGATTACGTTCGCTTATCTCTAATTACCATATTTAAATACTAAGCTAAAATGTACAACAAATCTATGTTGTTAAAAAACACCCCCTCCTGCTATAAAACCAGGCCATATATGCAGGGTGTTCATGATTGAAGTACAGCATTCCTATTCAGAGATGTGTAGAGAGACTTCTACTGGGCGTAATTGAATGAAACTTGATAAAACTATCCAGGACGTACTTAGCGCAACAGGGTGAACAGTTATGCCCTGGGGATAGTGCAAGATCATAGGAGATCTCATGCTATCTGGCTGCGGGAGACAGCTGTCACTGATAGCCGGGCTCCCCCTGCAACAGTGGGGGTGCATCGGAGCAGCGACCCCTGCTGTTAACCCCTTCCCTGTAGCTATCTATGTAGATCACGACATGAGAAGGGTTCACAGAGAGAGTGCGCTCCCTCTGTGACGTCATTGGACTCTAGCCATATAATTGCGGAGAGCCCGACGGATTACCATGGCAACAGGACACCAGATATCGGCATCCTGTATTGCCAGTGATTGCTGTAACGAGTGATAAGGCATTGCAGGACCGATGTCAAGCAATGCCTTATCAAAGCGATCAGAGTTGGTATGGTGCAAGTCCCCCACAGGGACATAACACGTGAAAAAAATAAATAATGTACAAAAAAGAAAAATGTAAAAAAAAAAAGTAAAACTGCTTTTTCTCATATTAGCATACATTTTTTTTTAAATTAAAATCCCACATATTTGGGAACATTGTATCCATAACGACGCATACAATAAGTTGAACACGCTTTTTATCCTGCATGTCAAAAAGCGCAATAAAAGTGATTAAAAAAAAAACAGATGTACCCCAAAATGGTAGCAATAAAAACTACAGCTCGTCTCACAAAAAACAAGCCCTCACAAAGCTCCGTCTATGGAAAAATAAAAAAAATTATAGGACTGTGAATGCAGTGATTTAGAACAAAAAAAATCATTTCCAATAAAAAGGGTTTGAGGGTGCGTTCACACGAGCGTGTTTTTGAGCAAAAACACGCATGTACACAGATGCGTGCTTGTGTTCAATGGAGCTGCTCTGCTCTGCTGGCCCCCTGCATTCTTTTTCAGGGAAGGGCTTTACATATAAGCCCTTCCCTGAAAAAGAAACATTTCAGTGTAAAATAAAAATCAAAACCTTACCTCTCCGCCACTGCTGTGACCCCCGCAGGCATGAAGAACACATCTGACGTGTTATTATATCACATCTAAAGTTTCATGCTATAAAGTCCTACAAATAAACAGGAGGCTAAAGGAAAGCAAATTGTAACATCTTCTTACCAGAAGTCCTGGTAGTCCTGATCCAGGTCCTCAGCGTTCTCCAGACTTGGACCTTCCTTCATGTTGGGGGAAGTTCATAGTCCTTCATGGTTGATGACATGTTAAAGCTGATGGTAAAACTAAGGAGAGAACGGCAGGCAGAGATTAAAAAGGGAATTCTGTTTCCAGCTTGGACAATAATGGGGCTTTAGTATTAGTGCAGATCCCTTACCTGGAATGGAAGGTGTTCTTTTTTATTTCCAGCAGCTCTTTTTTAGATGTTTTTAAGCTGTTGCATCAATGGAGGAGATCCTCCGGCACAAGGGGCAGTGAGGGTGCGAGCAGAGCCAGGGATGGATGCATTCGTGATGGAACTCATGATTGCATGGAAGGATGGTGACCTCTTCCCCAATCCCGTATTCGCTCAAGCGGGTGGTACACGACTCGCCCACCTCCTGCGATGTTAATGCCCTCCTTTGCAGGTTCAGTATCTCCATCGCTCTCCAGTACTCCCTCCATCTCTCCTGCAGATATGGATCACGGGCAGGTGACTGAGCCCACGCAGGTGTTACAAAATCTATCCATTCTACCTCGATGACAAAGGAGAGTAGATGGACTTCAGGAGCAAGGTGCACTGCAGGGTGATGTACTGGAGAGCGATGTACAGGAGGGCCGCTTGTACCAGAGGGCTCCATTGGGACGGCTCTTAGAGGGGAGCGGCTTCTATCTTCGATGCGCCTGTGTGGCAAAGAGCCTCTACGCCGTCTCCCTCTCTGCTCAGTGACTCCATCACTGGCAGTAGGTGTTCAATGATTTCTTTGCCATGGCAGATTTATGGTATGACCTATAAAAAAAAAAAGATAAATTATTAATGAAAAATATATAATTTTGGGCTATGGGCCTAGATCCTGCTTAGGTAAAAGAAATGCCAGGCATACATTGTCCTGAAATATTACCCAGCAGACCCCAGGGGTAACTCCTCCCAGAAAAGCGTTTGCAGTAAGAAATGTTGCTCCCCTAATATTTTACTTACCACGATTTTCTGGCCGATTGAGCCATGTATCATTGTCCTCAAGAAGTTGTCTCAACTCACGGGAACTCATGATGCTGTTGTATTCGGAGTCTGTCCTCGATGCAATGGAGCGGCTTTTTTCTCGAATGGCCCTGTGCGGCAAAGAGCCTGTAGGCCGTCTCCCTCTCTGCTGGGTCACTTCATCAGTGGTGGTAGGTCCTCCCGATTTCTCGGCAGAATTATGGTCTGACCTATAAAGAAATTATACATTATTAATAACAAAACATACAATTTTGGGCTTTAGGCCTGGATCCTGCTTTTGCTATGGGGTTTAGGCAGAGGAGTCCGCGTGGCAAGAATAGCAGGTGAAATAAGCAAGAAGTACAACACTAGATGTATAGAACAAGCTAGATGTCTCTTCTGCAACCAAAAATGGCACTGATGTCACGGCGCTCACAGATTACATAGCCGCATAACCTTCTAGAATCATTATGACATGACAGTATGTTTATTTTTTCTTTTTGCCCTGTTTTTTGAATTCATGTCAATAAAGTATCATACAGTTGTGTGTTTAGTTTTTTTTATAGTCTCATAATAAGATCTTTTTAAGGCACGTAAGGGTAAGAAAAGTGAAAAAAGCACATACAGAATGGGAGGAATTGGGCTAAGCAGCACATGTGAAAAAGCCTTGGGTATACTAATAGATCATAGACTGAACATGAGTCAACAATGTGATGCAGAAGCCAAAAAGGCAAACACAATTCTGGGATGTATTTAGAGAAGCATAGAGTCTAGATCACGTGAGGTAATAATCCCCCTCTGCTCTTCCTTAGTCAGAACTCATCTAGAATACTGTGTCCAGTTCTGGGCACCCCAATTTAAAAAAGACAGACAAACTGGAGTAAGTTCAGAGAAGGGCTACCAGGATAGTGATTGGTCTGCAAATCATGTCCTATGAGGAACGGTTAAAGGATCTGGGAATGTTTTGCAAAAAAGAAGGCTGAGAGGAGACTTAATAGCTGCCTACAAATATCTGAAGGGCTGTCACAGTGCAGAGGGATGAGCCCTATTCTCATCTGCACAAGGAAAGACTAGAAGCAATGGGCTAAGCTGAAAGGCAGGAAACAGATTAAATAATAGACAGTGAGGGTGATCAATGAGTGGAACAGGTTACTACGGGAGGTGGGGATTTCTCTTTCAGTGAAAGTCTTCAGAGGATGGACAAATATCTGTCTGGGATTATGTAGTAAATCCTGCATTGAGCAGGGTGTTGGTCCCAATGACCCTGGAGGCTCCTTCCAACTCTACCATTCTATGGTTCTATGATCTATACATACCGCGCTCCTCCCAGTAATCTGTCAAGCTGATCCACGATGTGCTGAATTCGAGCGCTAGACAACACACCATTCGACGATCCCAGTCTTTGTCAGTCATGGAGCACATTCTAAATGGGGATGGTACAGATAGATTAGATAAGAGTAGTATATGCAAAAAGTAAACTAGATAAACAATAAATAAATACAAGTGACTCTTCCAAAGTCCCTGAATCCAAAGCCCCTAATCTCAAGTCACACACTTAAGAAACAATATACTTTAGAAGACAGCTTGCACACTCACTTAGCTCCTACACACTTGCGTTTGCGTTTTTTTCACAACGCGTTTATCAATGGGACTTTCTAATGTTAAAAATGCAACACAACGCAACTGCGTTTTTGGTGCATTGCGTTGTGTTGTGTTTTTAACATTAGAAAGTCCCATTGACAATCGCATTAACAAAAAACGCAAATGCAAGTGTGTGGGAGCCCTTATGGTTGCTTTGTATAGCTCTTATCTGTAATGCTCTGGTCCTCCTCTGTCGGGAAAGGGAAACGTAATAATACATTCATGAGATGTGATTTGCACTGTTATGGGCCATTTAAACAGGACAATTATTGCTCAAAATGCGTTCAACCGTGCAGTGTAAATGCGAAAAAAAAACAAACAAAAAAAAAAACGCTTATTATTCGTTCACAGGTTCTTATTGATGACTTTCAATCAGCATAAAAGCCATCGCTGGATCGCTGACTTGTCGCTCAGTGTATACATTCCGCACGAGCGCTAATAATGACCTTAGCGGTGACGTCACCACTCGTGCAGTCGTTTACCTGACTGACGTCCCGTGTAAAAGGGCCATTACACGCTTGTCAGTTGTTTGCCATGACCCTTTGAATATGTCCTTATTGTCTACAGTAGCCAGGAAGAAGGACTACAGTCAGTTGAGTCTCTTAGCACAGCTGTAAATAGATACTGGAAAGCGTCTCTTCCTTCCACAAGGGTCTCTTCCTTCCACAAGGGTCTCTTCCTTCTGACGTTGCACCTTACTATAGTTGAATTTATAAATATTCACTTTTAGGAGAAAAAGTAAGACAAAGGTATAGTTATCCAGAAAGAGGATTTTGACTGATAAGTCTGCCATCTTGTGGTCACTGAACGTAATTCAGCACATCCAAGTTGGAACCATAATGATAAGACATTAATGGGAAATTCAGTATACCGTATTTTCCGGACTATAAGGCGCACATAAAATGCTGAGAATTTCTCAGAAATAGAAAGTGCGCCTTATAATCCGGTGCGCCTTATATATGATCCCGGTTCATACAGGATCCTTTACCTCTATCGTGGGCGGCATACCACAGCACACACCATGCTCCGCCCCCCCCCCCCCCCCGTTCGCAAGTCAAACAAGTAGTAGTATGGAGCGGGATCGCGGGTGGATCCCGCTCCATACAACGTCGGGTGCCGGCTGTTCTTACAGCGGGCACCCGGCGGCAGCAGTTCCGACGAGCCGTGCCGCTTGTCAGAACTGTTAACACTTTAAATACCGCTCTGACAGCGGTATTTAAAGTGTTAACAGTTCTAACGAGCGGCGCGGCTCATCAGAACTGCTGCCGCCGGGTGGCCGCTGTAAGAAACAGCCGGCACCCGACGTTCAGGGGGCCCGTACAGCGTCCCACGATGAGATCGCGGGACGCTGTGCGGTTGCTAGGCAGCCGGGGACCTCCTGAAAGGCCCCAGGGCTGTCTATGCAGAGTGCCCATCTAGCGCACGACTTGCATATCTGTGCTTTAGCGTTAACTATACCCACTACCCCAAAAAATGCCTCCTGTTAAGAGACATGCTTATGATGCAGGTTTCAAGCTTAAAGCTATAAGTTATGCAGTAGAGCATGGAAATAGGGCAGCTGCAAGAGAATTCAACATTAATGAATCCATGGTGCGCAAGTGGAGAAAACAAGAAGATGTCCTCCGCCAAGTAAAGAAGACCAAAATGAGTTTCCGAGGAAACAAAGCAAGGTGGCCACAGTTGGAGGACAAAATAGAACAGTGGGTTATGGAACAGAGAAACGCAGGTAGAAGCGTCTCCACTGTCTCTATTCGACTCAAAGCCACTGCTTTAGCACGTGACATGGAGATCAAGGACTTTCGAGGAGGTCCTTCATGGTGCTTTCGTTTCATGAAAAGGCGTCATCTCTCCATTCGCACCAGAACTACTGTGTGCCAGCAATTACCAAAGGATTATGAAGAGAAGCTGGCCATTTTTCGCACCTACTGCATAACCAAGATAAATGAAAAAAATATCCAGCCAGAACACATTATTAACATGGATGAGGTTCCCCTCACTTTCGATATCCCCGTAAACCGTACTGTTGAGAAAACAGGGACCAGTACGATATCTATACGTACCACAGGAAATGAGAAGTCATCTTTCACTGTAGTTCTCGCTTGTCAGGCTAATGGCCAGAAACTACCACCCATGGTAATTTTCAAGAGGAAGACTTTGCCTAAAGAAAATTTTCCTGCTGGTGTCATCATTAAGGCTAACCCAAAGGGCTGGATGGATGAGGAGAAGATGAGTGAGTGGCTGAGGGAGGTCTACGTCAAGAGACCGGGTGGCTTTTTTCACAAATTCCCATCCCTATTGGTCTGTGACTCGATGCGCGCCCACGTGACCGATACTGTCAAAGCCCAAGTGAAGAAAACTAATTCGGAGCTTGCTGTCATCCCTGGTGGATTAACCAAAGAGCTCCAGCCACTAGATATCAGCATCAACAGGTCATTTAAAGTTAAATTGCGAGCTGCATGGGAGCATTGGATGACAGAAGGTGACCACACATTCACCAACACAGGGAGGCAACGCCGTGCGAGTTATGCCACTATGTGCCAGTGGATCGTGGATGCCTGGAAGAATGTATCAGTCTCCAGTGTCATCCGAGCTTTCAGGAAGGCTGGAATCACCACTGAAGAGCCTAGCAGCAGCAACGAGACCGACTCGGATAATGAAGAGGAGGACCCCATGCTTGATGCCGAAATCGCCCAACTGTTCAACTCCGACACTGAAGATGACGGATTTGATGGATTTCTGGTGGAGGAATGAACTGAAAAAGTACGGTAAACGTTTTGATTTGCAATTACAGCTGAACCAGTTGCAAGTTATTGTTAAAAAGTGTAATAAATTTTGACTTGCAGTCTGAGCAATGGTTTATTTAACGGTAATGTGCTGCGCCTTATAATCCACTGAAAAGGGCTGTGGAGCCCTTGGAGGGAGAGGGAACAGCTCTGATTGCAGCATCTCTTCACCGTTCCACACACCGGCATTCATACACGGCGGATCAATAAACACTGGACAAGTGTATCGTACCTCGGGTCCTCAGGAGCGGTTGAGGCCCGGTAAAACTTTACCTAGAAAAACTTTTCAAAACAGGTAATTACAGGCACATTTACGGCGGTAGTTAAGGCAGTAGTTACAGGTGGAAGCTCAGAGGTTGGAAGGCAAAAATGACACAGGAGCAATACGGCTCTATAGGCCACGTTATCTATATGTCACCGATCCTGGACATTCTATATATACTCCGGAGGAGGTAAAAACAAGACAAGTACCTCTCTACATACTCTCTGGCAAGACTTAGCTTAAATGCACCCTGCGTATTCTCCGTGTGGGTGTGAAATTCTCATACTTCTGTGTGGTGAGCCTATTGTCAGACGGCCACACAAGAAAAATGAATGCTGTAATATGAACGGGTACCCATTTTCAGTAGCAATTTGGGTTTGATGGGCTCTCTTTCTTTCTGGACTGAACTCACTCCTCTACATCCACACTCCATGCGCTACGGGATGTCTTTCCTTCTCCTCCATCTTCGCCAACATGGAAGCTGATGGTGCTTCCATGCGGCTCTGTATTAGCACTCCAGGCAAAAAACTAGAAGGACCTCTACAGAACTCTCAGATGGAACTCCTTTCCGCTCTCAGACACTCACATTTATCACCTCACTTGTACCACATGACACAGTAAGAAAGATACATTCAGCAGCAGAACTGACAGGCAATGATTGTAGCACCGTTAACCCTTCAGACGCTGCAGCTGTGCAACACACATTCAGCAGCAGAACTGACAGGCAATGATTGTAGCACCGTTAACCCTTCAGACGCTGCAGCTGTGCAACACACATACAGAAAATAGACATGATAGTTTTGCACAGTGCATGTACATAAGACAATACATGTATGACAAATATGGAGGGGACCAGGATGATGTTCTGGGATACTATAGTAGCATTTCCTGTGACCTGCAAAATGATGGTGATTACATTCACAATGACCCACAGAAGCTCCCTCCAGCTTAATAAAAAATGGTCACAACTTTTTTCATAGGCAGTAAAAAAATAGCCTATTTTTCTAGACTGTCCAGTTGTTACGATCGTGTGGGCAAACTAAGCACGGGGCCCACACGATCGCGACCAAAGCGGAGTGGATGCACACACACACACACACACACACACAAAGTTGCAAGCAGCTGGCCCTGGCTATAGAGAGGTTAGCATGGCCCTACCTAAGCGGAAACATTGCCCCAATAAGGGCAGCCCAGTGATCTTCAGATCTGGGCCCTAGCTGATCCTAGGAGCCACGCACCAGAACAGGATGCATTCACATGCCACATGACAGACCCAGAATACACCGCATACAACCACTAGTAACAGATTGGAAGCTGAATATAAATAGCAGGTATTGGTTGATATTTTGTACAAGATGTTGAAAGCTAGCAGGCCACTTCACGGCTCCTGGTTATACTGCTAGTCCCTACATTAACCAGGAGTCCAGCAGAACCGGACACAGTTCACACCGCACGCTGATACAGGACCCAACACAGATTGCAGGACACACAGCAAGCTAACACAAAACTGACAGAATTTAAACGTACAAACGGACATGAACCAAGTCACACTGCAATACTCACCAGGCAAGCATTCATGACTACTCACCTGAGGGCCATACAGAGACTGACCAGGAGCTGGGTTTATATGTGAGCACAGATCCAGGGGATTGGTTAGCAGGAAGTACCACACCCAGCCAGCTCTGTCATTAACCCTGAGAGTGCTGTGCTGCTGGAATCACAATAGTACAACATGTTCCAGCAGCACATGTAACACCAGTGTTACGGATGGTTGGCACCCGTGACACTGTTGTTTGCAGTGTCCACATGTCGGAGAACTACTTCAGCTTTATTTGTATCCGTAGAACTGATATGAAGTGAAAAAGTTTAACTTCATCCTAAATGTTGTCTGTTTGTTCCCATACTTGAGTTGAAGATGCAATAACTTCACTGCAGTGTTCCCCCTTTCGTTTCTGAGATGTGATGTTGCTCAATTTCTTTTCTGTAATCTTAGCATTGTGTTCATGTGCTCACTGTACTCTGCATATTTACTCATTACCAGGAAATGTTTCTTAAACCCTCAGATTCTATATTCCCTGCTTTTAATTCAGCAGTTTAATTGCTGATCTCTCTTGCTAGAACGTTGCAGTTCTCTGAACAAGGCTATTGCAGCAATAAGTTGACCTTACTGATTAGCACCCAGCTGCTTTACCACCATGTATAGTTGCCACCAGTGGTGTAGCTGTACGGGTCACATCAGATGAAAAATGTGGGCAGGTCCCTATGCTGAGGTGGGATTAACAGGCCCTCCTCACAACACCAACTTTTAGTTGGCATAGTTAATGCCAAAAATTGCCCTAAAAGTTAGTGGGATTCATCATAATTTGGCACAACAAGCCCCGTGTTATTAAGGAACACCCCTTTGTCAGACACAGCAAAAAAGTGTCCAAGAGTGTCTAAAACACATAGTAAATGTGGCTTAATGTATGTTTGACAGTTTTCTAGCGCAGTTTGCACCAGAAAACTGTTGAATGTTTAATAGTAAATAAACTCCATTAACTTTAATTGGTCCTCGTTCTAGCCAAGTTTTGTTAGCTTCAAACTCCGATGTTAAAAATCGACCATGTAGGGGTGTGGCCTAAGCATGGCGCTGTGAAGAAACACTGCTAAGGAGCTCCTGATCTGGTCATCGCTGCTTCCCAGCTTATTGTCTAATTATCTCCAAAAGGAAGCATCTCACATCACAAATTTGATAGGGAAAAAAACTGCTCGCAGGGGAACGACCTCCACCAAACCCAGAGAGTGGTATAACAAAATATCTACACTCTCCATGTATCTCCTCACCTCAGGACTCTCAGGAAAAGATGGCGCTTCTGCACCGGTTCACACAATGCTCCACCACACATGAACTAGAAGAGCCCCAGGACAAGCCAACATCCTGCTTCCCAATGGCTGCCTTCCCTAACCAGAGGAAGGAGTCTGAGGCCCGAGGACTTTCACAACTGCCTCAAGCAGAAGCCTAGGGATTTGAGATCAGGTGCCGTGGAGCCCAAGATAGCGCCGATACAGAGCTTACCGGAACAAGCTGCTGGCAACTCGATTCCAGAGTTTTCTGCCAGCCAGTCATCTCGCGGGCCTTGAGGTAGGAAGAGATGACAGCCACATAGAGCCATCACACCCCGCACCTCAGATCCACTCCTGCAGTCAGGAAATGTGCTCGTGTAAGCGTGAGTCCGCACCACTGCAATGACCACTGACTTCCTTCTCCACGGAGGGGGAGGTGGCAGCCCCTAATTTATCGCTGCAGTGATGATCACCAGAGAGACCACGTCTGAACCCAGGGGTCAGAATCGTCATTCGCGGCACTGCACAACGTCGCCAGGCAACAAGCGATGCTGCAGCTCCAGAGGAGGGCATGAGGGAGCACAGTAGAACGCTGCTGCACCATACACTGAAGGTCTCTTTGCTAAGTGAGGGGAAAGGGACAGATGCCTGCAGTACACTAAAGACACTCTGTGTGTGAAAGCCTCTCCCTAGCATTCCCTGTAACGGGAATAGAGAGGACGACCACACCACTGCCTCCACCACCCCTTGACCGGGGATACAGTCCAAAGCTATGCCAGGCGCACGCCAGCTCGCAGCCCCGCATGACAGGGTGTCAGTGCTGGGTCAGGGTCGACAGAGGAGGTGAGGGAGTCAAATGGTTCCTGGACGGGTTTTGGTGGAAGCATCTCTCGATCTCCCAGCGTCCATAAAGGGCCACTGCAGCCAACAGAAGTAGATGGTTATGAGGAACTCCCAATATGGGCCAGTGGCTCTCCTGGCTGACCTGCACAACCCAGAGCCACAGGAACAGATGGCCGAGAAGATTATAGCCTGGGGTCCTACCCACCAGCCCTACAGATACGCTACTAGACTAGGTCATTCCTTCCCAAGCATACCAAGGTTCGACCGGTCCTGCACCTGACTCTGAAGATCTCTGGTCACTTCTGCACACATTACCCACTAAAAAAGACCTAGAGTACTTAATACAACATGTCAAAGCCAAACAAGAAAAAGCTATTGCAACACTCAAAACAGAGCTAAACTCTATAATGCAGAGAGTCTCGACTACTGAACAAACCACGTCGTTGACAGAGACACACGGGATCAGATTAGAGGAAACATTAGCTGCACAAAGTGACTATCCTACTACAAGTCGACAACCAAGAGAATAGAAACAGCAGAAATAATATCAAGCTGTGCGGAGTCCGGGAAACCGTCCTCCCATCAGACCTAATCAAAGTGGTTACAGTCATCTTTAACAAGATCCTTGCATGAGCAGATTCTACAGAGGGTCTGAGTCGTCCCAACTCCACCATTCCAAGAGATGTCTTGTGCAAAGTCCACTTTTTCAGAAAGAAAGAGGATACAATACAGCAGGCCTGGTGTCTGGGACCTATAACCTTTCAAAATACCACCAAACAGATAATGCCAGATGTATCTCGCCGGACCCTTGAGATGAGGTGCCTGCTGAAACGCCTTCTTAACCAACTCTGCAAAATGGGAGCCTCCTACAGATGGGGTCATCTGTTCCACCTTGTGATATGGAAGGGTGGAACCACCTTCAATTTGCACTTCACAGATCAAACAAGAGCACTAGCCCAATTCTGGTGTGGAGAATTCATCAATCCCAGACTGGTTGGAGCAGAACTAATGTTCAAAGGAGTGAACTCTAATCCACCTCTTCTCACTTCCTATCTGCTTTAGGAATTGAAGTAGGACCACGCGTTCTTTGATACTCCTCGATTCAAGTTAGAGGAGACTTTTCTCTCTACTGTAGGTAATCTCTATTCCCCTTATATAGGGAAGCTTACCATGCACTGAAGCTGGGAGGCTCGGGGCTGGCCCAGGGAAGGTCTCTGACTTCGGCTTATCCACTTCGCTAAGTAGTTTGGTGTCTCGTGGGCTGCCTTGGCTATAGCGGAGATGCCTAGGAGTCACTATAGTGAGTGCTCTCCTTTCATTTCTGATATCCCCTCCAGAAAGCCTACCACAGAGGTTACTATAGGACAAAAGGTGTAAGCATACTAATCTCCCGGTGTTTACTATGGGAATAGCTAGTCCAACGCACTGACAGAGAAGGGCAATTCCTATATGTGAAAGGTAGACTGGCAGGCCAACGTATACCTACAAAACTCTAATCATATCATAGCCTTAGATGGTATTCTAGTCAGCTTCTGCAAAAGCAAATAAAGTCTTGGGGTGCATTAAAAGATTTATAGGGGCGAGGGCCAAGAAAATTATTCTTCCAATATATAAGGCCCTTCTCAGGCCTCACATGGAATACTGCGTACAGTTCTGGTCACCGGTGCTCAGGAAAGATGTTACAGTATTTGAGGGGGTTTAAAGAATGGCAAGAAAATTAATAAACAGAATGAAAGTACTGGAATACCCTGAGAGGCTATCAAAATTGGGATTATTCACCTTGGTTAAGGGGCGACCAAATAACTATGTATAAATACATGAGGGGACAATACAAGGATCTCTCCCATGATCTGTTAATATTCAGGACTGCGACGGTAACAAGAGGGCATCCTCTACGTTTAGAGGTACAAAGTTTCATCACCAACATAGAAGGGGGTTCTTTACTGTAAGAGCAGTGAGACTGTGGGACTCTCTGCCTGAAGAAGTGGTGATTGCAAAATCGATGGGGGAGTTTAAGAGGGGACTAGATGTCTTCCTAGAATGCTACTATATTACAGGATATAGACATTAGGTGACCAGCGGGGTTGATGATCTCAAATGTTGATCCAGGGATTACTCTTGCTGCCATTATGGAGTCAGGAAGGAATTTTTCCTCCAAATGAGCAAAATGGCTGCTTCTTTTTTATTTCTCTTCCTTTGGACCAACAAGGGTGGGGGTTGAAACAGGCTGAACTAGATGGACATTGTCTTCATTCAGCCTAACATACCATGGTACTATGAAAGCTCTCACTGACTGACTGACTTGCCACTAATTCTCTAACTTCCCGATGTCGTATAAACATGAAATTTGGCACAACCATTCTTTAGGTCCTAAATAGGAAAAGTAAAGGGGTCTCAACTCGATTATTCAATGCTAATTGCAAAAGTAAGTGCACCTCTATGTAATGTAACTTCCCAAAGTCGTACAAGCGTGAAATTTGGAGCGAGCATTCTTTAGGTCTTAAGTGAGGAGAGTGGGAGGGGTGGCACATTCTGCAGAGGGACATTGGTACATACAGCCTGAGAAGAATCTAACGCTCCTCTATGTGTATACATATTGTATTCCTCGGGTTTCTCTAAAGTAACCACGACTTCATAAAGTTTTTCATGCGAACAACATGTAAACACCTGTACCAAATTAACTCAGATGAAGCCGAGTATATCAGCTAGTAATAATATATTTCTTTTAATTTCTAGATAATTCATAGTAAGCATACTATGGGGCCCAGTGAGAATGCACCCCGCAGAGGACCTGAGTCATTGCCTGCAGGACACCATGACATCATTACTGACCTTGCCCCCTTCTGAACTACACATGGTTTTATAGTAACTGCATCATGCGATGGCATTGTGAAAGTGTGGAAGTAAATTAGTCTTAAAAATGGAATGTTTGAAAGCAACACTGGAAGCACTCGGCATTCAGTATGGCTTCTCATTCTAGTACCGAGTTGAATGCCTTACTCGCATGACTAGACTCTAGGCTATTAGTATGACACCAGACTGCAGCTTGGACGAATGTTTCACAAGTCTGGTGTGAAAGCTCATAAAAGCACATTTTTTTGTTTTATGGAAAATGTTCTCACATAATTAACCCTTTCCAATCTAATTTCCATCCTGTTTTTCCTAGGGGGGTTACTCTTTTTCTGCTGTTATAAAACGGCGCTATCTGCTGGCTAAAACCAGTACTGCATGGGGTGACACATTGGATAGGTTCCAAAAGCAGAGAGGCTGGCAATATACAGTAAGAGAACCCAGACAGATGTCTTCCAACATCGGAGCTGTATAGCCTTGAATCATAATGTCTTCAGAGGTCAGACAGTGGATTGGAAAGAGTTAATCTCTATCTGCAAAGAACTGTTGCCTCCGTCCCATGTGCACACCATCTGTAAATTCTGGATACACTATATTTATCATTAGTTAGCTTATATAGTATTGTAATATCTTGTTTACAAGCACGTATCCTATGCTATGGATATTGCCCTGCTGTTCATAAATTGCTATTAGCCTTTTCCAATCCATTTATTTTTTCTCACCCATTCTCCCCAGCTCCAAATAAATTGGAGCTGGGGAAAATGGGTGAGAAAAAATACATTTTCCCTGCACCCTCCTGAACTGACAGAGTTCAGGAGGGTGCAGGTGCTCACTGCACCGTGGAGGGACCTGCTTACCTGTCAGGTGTCTTCCGCATTCTCCTTCTGCCTCCCGGCTCGGCGATCATGTGACCGCTGGGGTCAGATGGCACATGGCGGTCACATGATCACCGGGCCGGGAGACAGAAGGAGAATGCGCAAGACGCCGGTGAGGTAAGCAGGTCCTCCCACGGTGCAGGCTCCCGGCTCGGCGTTAATGTGACCGCTGGGGTTCAGGTAACTCCGACGGTCACATGATCACCAGCCGGTATCTCTATGCATTACATAGCGCTAATTGAGCGCTATGTAATGTGTAAAGGAGAAGGCAGAAAGGGTTAAAAACCCTTTCTGCCTTCTCCTCGGGGGTCCTCGATGGGGACCAGTGCACAAGTGTATCTGCACCTGATGTGTCTGACAATCGGGTGCAGATCCACTCCTGCCCTGCATTGTCGGGCCTGCCCCGACATCGGAGCTGTGGAGGGAAAAGGGAAAAGGGTTAATAAAAAAATAATTTACCTGCCTATCAGATGTATGTAACTTTCATCCACTCGGAGTATCGTGACAAGCAGTGCAGTTCGGGGGTCAATGAAGAAAGGATTGTAAATAGCAATTAACCAGTTGTCAAAGAAAACTGATTGCTTTATGTAAATATAACGGTAGAAAGAGCCACTTACTCAGATGGGGGTCTCCAAGATAGGAGACCCCTCGCAGGAAACTTGTACACTAGGATGATGGATAATCCAACCAATGCGGCTGTAGTCCAGGAGTAAACATGGACTAGAGTCCTTCCCAAAGTGCAGATGTAGTGGAACGAGGCGAGCGCCAGGGTCATGACGTCACTCAGCAGTGACCCTGCACTTTGGGAAGGACTCTAGCCATTGAAACTCTCTTCTTACTCCACGGTTATCCTGGTGTGTTGGATTCTGCCCCGTATAAAGGCACCCTAAGGGTCTTTGGCCGTTGTATAGAAGTTTACTAGGACATTAGATGTTTTTATATTTTAAATAAGCCCCAGATATGTAGGAACTAAACTGGAGCAGAAAAAATGTCAGTTAAAAATGGTGTGCAAGACTGCACAGAATACTGAACTGTTGTGACCTGAGGAGCCAGATTGGTCTTAGTTTATTACTTATGTTGGATATCTTACTTGTTGTATGCAAGTCGATGAAGCAGATGGAGTAAATTATCACTAGATAAAGTAGTAAATGGACTAAAAAGTGGGATTGTTGATACATGAGAGATACAGAATTCTTCATGCACTTTTGATGATAACAGAAGAAAAGGAAGTTAAGTCTGTTCATGTGGCCTATTGGGGCATATACACATTATAGAGCAGGGTCCACCATTCGGGAACTCCTCTATGACCCCGAACTGCTGTATGTTCACTGCAGAGCAAATATATGGTTGGCCGCAACTTCCCCGGCCAAATCGGATGCCGAGAGGTCATTCCCAGTGATCCAGTGTTCGCCCTGGGCCCTGCATACTTGGGGTGGTAGTGTATCTCAAGTATGGAGGCTAGCAAGCTGTCTAATGAGGATACTAAGTTCAATCCTTGACTTTATAGGTACATGTGTTGAAACCAGCACAATTTATGCGACAATCGGCTTCCCGGACTCCTCCATAAACAAGTATTCGACTGGGCATTTTTATTTGGGGAGGGAATATGTTGCTATAAGGGGTCTCCGGGGGCACAAAGAATCATTTTGAAACCAAGCTGTACAATCCTTTTGACAATTGTTGGGGAGCAGTCAGGCGGCCCCCGTATATGTTGGATTGTCAGACATTTTGTGTTTACAGATACAGGGTAACAATAATAGCGTCATAAGGTCGGAAAAACTATATACAGCTTCCTGAATGTCAATTTTAGTGCCTCCAGGTTCAGCACAGGAGCAGAAGTAGGGATCGGTCTTCTCAAACAGGAAGAATTATTAACAAGAAGTTGCCATCTGAGAAACCTCCTAATTAAGCCGCTGCTGCAGGCATCAAGATGTGCGCCTGGGAAAGGGAGGGAAAGCCGCAGACTGCACCACCGAGCTTTTGTTGTGACTGGAGAGCAGATTTACTTAGCTTGGAATATTGACACTTGTGTCTTCTCAGTAGGGCTCTGCCATCTTCATGGTGCAGCACAATCAGCTGGCACAGTGACCAATATTTCATTGCTCAGTAAACCTCACCTGCAGATGGGTCCATCGTTATTTCTCTTCAAACTTCATGAAGGACTCCAATTTCTCATCAAACAAATTTGATACATTCTTGTGCAGACACACATAGCATAAATAGCGCCCCGCAGTAATGAAATTTGTTATCCAAAGTGGGTCAGTGCATGTCACTTAGCCAAGAGGAAGGTTAAGGATTCCCTCTATAGCTCCACATGTGCTATTGTATAATATCACAAAAGGATCTGTACTTGCCCCTCCTCTGCCCCCACGATCAGCTCTGCCGCCCTGCCATATTCCCAGTGTTTGTTATAGAAGATGTCACCGGATATATCCTGACTACTGCAGCGTTGTCACACGTTCCCCTGGCTTCAGCGCTCAGATCCTGGGTGCCTTGAGATCAGAATGGCGCTTCTGCAGCAGTCAGGTTATATCCAGTGACCTCCTCCTCCAAACAGCGGGAGGACAGTGGGGCTGCAGCACTGGATCGCGTGGGATCGCAGAGCAGAGGCCGCTCCTTTTGTTATATTAGCCCAGTTGTTGTACAACACTTTCTGCACTTGCAGGCATCTTATTTATATGTTTGTTATATAACTATCCTAGAAAACTACTTTTTCCAAAAATGGCGAGAACATTGTTCTTCCTCTTTACAAGTCACTGGTCAGACCACACATGGAATATTGTGGACAGTTTTGGGCACCGGTACTCAAGAAGGATATATCAGAGCCCGAGCGGGTACAAAGGTGGGCAACTAAAGTAATAAATGGAATGGGCAGACTACAATACCCAGAGAGGTTATCAAAATAGGGGTTATTTAGTTTAGAAAAAAGGCAGCTGAGGGGCAACCTAATAACTATGTTTAAATATATTAGGGGACAATACAGAGATCTCTCCCATCATCTATTATACCCAGGACCAGAGGCATTACTTAAAGCCGCTGGGCCCCAGTGAAAAATCTGGAACTGGGCCCCCAACTATAAAGCTTTACTGATAGTATTGGTTTGGAATATGGGGAAGAGAGACTTTATCGGAGACCGCACCCCTTGTACCCACTATTTGTATGCCCATGCCTATTACTGTGACTGTAACAAGGGGGCGCCCTCTACTTCTAGAGGAAAGAATGTTTCTACGGAAACTCTCTGCCTGAGGATGTGGTGATAGTGAACTTACTAAAAGAATTCAAGAGGGGCCAGAAATGCCTGTTTGGGCTGAGTCAGGAATTATTCTGATTGCCAGATTGGAGTTGGGGAGGAGTTTTTTCTTCCTTTTTTGCCTTCCTCTGGATCAACATTGGGGGCTAATAGGCTGACCTGGATGGACATGTGTCTTTTTTTTCAACGTTACTTAATATGTTACAAAAGCAGAACATGAAATGAGGATAGCTCTTTAATATCTGCTGCGGCGGACACACTTATCAATAATGAAGTCCTGGAAAACTCCTTCAATGGTATCATTTGTGGCCGTATACTGCAGTGAAGAGGTCTATGTGAAACTGGGGAGGTGAACGTATGATTACATTTCAGGCTACCTGATCTATACAGATTTAGACCGCCTGCAGACGGCTGGGTTGGATCCCGCTGCAAGAATTCTCGCAGCGGTATGCAGATCCGTGCCCCTGCAGAGACTTGCGGCTCTCCCGCTCCTGGCATCTTCCATATCTGCTATGCGCGAGCTGCCGGCCAGCATGCGCAGAGTGCAGCCGGCCCGTTACTACTGATGTTTCTGTGTGGGCCTCGCAGATAGAACATGCCGTAATTTGTTTTCCGTGCATATTTTCACGCAGACACATCACGGCTATATGCATAGGATTGTATTTTCTAATGCAATCCTATGGCAGCGGGCACAGGCGGAAATTCTGCAGGAAATCCAGTTCCAGAATTTCCGCCCGTGTGCAGCGGGCCGTCATTGTAGTTCAATGAGAGCCGTATAAATCAGTGTGCAATGAGCCCCCCTATTAATGGCTGCAGATAGTCAGAAGTCCGTGTTTAACTCTTTGGCTGGGAGGTTTGTGACTACAATAAGTGTTCTAGAGCTAGACGGGTCCAAGTAACAGGAATACACACAAATTATATATGCCCCTGCACAATGTAAGTTTTATAATTGACTAAAAATGATGCACTTTTAATTAAAGCTTTTTGACAATACGTGTTTTAGAAATACCCACTTGAGAAGTTTTTCCCATTTTTACATTAACTCACATTTAACAGAATTGAGAAATGTCTGGATAAATCTGGTGGCATATGCAAAATTAGGTTTGTAAACTTGACCAAGTTGCAGCAGGTGACTTTCTGTCGGGGTGCTCGGAAGTTCCATCAGTTCAGTATTATTATATGTTCTACCAATGAAAAGTACAAACAGAGCAAAGCCTTGACACTTGGCTTGCAAAGAAACTTCCCTCAGAGTTTCTTTATCCCACTCGCTTGTCTCTCCAGATAATATCATGATGATGGCTTTATTTTTCTTCAGGTCTGATGTTTTAGACATGATGTTTTCTAGCATCAACTTCAATGAAAATCCAAAGATAGGCGGATCTTGCAGTTGATGGGTTTTTGCCCGGAGGTGTCTCTTCATGCGCTCTGGACTATTATATGTTGAGAAATCAAACTCCAGGTAAGGCTTCCCTTCATCACCTGGGCTAAAGCCGGGGGCCGGACTACTGACCACGGCCACTCGCGCACCAGTGTTCGAAATGTCAAGCCCATCAATCACTGTACTGATGACGCTTCTTGATGCTTCATATTCATCAAGGTTCATGTTGTAGGAACTATCCAGTAGAAAACCCACATCCATAGCTGCCTTTTCGGGGGTAGATTTACTTTCTTCACACAATGGTACTGGCTTACACATAAATGGAAGCAGAAGCAAAAGTTTTGGAAGAATAATTGGAAATTGTGGCAAAAAGAGAAATACATAATTGTGCTAAAACTTGTTTTTAAGGAAAAGTCTGGAAAAGAGTCTAACAATGCCCTTTGAAAGCAGCATCTAGTTGCTACAGTGTAGGAACCTCAGTTTGGACCGTGGTCAGACAGCAGTGGTGCGGACGGCAGAACCATTACAAAAACTTACACCATGGCAAATATTTACTCAAAATGAAAATATGTCTCGGCCTTTGTTGGGTTACACATAGAAATAGCTTTTTGATTTAGCTACTTCTTGCCCAACATTGTATTACAGCAGCTTCTGTCTACTGATGGTTGTTTTCTATCCTGTATTGACATCTATGCTTATATGAGGGGCTGTGATCGAATTAAATATATTTGGCGGAATTAATCTAAAACTGGTATAGAAAAGTTGCAAAACTTGGTGCAAGCCTTCATCACACAAAATGTTGTGACTGTTTACATTTATACCAGCATACAGCAGTTTTTTCAGTTTTTTTCTTTAAGCAAGCATGGCTTGTTGGAAGGCGGTGCGGCTGTCGATCTCAACAGATTTAAGTACAATTTATGGCAGAAACTAGCATAAAGTATGCCAGAAATCCACTCCAGCTCATAGATGGCATAGATTTCTTTAGGCGAACGGACCGCCTGAGATGCACCTACATGATGTAGGTTTTCTTTACAGAACAGAAAAGTATCAGATTGTTATTATATATAGTAGTCAGTATGAAAACTGCAGGGTTTTAGGATTTTTTATTTTAAATATTGATCATAATATAAAAAAACATCTTAAAAACGTAATTTAGACAACAGGTGGTTTTGTGATGCCTCAGTCCCCCATTTTATGATTTACGCCCCTGAGATTGTATCTATGTATTATTTTTCCATTGTAAGGCTGGAGTTTGGAGGTTGGAAGTGGGCTCTATTAGCGCTGGATGGGAGGGGGTTGTTTTTTCTCTTAATTGCTATGAAAATGTGAGAAATAATCAAGTATTATCCTGTTAAAGGCAATCTGTCAGCTTGAACATGCAGTCCATTCTGCAAGAACTATGTTATAGAGCAGGAGGAGCTGAGCAGATTGATGTATAGTTTTAAGATTCAGTATAACTTGTACTTTATTCATTTATAGCTCTGCTCATTCTGAGCTGAACAGTCCAATGGGCGGAGCTATCAGTGATTGACAGGATCCTGTGTATGTACAGTCTTGCACAGCTGTCAGTCACTGATAGCTCCACCTATTGGACTCTTCAGCTCAGAATGAGCAGAGGTATAAATGTATAAAATACAAGTTATACTGAATGTTTCCCCATAAAACTATATATCAATCTGCTTAGCTACTCCGGCCCTATAACATCATGCCTGCAGTTTAGACACCATGTTCAAGCTGACAGACTCCCTTTAACACCAAAGGTGCCAATTAAAAGAGAAGACTTTGCTCACAGGAACTTGATAAATGTAAGGTATAGCTCCAGTTATAAATGAAAAGCTATATGCAGCAGTACTTAATATAAGCTTTATGCATTCAGAGCCTCCGTCGCAGATGTGGTCCACAATCAGAGACAATATAGCACAGTGTGCGCTGCAATCTTGTCCAGTACAAACCTAACCAACCCCATTATATTGTAATTAGTGCTGTCCATTGTGCAACTTGCATCTCCAGTCGTGATCCTGATGCAGCAGTTATTTTACAGGTCCTATAGCAGGGCTAAACAATGGAAATACAAAGCGTATATCTGTACAAAGCCTGTAAGGAAATGTATCTGCTAGGGTGGCCCATAGAGATATGGCAAAAAATAAAGTGGCAGCTACACAGCAAGACACCTTCCCACATTGTTCAATCTGCTAACAGTAAAGTTAGGGGAAAGTTTTAGCTTTAAATTCCAACTTTAAGATGGTGCTCAAAACTGATGTATGTTATGAGAAATGGCGCTTACACGCAGGATTTCCACTTACACAAGTTACAGCGTTAATATTAACAATTTGCTGTTACAAAACAACCACTAGACTTTAAAACATTAAGTATTGACAACGGCATTTTGTCCTGACAATCTACACATTTGTGCTGTTCCTACAAAAATACCTCCAAATATATGAGAATAGTCAAAATTACGACACAAATGCTTGTCAGTCAGCGCTTAAGGACTGAACAGCAGACTTCTTGGAAGTTTGTGTTAGAACAGCCTTGCAATTTGCTTCTACGACTTGAGGCAAGTTGCTTTTCTTCTTCGTCATTAGTAAAAAAAGTCTGAAAATTCCTGGTCTTGTAGCGCAACCTTGTGGTAGACAGAAGAACCTGAAACTCTGCCCCAAATAAAGGGTCGTTAAAAGTAAATAAAATGAGAGGGTATCTTGCTTTGTAGTTGAAAGTTTAGTTTTTTGGGCCACCCTCTACCTCTTATGTACTTTTGCAAATCAAAACCAGATACCGACACACATTCTTTTTTTTTAAATGTTTTTATTTTTTTTTGCTACAATGCTCCTTTTAGTTACTTCAGAGGAGGTGAGCTGTGACCAGCAACTACTGTAAATGGTTATCTATATATAGGTGTCACCTCCTGTCATTATAATCCTGCCTGTGATGATAATCAGATGACTTCTGAAAAGAACAGGAATTGCCGGACTGTTATTAGGCTTAGTGGTCAGTGTAAGAATGGCAGGATTTCAGGGTTATTACACGTTGTGCTGAGCTATAGGATAAGCCGACACCTGACAAATGTCTAATAACAAATAATGATGATCATCTATCTTACGGCTCGGTCACACAAGTGATTTTTAAGCGCATGTATGGGCGCGTGTAAAAAAAAAAAATCACACTTCGTGCGTTAAAAAATTGTGTGACTGCGCCCATTGACACCGATATGTTCTATCTTTTGCAGGTGCAAATTTTAGACGCATGTAAAAATCGCACATGACTGCTTCCATTGGCAACCATTGGTTCTATATAGATGCGATTTAAAATCGTACCTATACATACGTGAAAAAAAATCGCTCGTGTGACCAAGCCTTAATGGCGAGAGTAGACCACCAAGCTGCTGTCGTCCAGCTAAATCGTGTCAATCTGTATTGAACTTCAGGTAAAGTACCCTAAAATAACAAAATTATATCATTTTCTCGCTTCCAAATCTTTCTCCAAGTCCGCATAAGTGTTTTCAGAATCACTAGATCTAATTTCTTCTGACTTTTTGGCTTTCCCTAAATCTTAGATAAAAGTAATAATATATATAATAATATAAACTGCGTGGTATGTCACTAAACAGGGGTAATTCCGGAGGCTTGCCAATATCGCACTTGCCAACGTACGTTTTTCATAGCATTTTTGATTAAAAACTGCATTGTTTCTGTGAAAATACAATCTCATGGGCTGGTGAGGATCACAAGTGTTTCCCATTGACTTCAGTGGGAAACATCGCACTTGCATGCACATCGCGCGGCATGTGCTATGTGATGCCTTTTAAGGTCCTATTAAAACCTATTGGCGAGGATTAGATGGAATGTGCAGTGATCCTGCGAGGGTAAGATCACTCTATCAAATCAATTCACGCAAAATAATCTATTTCATATTCATGCGAGTTTTGTCGCAACGCTAAATGAATAAGCCCTAAGGGAAAGCTATCTGCAGCCTCATTCCTGAGCCTAAGGCGTGAGTGAGGTGCCAGATACTACGTTGTATGAGTCTTCCCAGAATCCAGTGGATAACCTTTATAAGCTGGCTGTGGTGTTGTCATAAAGCCATGACCAGAGTGTGGAGCTATATATATATACTATATACTGATGTCATGCAGCTATATAATCTGTGAGTGCCGTGACATCAGTACCATTTTTGGTTGAAGAAGAGTGAGCTGGTTTGTTATACAAATCTAGTGTATTACTTCTTGCATCTTTTACAGAAGCACTATATGATCATCATGAGTTCTCGGGAGTTGCGACAGCTGCTTGATGATAACGATGCATGGCTCAACCGACCAGAAGAGGCCCTCCTGCACATCGCTCTCCTGTACACACCCCTCCTGAAATTCTTCTAGTCTCCATTGACATCGAGGAGCAGAGGACAGATGTGGTACCAACACCTCCACAGGCTGAGCCACCCACCTATGATCCATATCGGCAGGAGAGGTGGAGGGAGTACTCGAGAGCGATGCAAATACAGAGGCTACCAACAAGGGTAACATCGCAGGAGGAAGCCGAGTCATGTGCCATCTGCTTGGCTGAATACGGGATAGAGGAAGAGATCACCATCACCATTAATAATTTATCATTTCTTTATTGGTCATACCATAAATCTGACATGGCTAAGAAATCATTGAACACCTACCACCAGTGATGGAGTCACAGAGCAGAGAGGGAGACGGCGTAGAGGCTCTCCGCTGCACATGCCTATTCAAGATAGAAGCCGCTCCCATCTAAGAGCCGTCCCAATGGAGTCCTCCGGTACAAGCGGCCCTCCTGTAGATCGTCCTCCTGTACATCGCTCTCCAGTACATCGGCCTCCAGTACACCCCTCTCCTAAAGTCCAGCTACTCTCCTTTGTCATCGAGGTGGAATGGATTGATTCTAGAATGTTATGTGGCTATATAATCTGTTAGCGCAGAGACATCAGTGCCATTTTTGATTCCAGCAGAGTGAGCTAGTTTGTTCTGCACATCTAGTCTTCTACCTCTTGTGACTTTTTTCAAAGCACAATAACATCCATGCCCTGTGAGAACTTAGTTCTCAGATATTCTTTCCATACGGACTCCGGAAACAACACCACCATGAGCTCCCGGGAGCTGTAACAGCTGCTTGCTGACAACGATACATGGCTTAACCGACCAGAAAATCACGGTAAGTGAAATATTAGGGGAGCAACATTCCTTGCTTATATACACTTTTCTGGGAGGAGTTACCCCTGGGGTCTGCTGAGTAATATTTTAGGACAATGTATGCCTGGCATCTCTTCTGCCTAAACGGGATCCAGGCCCATAGCCCCAAATTGTATATTTTTTTTATTACTAATTTATAATTTCTTTATAGGTCGGACCATAATTCTGCCGGGGCGGAGAAATCGGGGAGGACCTACCACCAGTGATGTAGTCATCACAAGGAGAGGGAGACGGCCTAGAGGCTCTTCACCACACAGGGTCATCCAAGAACAAAGCTGCTCTAAGAGCCGTCCCAATGGAGTCCTCCGGTACAAGTGGCCCTCCTGTACACCACTGTCCTTAAGTCCATCTAGTCTTCACTGTCATCGAGTTCGAAAGGATAGATGTGGTACCAACAACTCCACAGGCTCAGCCACCACCTGCATATAATTCACATCTGCAGGAGAGATGGATGTGGTACTGGAAAGCAGTGCAGATACAGAGCCTACCAACAAGGGTAACAAGATTGCAGGAGGGCAGGTTGTGTGCCATCTGCTTGAGCGAATACTGGATTGGGGAAGAGGTCACCATCCTTCCATGCAATCATGAGTACCATCAGGATTGCATCCATCCCTGGCTCCACTCGCACCCTCACTGCCCCTTGTGCCGGAGGATCTGCTTCCATTAAAGTAACATCTAAAAAACATCTAAGCTGACTGGAAAAAAAGAACATCTTGTACTCCAAGTAAGGGATCTGCACTAATACTAAAGCCCCATTATTTTATAAGCTGGAAACAGAATTCCCTTTTTAATCTCTGTCTGTTGTTGTCTCCTTAGTTTTACGGTGAGCTTTAACATCTCATCAAGCATGAAGGACCATGAACTTCCCCAACATGAAGGAAGGTCCAAGTCTGGAGAACGCCGAGGACCTGGATCAGGACTACCAGGACTTCTGGTAAGAAGATGTTACAATTTGCTTTACTTTAGCCTCCTGTTTATTTGTAGGACTTTATGGCATGAAACTATAGATGTGATATAATAACATGTCGTCTTCTCTTTCCAAAAATCTGCAAGAAGTTCCAGGTCCTTTGCATCGTGATTCATAGATTCCTCATCTGCTTCATAAGAAGAAAGAGCTAGTTTGTTCTACACATCTAGTGCTTACTTCTTGCGTATTTTACCTATATTCTTTCCATACTGACACCGGATATTACACCATCATGAGTTCCCGGGAGCTGCGACAGCTGCTTGCCAATAATGATACATGGCTCAACCAACCAGAAAATCGCGGTAAGTGAAATATTAGGGGAGCAACATTCCTTGCCTATATACACTTTTCTGAGAGGAGTTACCCCTGGGGTCTGCTGGGTAAAATTTCAGGACAATGTATGCCTGGCATCTCTTCTGCCTAAGCGGGATCCAGGCCCATAGCCCCAAATTGTATATTTTTTTTATTAATAATTTATAATTTCTTTATAGGTCGGATCTAAATTCTGCCGGGGCGGAGAAATCGGGGAGGACCTACCACCAGTGATGTCGTCATCACAAGGAGAGGGAGACGGCCTAGAGGCGCTGCTCTAAGAGCCGTCCCAATGGAGTCCTCCGGTACAAGTGTCCCTCCTGTGTATCGTCCTCCTGTACATCGCTCTCCGGTACACCACCGTCCTTAAGTCCATCTAGTCTCCACTGTCATCGAGTTCGAAAGGATAGATGTGGTACCAACAACTCCACAGGCTCAGCCACCACCTGCATATAATCCACATCTGCAGGAGAGATGGATGCGGTACTGGAGAGTAGTGCAGATACAGAGCCTACCAACAAGGGTAACAAGATCGCAGGAGGAGGGCAGGTTGTGTGCCATCTGCTTGAGCGAATACTGGATTGGGGAAGAGGTCACCATCCTTCCATGCAATCATGAGTACCATCAGGATTGCATCCATCCCTGGCTCCACTCGCACCCTCACTGCCCCTTGTGCCGGAGGATCTGCTTCCATTAAAGTAACATCTAAAAAACATCTAAGCTGACTGGAAAAAAAGAACATCTTGTACTCCAAGTAAGGGATCTGCACTAATACTAAAGCCCCATTATTGTATAAGCTCGAAACAGAATTCCCTTTTTAATCTCTGTCTGTTGTTGTCTCCTTAGTTTTACGGTGAGCTTTAACATCTCATCAAGCATGAAGGACCATGAACTTCACCAACATGAAGGAAGGTCCAAGTCTGGAGAACGCCGAGGACCTGGATCGGGACTACCAGGACTTCCGTTAAGAAGATGTTACAATTTGCTTTACTTTAGCCTCCTGTTTATTTGTAGGACTTTATGGCATAAAACTATAGATGTGACATAATAACATGTCGTCTTCTCTTTCCAAAAATCTGCAAGAAGTTCCAGGTCCTTTGCATCGTGATTCATAGATTCCTCATCTGCTTCATAAGAAGAAAGAGCTAGTTTGTTCTACACATCTAGTGCTTACTTCTTGCGTATTTTACCTATATTCTTTCCATACTGACACCGGATATTGCACCATCATGAGTTCCCGGGAGCTGCGACAGCTGCTTGCCAATAATGATACATGGCTCAACCAACCAGAAAATCGCGGTAAGTGAATTATTAGGGGAGCAACATTCCTTGCCTATATACACTTTTCTGAGAGGAGTTACCCCTGGGGTCTGCTGGGTAAAATTTCAGGACAATGTATGCCTGGCATCTAGAGATGAGCGAACGTGTTCGTCCGAACTTGATATCCGTGCGGATATTAGGGTGTTCGGGATGTTCGTTATTCGTAACGAACACCATGCGTTGTTCGGGTTACTTTCACTTCCTTCCCTGAGACGTTAGCGCGCTTTTCTGGCCAATTGAAAGACAGGGAAGGCATTACAACTTCCCCCTGCGTCGTTCAAGCCCTATACCACCCCCCTGCAGTGAGTGGCTGGGGAGATCAGGTGTCCGCCTAATATAAAAGTCGGCCCCTCCCGCGGCTCGCCTCAGATGCCTTGTGAGTTAGTGAGGGACAGTGCTGTTTGTACCGGAGCTGCTGTAGGGAAAGAATTGGTAGTTAGTGTAGGCTTCAAGACCCCCAAAGGTCCTTATTAGGGCCACTGATAGCTGTGTGTTGGCTGCTGTTAGCAGTGGCAATTTTTTTTTTCTCAAAATCGGCTCTGCAGAGCGTTGCACCCGGCATTAGGGACAGAAGTGTTGTATAGGCAGGGAGAGTGTTAGGAGTGAGTGTAGCCTTCAAGAACCTCAACGGTCCTTTCTAGGGCCATATTTATCCGTGTGCAGTACTGTGCTGGCTGCTGTTAGCTGTGCTGCATATTTTTTTCTTCTCAAAATCGCCTCTGCAGAGCATTGCACCCTCCATTGATACTGCAGGGAAAGAATTGTGTAGGCAGGGCCACAACACAGTTATTATTCATTGAATATACGCAGTGCGGCCTTTTGCTTGTAAAACAAGTGAAAAAAATTCTATTTGTACTGCCTCTGTCCGTCCTAATGCCGGTGGACACGTGTCGGCTGCGTGTGCAACGTTTAAAAATCAGACGCACCCAGCTACGTTTTACTCCTGGCTTCGCCATTTGCTTTCCTTAATTTGGAAAAAAAATACCTGCTCTGCCAGAGTTATAATAACTCTGCTACCCTCACGTTCTGTGCCACATTAGCAGGGCCACAGCACAGTTATTAAACTTCTCATGTTCATTGAATATACGCAGTGCTGCCTTTTGGTGGAAAAAAACTGAAAATAATTCTATTTGTCCTGCCTCTGTCCGTCCTAAGGGCGGTGGACACGTGTCGGCTGCGTGTGCAACGTTTAAAAATCAGACGCACCCAGCTACGGTTTACTGCTGGCTTCGCCATTTGCTTTCCTTAATTGGGAAAAAAAATACCTGCTCTGCCAGAGTTATAATAACTCTGCTACCCTCACGTTCTGTGACACATTAGCAGGGCCACAGCACAGTTATTAAACTTAGATTATTCATTCACTAGAGGCAGTGGGGCCTTTCGTTTTCAAAAAAGGGAAAAAATTATATTTGGCCTGCAGTCTTGCGCCAATTTATTTCCTGCCTGTGAAATCAAATCACTGGTAATACAGCATGCTGAGGGGTAGGGGTAGGCCTAGAGGACGTGGACGCGGCCGAGGACGCGGAGGGCCAAGTCAGGGTGTGGGCACAGGCCGAGCTCCTGATCCAGGTGTGTCGCAGCCGACTGCTGCGCGATTAGGAGAGAGGCACGTTTCTGGCGTCCCCACATTCATCGCCCAATTAATGGGTCCACGCGGGAGACGGTTATTAGAAAATGAGCAGTGTGAGCAGGTCCTGTCCTGGATGGCAGAAAGTGCTTCGAGCAACCTATCGTCAACACGCAGTTCTGCGCCGTCCACTGCTGCAAATCCGAATCCTCTGTCTGCTGCTCCTTCCTCCCAGCCTCCTCACTCCACTACAATGACACCTGCTCAGGAGCGGGAACACTCCCAGGAACTGTTCTCGGGCCCCTGCTTAGATTGGGCAGCAGCGGTTCCTCTCCCACCAGAGGAGTTTATCGTCACTGATGCCCAACCATTCGAAAGTTCCCGGGGTCCGGGGGAAGAGGCTGGGGACTTCCGCCAACTGTCTCAACAACTTTCTGTGGGTGAGGAGGACGATGACGATCAGACACAGTTGTCTTGCAGTGAGGTAGTAGTAAGGGCAGTAAGTCCGAGGGAGCAGCGCACAGAGGATTCGGAGGAAGAGCAGCAGGATGATGAGGTGACTGACCCCACCTGGTGTGCAACGCTTACTCAGGAGGACAGGTCTTCAGAGGGGGAGTCAAGGGCATCAGCAGGGCAGGTTGCAAGAGGCAGTGCGGTGGCCAGGGGTAGAGGCAGGGCCAGACCGAATAATCCACCAACTGTTTCCCAAAGCGCCCCCTCGCGCCATGCCACCCTGCAGAGGCCGAGGTGCTCTAAGGTCTGGCAGTTTTTCACAGAGACGCCTGACGACCGACGAACAGTGGTGTGCAACCTTTGTCGCGCAAAGCTCAGCCGGGGAGCCAACACCAACAGCCTCACCACCACCACCATGCGCAGACATATGATGGCCAAGCACCCCACAAGGTGGGACGAAGGCCGTTCAGCGCCTCCGGTTTGCACCCCTGCATCTCCCCCTGTGCCCCAACCTGCCACTGAGATCCAACCCCCCTCTCAGGACACGGGAACTACCGCCTCATGGCCTGCACCCACACCCTCATCTCCGCTGTCCTCGGCCCCATCCAGCAGTGTAGTTCAGCGCACCGTCCAGCCGTCGCTTGCGCAACTGTTGGAGCGCAAGCGCAAGTACGCCGCCACGCACCCGCACGCTCAAACGTTAACCGTCCGCATAGCAAAATTCATCAGCCTTGAGATGCTGCCGTATAGGGTTGTGGAAACGGAGTCCTTCAAAAGTATCATGGAGGTGGCGACGCCGCGCCACTCAGTTCCCAGTCGCCACTACTTTTCCCGATGTGCCGTCCCAGCCCTGCACGACCACGTCTCCCGCAACAGGCGGGACAAGCACAGGCGGGCAGGGCCACTACATCTCCCTGACGGCACATTGGGTGAATTTAGTGGAGGCTGGGACAGAGTCAGAGCCTGGGACCGCTCACGTCCTACCCACCCCCAGAATTGCGGGCCCCAGCTCGGTGGTGGTATCTGCGGAGGTGTATGCTTCCTCCACTAAAGCACCCTCCTCCTCCTCCTCCTCCTCCTCTGTCTCGCAATCAAGATGTGTTAGCAGCAGCATGTCGCCAGCAGTTGGTGTCGCGCGGTGTGGCAGCACAGCGGTGGGCAAGCGTCAGCAGGCCGTGCTGAAACTACTCAGCTTAGGCGATAAGAGGCACATGGCCCACGAACTGCTGCAGGGTCTGACACAGCAGACCGACCGCTGGCTTGCGCCGCTGAGCCTCCAACCGGGCATGGTCGTGTGTGACAACGGCCGTAACCTGGTGGCGGCTCTGCAGCTCGGCAGCCTCACGCACGTGCCATGCCTGGCCCACGTCTTTAATTTGGTG
This sequence comes from Eleutherodactylus coqui, assembly GCF_035609145.1. Taxonomy (NCBI): domain Eukaryota; kingdom Metazoa; phylum Chordata; class Amphibia; order Anura; family Eleutherodactylidae; genus Eleutherodactylus; species Eleutherodactylus coqui. Next base: position 41,923,385 of record NC_089848.1, read on the forward strand.
GTTCAGCGCTTTCTGAAAAGCTACCCACGCTTGTCAGACCTGCTCGTAAAGGCGCGCCGGCTCTGCGCACATTTCCGCAAGTCCCACACGGACGCTGCCACCCTGCGCACCCTGCAACATCACTTTAAGCTGCCAGTGCACCGACTGCTGTGCGACGTGCCCACACGGTGGAACTCTACGCTCCACATGTTGGCCAGGCTCTATGAACAGCGTAGAGCTATAGTCGAATACCAACTCCAACATGGGCGGCGCAGTGAGAGTCAGCCTCCTCAATTCCTTTCAGAAGAGTGGGCCTGGTTGGCAGACATCTGCCATGTCCTTGGTAATTTTGAGGAGTCTACCCAGGTGGTGAGCGGCGATGCTACAATCATTAGCGTCACCATTCCTCTGCTATGCATCTTGAGAAATTCCCTGCAAACCATAAAGGCAGCTGCTTTGCGCTCGGAAACGGGGGCGGTGGAAGACAGTATGCCGCTGGATAGTCAGGGCACCCTCCTGTCTATTTCTCAGCGCGTACAGGAGGAGGAGGAGCATGAGGAGGATGAGGAGGAGGGGGAAGAGACAGCTTGGCCCGCTGCTGACGGTACACCGGCTGATTGCCTGTCATCCTTTCAGCGTGTATGGCCTGAGGAGGAGGAGGAGGAGGAGGAGGATCCTGAAAGTGATCTTCCTAGTGAAGACAGCCATGTGTTGCGTACTGGTACCCTGGCACACATGGCTGACTTCATGTTAGGATGCCTTTCTCGTGACCCTCGCGTTGCACGCATTCTGGCCACGACGATTACTGGGTGTACACACTGCTCGACCCACGCTATAAGGAGAACCTGCCCACTCTCATTCCCGAAGAGGAAAGGGGTTCGAGAGTGTTGCTATACCACAGGACCCTTGCGGACAAGCTCATGGTAAAATTCCCAGCCGACAGCGCTAGTGGCAGAAGGCGCAGTACCGAGGGCAAGGTAGCAGGGGAGGTGCGGAGATCGAGCAGCATGTACATCCCAGGCAGTGCAACAGTCTTTAAGGGCCTGGCCAGCTTTATGGCTCCCCAGCAAGACTGTGTCACCGCTCCCCAGTCAAGGCTGAGTCGGCGGGAGCACTGTAAAAGGATGGTGAGGGAGTACGTAGCCGATCGCACGACCATCCTCGGTGACGCCTCTGCCACCTACAACTACTGGGTGTCGAAGCTGGACACGTGGCCTGAACTAGCGCTGTATGCCCTGGAGGTGCTTGCTTGTCCTGCGGCTAGCGTCTTGTCGGAGAGGGTGTTTAGTGAGGCTGGGGGAATCATCACAGATAAGCGTACCCGCCTGTCAACCGACAGTGCCGACAGGCTAACACTCATCAAGATGAACAAAGCCTGGATTTCCCCAGACTTCTCTTCTCCACCAGCGGACAGCAGCGATACGTAAGCAATACGTAGGCTGCACCCGCGGATGGAAGCATCGTTCTCTATCACCATCCAAAACGGGGACATTTCTGCTTCATCAATCTGTGTCTAATATTCCTCCTCCTCCTCCTGCTCCTCCTCCTGAAACCTCACGTAATCACGCTGAACGGGCAATTTTTCTTAGGGCCACAAGGCTCACTCAAATAATTTTTCTGAACAATTTTTATAAGTTTCAATGCGCTTAAAAGCGTTGGAACTTTAACTTGAACCAATTTTTCGTTACACTGGGCTGCCTCCAGGGCTAGTTACCACTTAAGCCACATTAACCAAAGCGATTCACCTGCCATCTTGGTTGGGCATGGCCAATTTTTACTGAGGTACATTAGTACTGTTGGTACACCAATTTTTTGGGGCCCTCACCTACAGTGTAATCATAGCAATTTGTATGTTCTTCGCCTGCACTCATGGTACAGAAAGGTGTGTGGGGTTGGCCTACACTTTAGCTACATAAATGTAACTTGGGCCTTGGCTATACTAAGGCTACTGAAATGGAACTAAGACTGCGCTCCCGCTATAATGCTGCTTCGGAATTGTTACTGGGGCCTGTCTTGAGTGCTACTATTGCTGACATGGAACGAAGACTGCGCTCCCGCTATACTGCTGCTTCGGAATTGTTACTGGGGCCTGTCTTGAGTGCTACTATTGCTGACATGGAACGAAGACTGCGCTCCCGCTATACTGCTGCTTCAGAATTGTTACTGGGGCCTGTCTTGAGTGCTACTATTGCTGACATGGAACGAAGACTGCGCTCCCGCTATACTGCTGCTTCGGAATTGTTACTGGGGCCTGTCTTGAGTGCTACTATTGCTGACATGGAACGAAGACTGCGCTCCCGCTATACTGCTGCTTCAGAATTGTTACTGGGGCCTGTCTTGAGTGCTACTATTGCTGACATGGAACGAAGACTGCGCTGCCGCTATACTGCTGCTTCGGAATTGTTACTGGGGCCTGTCTTGAGTGCTACTGTTGCTGACATGGAACGAAGACTGCGCTCCCGCTATACTGCTGCTTCGGAATTGTTACTGGGGCCTGTCTTGAGTGCTACTATTGCTGACATGGAACGAAGACTGCGCTCCCGCTATACTGCTGCTTCGGAATTGTTACTGGGGCCTGTCTTGAGTGCTACTATTGCTGACATGGAACGAAGACTGCGCTCCTCCTATAATGCTGCTAGTGATATGTTAGTGGGGCCTGTCCTAATGCTACGGCTGAAATGTTACGAATTCTGGGCTCTGCCTATACCGCTGCTAATGGTATGTCTCTGGGGTGTGGAAACAGAGGCTTCCCAAAGACATGATGGCGGCGAGGCCATTTCCCACCAACGCGGTTACTGTTAAGGTGCATATAACCACGGACACGTGGAGAGGACACGTAGTGCCTCAAAAACATCCCCCTCCTCCTCCAACAGGGAAAACATTCTTGGCAAATGCCTTTGCATTGGTTCGTCTGGTGGCAGTCCAAGAATTTCACCTTTACCGACACAACAAGAGAGCCCCCACACCATCCCCCAGCCACGGCCCACTTAATCCTGGCCGCATTCCGAAAACCAACAAAATACAACCGTGCTACTAGGTCCGCAGTCACCACCACATTACCACCAACGCGGTTACTGTTAAAGTGCATATAACCTCGGACACGTGGAGAGGACACGTGGAGAGGACACGTAGTGCCTCAAAAACATCCCCCTCCTCCTCCAACAGGGAAAACATTCTTGGCAAATGCCTTTGCATTGGTTCGTCTGGTGGCAGTCCAAGAATTTCACCTTTACCGACACAACAAGAGAGCCCCCACACCATCCCCCCGCCACGGCCCACTTAATCCTGGCCGCATTCCGAAAACCAACAAAATACAACCGTGCTACTAGGTCCGCAGTCACCACCACATTACCACCAACGCGGTTACTGTTAAGGTACATATTACCAGTCTGACTGGGGCATGCAGACACCTTGACAGAATGAATAGTGTGTGGCACATAGGTTCCCCATTGCTATGCCTACGTGTGCAGCTCCTGATGGCGGTGGCACAGGATTATATTTCTCATTGCTTCTGTACAGCATTGTGGGCTATCGCCCCGCCCCTTTTAAAGAGGGTCGCTGCCTAGCCGTGCCAACCCTCTGCAGTGTGTGCCTGCGGTTCCTCCTCATAGCAGACGCACTTCTAAATAGACATGAGGGTGGTGTGGCATGAGGGCAGCTGAAGGCTGCGCAGGGACACTTTGGTGTGCGCTGTGGGGGGAGGGGGGGGCGGTTGGTCAGCATGTAACCCAGGAGAAGTGGCAGCGGAGTGTCATCCAGGCAGTGATTGTGCTTTGTTATAGCTAGTGTGGTGCTTAGCAAAGGTATGCCATGCTAATGAGGGCTTTTCAGAAGTAAAAGTTGTTGGGAGGGGGGGGGCCCACTCTTGCCGGTATTGTGGCTTAATAGTGGGACCTGTGAACTTGAGATGCAGCCCAACATGTAGCCCCTCGCCTGCCCTATCCGTTTCTGTGTCATTCCCATCACTTTCTTGAATTGCCCAGATTTTCACACATGAAAACCTTAGCGAGCATCGGCGAAATACAAAAATGCTCTGGTCGCCCATTGACTTCAATGGGGTTCGTTATTCGAAACGAACCCTCGAACATCGCGGGAAGTTCGTTTCGAATAACGAACACCCGAACATTTTGGTGTTCGCTCATCTCTACTGGCATCTCTTCTGCCTAAGCGGGATCCAGGCCCATAGCCCCAAATTGTATATTTTTTTATTAATAATTTATAATTTCTTTATAGGTCGGACCTTAATTCTGCCGGGGCAGAGAAATCGGGGAGGACCTACCACCAGTGATGTAGTCATCACAAGGAGAGGGAGACGGCCTAGAGGCGCAGCTCCAAGAGCCGTCCCAATGGAGTCCTCCGGTACAAGTGGCCCTCCTGTGTATCGTCCTCCTGTACATCGCTCTCCGGTACACTAGCGTCCTTAAGTCCATCTAGTCTCCACTGTCATCGAGTTCGAAAGGATAGATGTGGTACCAACAACTCCACAGGCTCAGCCACCACCTGCATATAATCCACATCTGCAAGAGAGATGGAAGCGGTACTGGAGAGTAGTACAGATACAGAGCCTACCAACAAGGATAACAAGATCGCAGGAGGAGGGCAGGTTGTGTGCCATCTGCTTGAGCGAATACTGGATTGGGGAAGAGGTCACCATCCTTCCATGCAATCATGAGTACCATAAGGATTGCATCCATCCCTGGCTCCACTCGCACCCTCACTGCCCCTTGTGCCGGAGGATCTGCTTCCATTAAAGTAACATCTAAAAAACATCTAAGCTGACTGGAAAAAAAGAACATCTTGTACTCCAAGTAAGGGATCTGCACTAATACTAAAGCCCCATTATTGTATAAGCTCGAAACAGAATTCCCTTTTTAATCTCTGTCTGTTGTTCTCTCCTTAGTTTTACGGTGAGCTTTAACATCTCATCAAGCATGAAGGACCATGAACTTCCCCAACATGAAGGAAGGTCCAAGTCTGGAGAACGCCGAGGACCTGGATCGGGACTACCAGGACTTCCGTTAAGAAGATGTTACAATTTGCTTTACTTTAGCCTCCTGTTTATTTGTAGGACTTTATGGCATAAAACTATAGATGTGACATAATAACATGTCGTCTTCTCTTTCCAGAAATCTGCAAGACGCTCCAGGTCCTTTCCATTGTGATCCGTAGGGCCCAGTGGATAACCTGGATAAGCTGGCCGCGATGATGTTATAAAGCCATGACCAGAGTGTGGGGCTCCTTAGTATAAGAGCTGTCATCACAATCACTTGCATTATGATGTCATAAGGATTCTTGAATGTCATGTGGCTATATAATCTGTGAGCGCCATGACATCTGTGCCATTTTTGGTTCCAGAAGTGTGAGCTAGCTTGTTTTATACAACTAGTCTTCTACTTCTTGCGTATTTTACCTATTCTTTCCATACCGACACCATCATGAGCTCCCGGGAGCTGCGACAGCTGCTTGCTGACAATGATGCATGGCTTAACCGACCAGAAAATCGCAGTAAATATTTGGGGAGCAACATTCCTTGCTGCATACACTTTTCTGGGATGAGTTACCCCCGGGGTCTGCTGGGTAATATTTCAGGACAATGTATGCCTGGCATCTCTTCTGCCTAAGCGGGATCCAGGCCCAGAGCCCAAAATTGTATATTTTTTTTACTAATAACTTATCATTTCTTTATAGGTCAGGCCATATATCTGCCACGGCTTAGAAATGATCGAAGACCTACCGCCAGAGTCACCGAGAGGAGAGGGAGACGGCCTAGGGGCTCTTCGCCACACAGGCCCAACCAACATCGAAGCCGCTCCCCTATTAGAGCCGTGGCAGTGGAGTCCTCCAGTACAAGCGGCCCTCCTGTAGATCACCCTCCTGTACATCGCTCTCCAGTACAGCACCATCCAGTACACCCCTCTCCTGTAGTCGATCTATTCTCCTTTGGCATCGAGGTGGAGTGGATACATTTGGTTACACCTGCACGGGCTCAGTAACCTGAGCGTGATCCACATCTGCAGGAGAGATGGAGGCAGCATTGGAGAGAGATGGAGAGACAGAACCTGCCAAGGAGGCTATTAACATCGCAGGAGGAGGGCGAGTCGTGTACCATCTTTTTAGCCGAATACGGGATTGGGGAAGAGGTCACCATCCTTCCATGCAATCATGAGTTCCATCACGATTGCATCCATCCCTGGCTCCGCTCGCACCCTCACTGCCCCTTGTGCCGGAGGATCTGCCTCCATTGAAGTAACATCATAAAAACATCTAAAAATGAGCTGCTGGAAAAAAAGAACATCTTGTATTCCAAGTAAGGGATCTGCACTAATACTAAAGCCCCATTATTGTATAAGCTGGAAACAGAATTCCCTTTTTAATCTCTGTCTGTTGTTGTCTCCTTAGTTTTACAGTGAGCTTTAACATCTCATCAAGCATGAAGGACCATGAACTTCCCCAACATGAAGGAAGGTCCAAGTCTGGAGAACGCCGAGGACCTGGATCGGGACTACCAGGACTTCCGTTAAGAAGATGTTACAATTTGCTTTCCTTTAGCCTCCTGTTTATTTGTAGGACTTTATGGCATGAAACTATAGATGTGACATAATAACATGTCGTCTTCTCTTTCCAAAAATCTGCAAGAAGTTCCAGGTCCTTTGCATTGTGATTCATAGATTCCTTATCTGCTTCATAAGAAGAGAGAGCTAGTTTGTTCTACACATCTAGTGCTTACTTCTTGCGTATTTTACCTATATTCTTTCCATACTGACACCGGATATTACACCATCATGAGTTCCCGGGAGCTGCGACAGCTGCTTGCCAATAATGATACATGGCTCAACCGACCAGAAAATCGCGGTAAGTGAAATATTAGGGGAGCAACATTCCTTGCCTATATACACTTTTCTGCGAGGAGTTACCCCTGGGGTCTGCTGGGTAATATTTCAGGACAGTGTATGCCTGGCATCTCTTCTGCCTAAGCAGGATCCAGGCCCAGAGCCCAAAATTGTATATTTTTAATTCATAATTTATCCTTTCTTTATAGGTCGAACCATAAATCTGCCACGGCTGAAAAGTTTTGGAAGACCCACCGCCAGTGATGGAGTCACTGAGAGGAAAGGGAGACAGCCTAGAAGCTCTTCGCCACACAGGCCCATCCAAGATCGAAGCCGCTCCCCTCTAAGAGCCGTCCCAATGGTTTCTTCCGGTACAAGCAGCCCTCCTGTACATCGCCCTCCTGTATATCGCTCTCCAGTACACCACCCTCCTGTACAGCACTCTCCTGTAGTCGATCTACTCTCATTTGTCATCGAGGTGGAATGGATATATCTGGTAACACCTGCACGGGCTCAGCCACCTACTCATGATCCAAATCTGCAGAAGAGATGGAGGCAGTACTGGAGAGCGATGGAGATATTGAACCTGCCAAGGGGGGAAACAACATCACAGGAGGAGGGCGAATTGTTGCTTTCTTTACAAACAAGTTTAAAGACAATGAAACATATAGGGATAATTTTACAATCGTTGTTGCACCGGAATTTCAGCATCAATAGCAGCAAAAGTTTCCCTCAAATGATTTCAAATGAAATTTAATAAAGGTATTGTGCCAAGTTATAAAGTTGCCTCTCATCCACAAGATAGGCGATAACATTAGGAAAAGTGGTGGTCTGACCGTTGGGACCCCCACCAATCCTGAGAACATAGGTTCTGCTCGGTCTACAAGTGAATGTAGTGAAAGTCGCCCAGGTACACCACTGTTCCATTCAATGACAGAGCCAGAGATTACTGAGCTCAAGCACTTCAATAATCCTTGGTGCGGTTATTAAAGTGAACTGAGCAGCAGCACACCTACACAAGCTCTGCTCTATTCATTCAGACATAGATTGGACCCCCCTGTCTTTCTCAGGAATGGTGGCGGTCCAAGCAGTCAAACCCTAATCATAAGGTCATCCCCTATCTTATGGATAGGAGATAACGTTATAACTTGGAAAACTCCTTCATGATTTGCTCCAAAGAGAACAGATGGTTGCAGCAAGGCATCCTCTTCAGTTTGGGCAAGGTAAAACTCGTGACAGGTTCCCTTTAAGAAACATTTGGTGGTGGGGGTTACCAAAACTAATTTAATGAAAAGTGGAGTGCCTATTAGAGATGAGAGAGCGTACTTGGCCACACCCCTTTTTCGCCCGAGCGCCGCGATTTTCGAGTACTTCCGTACTCGGGTGAAAAGATTCGGGGGGCGCCGTGGGTGAGTGGGGGGTTGCAGCGGGTAATGGGGGGGGGAGAGGGAGAGAGAGAGGGCTCCCCCCTGTTCCCCACTGCTACCCCCACTCCGCCACGCCTCCCCCCGCCCCCCGGCACCCCCCGAATCTTTTCACCCGAGTACGGAAGTACTCGAAAATCGCGGCGCTCGATCGAGTAATTACTCGAAACGAGTAGGTTCGCTCATCTCTAGTGCTTATCCATGACAACGAATTAGGATGCTGCTCTCCTTTTTCAAAGAATAAGCTGCTATTGGCAACTATTCCACTTCCACTTCACTTTGTGTTAGTTTTATAAATCTCCATTGTGCGCCCGTTGAAAAAAACGTTGTATACAAATTCACCAAACAAACAAGAAAATCACCCTAATGGACTGAAGTAAAGATGTGATGATTGTCTATAGCACAGTTCCTTAACTCCAGTCCTGAATTGCCCCCATCGAGTCAAAGGTATCCCATGGTGAGAACATCCGTGGCAACGTCTGGTGCACTGACATAAATTTCATATATATTATACACAGTACTATTTAGAAGTTTTAGGCAGCTGTGGAAAAAATGTTTGGGAAATGGATTGACAAAAATCAGTAATTCTGACATTTTTTTATGTTCTTTTTTTTTTTTTTAGAGTTTACTATAAGTAAGTGATAATTTTACAGTTTGGGTGGTTACAGATATGGCGATACTAATTATCCATTTTTGTATTATTTCGTTTTTTTCCAAAATAAAGGAATTACATCTGAGCCAAACCAGACTTAATAATTGTCCCAAAGGCACGGATATATACACACACATCTAAACTGTGCCTGAATAGTGACAAGGAGGTGACAAAATGCAGATGTAAATAATAAAAGTTGCCACAATACAATAACCACCAAGTAATAAGTAAAACACCAGACCTATCTGTGAATAAGAGGTCACCAGGAGGATGCAGACCAGAACTCCACCTGGCAGAGGAATAACCGGCGCCCTTTAAGAGGATGGACCAGAATCTACAGTTAGGGCCAGAAATATTTGGACAGTAACACAATTTTCGCGAGTTGGGCTCTGCATGCCACCGCATTGGATTTGAAATGAAGCCTCTACAACAGAATTCAAGTGCAGATTGTAACGTTTAATTTAAAGGGTTGAACAAAAATATCTGATAGAAAATGTAGGAATTGTACACATTTCTTTACAAACACTCCACATTTTAGGAGCTCAAAAGTAATTGGACAAATAAACATAACCCAAACAAAATATTTTTTTTTCAATATTTTGTTGCGAATCCTTTGGAGGCAATCACTGCTTTAAGTCTGGAACCCATGGACATCACCAAACGCTGGGTTTCCTCCTTCTTAATGCTTTGCCAGGCCTTTACAGCCGCAGCCTTCAGGTCTTGCTTGTTTGTGGGTCTTTCCGTCTGAAGTCTGGATTTGAGCAAGTGAAATGCATGCTCAATTGGGTTAAGATCTGGTGATTGACTTGGCCATTGCAGAATGTTCCACTTTTTTGCACTCATGAACTCCTGGGTAGCTTTGGCTGTATGCTTGGGGTCATTGTCCATCTGTACTGTGAAGCACCGTCCGATCAACTTTGCAGCATTTGGCTGAATCTGGCCTGAAAGTATATCCCGGTACACTTCAGAATTCATCCGGCTACTCTTGTCTGCTGTTATGTCATCAATAAACACAAGTGACCCAGTGCCATTGAAAGCCATGCATGCCCATGCCATCACGTTGCCTCCACCATGTTTTACAGAGGATGTGGTGTGCCTTGGATCATGTGCCGTTCGCTTTCTTCTCCAAACTTTTTTCTTCCCATCATTCTGGTACAGGTTGATCTTTGTCTCATCTGTCCATAGAATACTTTTCCAGAACTGGGCTGGCTTCTTGAGGTGTTTTTCGGCAAATTTAACTCTGGCCTGTCTATTTTTGGAATTGATGAATGGTTTGCATCTAGATGTGAACCCTTTGTATTTACTTTCATGGAGTCTTCTCTTTACTGTTGACTTAGAGACAGATACACCTACTTCCCTGAGAGTGTTCTGGACTTCAGTTGATGTTGTGAACGGGTTCTTCTTCACCAAAGAAAGTATGCGGCGATCATCCACCACCGTTGACTTCCGTGGACGCCCAGGCCTTTTTGAGTTCCCAAGCTCACCAGTGAATTCCTTTTTTCTCAGAATGTACCCGACTGTTGATTTTGCTACTCCAAGCATGTCTGCTATCTCTCTGATGGATTTTTTCTTTTTTTTCAGCCTCAGGATGTTCTGCTTCACCTCAATTGAGAGTTCCTTTGACCACATGTTGTCTGGTCACAGCAACAGCTTCCAAATCCAAAACCACACACCTGGAATCAACCCCAGACCTTTTAACTACTTAATTGATTACAGGTTAACGAGGGAGACACCTTCTGAGTTAATTGCAGCCCTTAGAGTCCATTGTCCAATTACTTTTGGTCCCTTGAAAAAGAGGAGGCTATGCATTACAGAGCTATGATTCCTAAACCCTTTCTCCGATTTGGATGTGGAAACTCTCATATTGCAGCTGGGAGTGTGCACTTTCAGCCCATATTATATATATAATTGTATTTCTGAACATGTTTTTGTAAACAGCTAAAATAACAAAACTTGTGTCACTGTCCAAATATTTCTGGCCCTAACTGTATATACTATAATAAAGGCTGATAGGCCAGCTGGGAAATCAACCTCCCTGCCGACCAATCATGCCACACAGAAACTGACTGATGTTATCACATCAGCTCCGAGTGCTGAACGGCAATATGTATGCCCCATTGACATGGTCACATGGGCTGCGCTAAGAACATAATGTCAGCCTTGATCCACTTCAGTGGTACGGCCATCGTACTGTGACAGTATCACGGCCGGCGTGCTGTGTCAAAATGTCTTTGTAATCCAAAAATGTGAGTTTTTCTTTGTTTTGTAGTGGGGAGTTACATATAATTTTTTTTTCATTTTACAAAGCACTGTAACTTTTTAAAAAACTTTTTAGTTAAAGTTTAACTTTTTATTCCCATTAGGGGTTCTTCTGATCATTTATATAATATTATATAATACAGTGCAATACATCTGTACTGCATTGTTTTACAGTTAGGGCCAGAAATATTTGGACAGTAACACAATTTTCGCGAGTTGGGCTCTGCATGCCACCGCATTGGATTTGAAATGAAGCCTCTACAACAGAATTCAAGTGCAGATTGTAACGTTTAATTTAAAGGGTTGAACAAAAATATCTGATAGAAAATGTAGGAATTGTACACATTTCTTTACAAACACTCCACATTTTAGGAGCTCAAAAGTAATTGGACAAATAAACATAACCCAAACAAAATATTTTTTTTTCAATATTTTGTTGCGAATCCATTGGAGGCAATCACTGCCTTAAGTCTGGAACCCATGGACATCACCAAACGCTGGGTTTCCTCCTTCTTAATGCTTTGCCAGGCCTTTACAGCCGCAGCCTTCAGGTCTTGCTTGTTTGTGGGTCTTTCCGTCTGAAGTCTGGATTTGAGCAAGTGAAATGCATGCTCAATTGGGTTAAGATCTGGTGATTGACTTGGCCATTGCAGAATGTTCCACTTTTTTGCACTCATGAACTCCTGGGTAGCTTTGGCTGTATGCTTGGGGTCATTGTCCATCTGTACTGTGAAGCGCCGTCCGATCAACTTTGCAGCATTTGGCTGAATCTGGGCTGAAAGTATATCCCGGTACACTTCAGAATTCATCCGGCTACTCTTGTCTGCTGTTATGTCATCAATAAACACAACTGACCCAGTGCTATTGAAAGCCATGCATGCCCATGCCATCACGTTGCCTCCACCATGTTTTACAGAGGATGTGGTGTGCCTTGGATCATGTGCCGTTCCCTTTCTTTTCCAAACTTTTTTCTTCCCATCATTCTGGTACAGGTTGATCTTTGTCTCATCTGTCCATAGAATACTTTTCCAGAACTGGGCTTGCTTCTTGAGGTGTTTTTCGGCAAATTTAACTCTGGCCTGTCTATTTTTGGAATTGATGAATGGTTTGCATCTAGATGTGAACCCTTCGTATTTACTTTCATGGAGTCTTCTCTTTACTGTTGACTTAGAGACAGATACACCTACTTCCCTGAGAGTGTTCTGGACTTCAGTTGATGTTGTGAACGGGTTCTTCTTCACCAAAGAAAGTATGCGGCGATCATCCACCACCGTTGTCTTCCGTGGACGCCCAGGCCTTTTTGAGTTCCCAAGCTCACCAGTGAATTCCTTTTTTCTCAGAATGTACCCGACTGTTGATTTTGCTACTCCAAGCATGTCTGCTATCTCTCTGATGGATTTTTTCTTTTTTTTCAGCCTCAGGATGTTCTGCTTCACCTCAATTGAGAGTTCCTTTGACCACATGTTGTCTGGTCACAGCAACAGCTTCCAAATCCAAAACCACACACCTGGAATCAACCCCAGACCTTTTAACTACTTAATTGATTACAGGTTAACGAGGGAGACACCTTCTGAGTTAATTGCAGCCCTTAGAGTCCATTGTCCAATTACTTTTGGTCCCTTGAAAAAGAGGAGGCTATGCATTACAGAGCTATGATTCCTAAACCCTTTCTCCGATTTGGATGTGGAAACTCTCATATTGCAGCTGGGAGTGTGCACTTTCAGCCCATATTATATATATAATTGTATTTCTGAACATGTTTTTGTAAACAGCTAAAATAACAAAACTTGTGTCACTGTCCAAATATTTCTGGCCCTAACTGTATGTTTGTCAGTTCTTTAGACTCTACCTCAAGACCTATTAGTCTTCTGTACATGGTAGACCTGAAGGCTATTGTTAGGTCACTGGCCACCATGACAAGCCAACAGCACAAACAGGATCACATTTCTTGGGTGCAGTATGGGTCAAGGTGCCTCTGTCAAACAATTAGATGCTATGGTAACCTCTTAACTGTGGCATCTAAGAGGTTAAACAACTGGGATCAGAGTTATCTTCTATCTTGACAGTTAGAACAGACGCCTGGCAGTCATTAGACAGATGATCACCCGCTATACTAAGCATTGGACACTCATGCCAGGTTTGTGACGCAGTACTGTAAAAAGATGCATGCATCAGAATAAGGATGCTTAGTGACAGCTGTAAAAAGGCATATTGTCAATTGCTAATGAGTGACATTTGTCACTGCACCAGATACATGTTCATCAGAGGGATTATTCTGTTCATTCTGTACATGTTCATCAAAGGGATTACTCTGACTGCCATTATGGCGTCGGGGAAAAACATTTTTCCCCCAAAATGGGCTAATTGGCTTCTGCCTCCTTGGTTTTTTTTTTTCTTCCTCTGGATCGACAAGGGGGTGGGGGGGGGGGGGGGGGTGGAAACAGGCTGAACTAGATGGACATTGTCTCCCTTCAGCCTAACATACTATGTTACAATGTATCACAATAACTCTCTAAGGCAATACTGATAGGAAGTAAATTATCGATGGAAATCCTAGTGTAAGGAATCATTCTTGTGGCCAAATTACAACCTTGTTTTGTATAGGCCTTCCACGGAGGTGTACGCAGCTTATATTGTCCCTCCATTAAGTCTCCAATTTCATACAGATGCATATAGAAGTTTTATTTCCTATTGGATTCTGTGGAAATTTGACAAAAACTTGGCATATTTCCACTGGACTCTGCAGAGATATTCTCTGCACTTACAGGGTTGGATGGCTCTGTGCACAGGGCTCTGCCGTCCAATCCTCCTTGCTAGTGAACTCCTTTAATACCATTCAAGCCAGTTTTGAATCTGGAAGATATTTAGCTGCACCTGATAGTTTTATCTAAGTGAATCGCATCTTAGCTACAGACCAACTCTGGAACCTCCACAAATAAGTTAGATGACATTGTGAATTTCAGGAAGATTTATAGCAGTGTCAGAAGAGAAAGATCTTATTATTGGGGAAAACCAAACAAACCTTTGAGAAAGGTCTAAAATAGGATTACATTTCCCCAATTGAGGAAAGCCTGCTGCCAAGACGAAAGGTGGGAAAGCAGATGTTTCACGAACAAAAAACAAAAGGTAATAGAGACAGGCTGCAAGTCTCGAGCAACATCCTTCTAGTTTCCTGCTGTCACTAACGCTGATCATATACACCAAAGTATCGCCGGCCAGATAGTTTAATTGGCACAAAACCAGTCAGCGAATTTAGAAAGAACATGTTTCCTGGTCATGTTAGGAAGGGTATCGTTTCTCCTTAAGGAGAGCACCTAGGAGGTGTAAGGTGACTTATAAGGCCATGCATGCTCCTCTGGGAGATTTATGCAAATAAGAAGATGGAACAATGCCTATACATCGCCACCTTTAAGAAAGCAGCATTCCTGCAGGTCATTCGCAGACCTTTTTCAAACTTTGCTACAAAATCTAAAGGTTTTTTCTGGATATATCTATGTGTTACCCGAAGATGGTTATAAATGGTCCTTTTAGGGCTACTTCTCTCTTTCAGTTGTTTCCAGTGACAGTAGAAGAATCAAAGGAGTCGCCACACATGTCTCTGGACAAACTTACACCCTTAGGGCTCATGGCCATGACAAGGTTTTCACTGCGTATTACGTGTGTGATCTGTGAGCAATGGAGTCAGTGAAAGTCAAGGGACTTTCATTGACCTATGCAAATGTGCAAGTAGGCGCTGCGTATCGGTACGCACGAGAATTAGTCCCCAGCATCCTCCATTTCTCTGCATACCACGCAGCGTGAGCCATATACATTTGTATAGGCAGCACATGATACGCTGTCCACGCGCAATACATTTCCGTATTTTGTGGGCACATTTTGGTTGGACCAAAAAAAAAAATAGAACATGCTCTATTTTTCTGCGTATTTGTGTATCATAGAAGTCAATGGGGGGTGGGGGGACAAATACATGAGCAATATGCAAGAAGATCTGCTGGAAGAAGAACACATCGAGAATTAGCCATTACAAGCGATGTGTCTGTTTGCCATGCGCAAATGAACATGCCTTGCAGGTGCAAAATATACAGCAAAATATACCAATACATGCACAAAAGAGCATAGTTCATTCCACAAATAAACAGCACCCAGGCGCACACAAAATGCTTCCACTCCTGTGAAGGGGCCCTTAGGGTGCGCCTGCGTACAGGATGGAGATAATGCAGATTTTCTGTCCAGAATGGTTTGCTAAGAAGCAGTTTCACACGCTTGAATGCGGCCGTTTCTGTAATATGTGCGTGGATTTCTGCAAGCCCAATTTAGGCCAATGAGAAAGTTGTAGAATGTCTTCTGCAGGAAATCTGCTGCATGTGAACGTACCCTCAAGTCTACCCAAGGGGAAACTGTAAAGAGTGCGAACAAGGAGGCGTTGCATTTAGAATAAAGCTTATGGGGTTTTCTTTGTAATATTGGGATATTTTACCTTTTCCACAAGAGACAAGAATATAAACCAAGCTGTGGAAAGCATTCTGCGCCATAAGTTATATTTTAGAGCAGCGTGTAAAGCGGATATTATCCAGACATACTCCACCTCACATAATTATCATCCTTAATGAATGGTCAGAATATCTGGGATGTATAACAGAAGGTCACATTGCACTTTGTGGACCTGGAGCCGAAACCAAAGTCATGTAAACCTGCTTGTGGCGGTGTCTTTAATTATATATGCAAACATTAAATGGAGGTTTCCAACATAATCCGACTCAAACTATTAATAACTCTTAATCCAAGGAAAGAAATATGTGGTTCACTTTAAATACAACATTTTCACAGCCTCTTACTTCCTCCTAGAAGCCGACTTTGCTGACAGAAGCATGGATTTGTGTTGTGCAGCCGTGTCTATAAACAACTGTGCGAGCTCCAGACTCGGATCAGATGGGACTAAGCTCATACAGAAACCTCTGATTGACACTAATGGATTTCATTTAAGGTGGACCAGACAGCAAAACCCGAAGATGAAGACCATCTATATACTCCATCATATACAACTCGTAGCATCGACGGATCACTACAAGAGTCATTGGGTTCTGGGAGTTCTTGCTACTCCATGGACGTATTCACACTAGCGATATCCTTGTGCAAGTTTTCTACTTTGCGTATGAATATGAAATCCATTCATTTAGACAATAATCCCAGCACGTTCTATCTGTGGGCATTCGTGGATCGCTTCGCCCGTTGTTTTCAATGGGACCTTATAAGCCATCACATGGCACTTGCATGCAGTGGGATGTGCATACAAGTGTCATGGGATGTTTTTCATTGAAGCCGATAGGAAACGCTTGTGATCCTAACATGCTGTGGGCTTTCTGCAGCGTAAAACCCACAGTAAATACGCAGTGGTCAAATCTGCGCCATTTAGACCACAGATTTAGTTTCTTATAAATTTTATTGAATTTTGTAATAATACATTAAACCAAATATAAACAAAGCAGTCACTGTCTGATAAACATCAGATATAGCGTACATCAATGAAATGTATAATCCCAATAGAAGGTCATGCGTATCAAAATGTACAAAACAAACAATTTCCTTTTCTCCAATTCAGAAATATAATCATTAGAAATAATTATCCAGAATTAAGACTGCCGAAACAATAACAAAAAATGTGGGAAAAGGAAAAAAAGGATGGGGGGGTTATTGAGGATAAGACACAAGGTTTTATGTGGGGAGAGGGGATGGTTAGAGGTTGGGCACCTTCCTATCTGACTGGTCTATAAAGCTCTTCCAATGTCATGTTTCACTTGAGCTACTTCCCGTTAATCATGGGGTGTAGAGGAGGCACTAATAGGCTGCCTCAGATCGCAGGGGTAGTCTGGGCAAGGGCCGTGGGGTTCCAGATCCGCATAGTAAGGGAATATTAGGCCTCCTGTCCGCGGGCGATTTGTCAGTGCGTTGTCCGTGGTGATAATCCGGCCACGGGTAACGAAGTGAACGCTTCACATAGACTTTAATACGGAAAACGCAGCCCAACATCCACAAGCGGAGAATCATAGCGGTTCTCCACTCACGGGATTCAAATCGCGGCATGCTGCAATTTGTCACGATTCTCCGCGGTGAGCCTATTGAGGCACTGTGTTTTGTAAACCATGCAGAAATGTTGAATCAGTGCGATTTAAACTTAAAAATTGATTGATTTTCATAGCCCTTTTTCACGATTAATAAAAATCTCCTTTCTCCCTTGTGTAATCGATATGCAGCATTTACAGTGGTTTATATTAACCCAAAAACACCAACCACCGATCCTGCTGCCGGTTCATTCCCATATTTCTTTTCTGGGTTTGATGGCGCCAATACATTTTGAAGTCTTCTGTTTCTATGGTATACAATCCTAGGTTTTTTGTGAATCTCCTTCTATAAAAATGGGTCTCTTTTGAGTGAACTCCAATTTTTCTTTAGTATTCCTTCAATTGCATTGTATTGGGTGTTATATTTAGGTATAAACTATACATTTTTACTAAAATCATTCTTATTTTCTTTTTTAATTCCAGCTGGATTCATTTCATGGGGAGTGGTTTCAGAAACTGCTTTCTCATATGCTAAATCTATTAAGCTGGATGGGGGTCCCTTCTCTTTAAAACGGTTTTTAAAAAGGAGATTTTTATTAATCGTGAACAAAAAGCTACGAAAATCAATCAATCAATTTTTAAATTGTAGCTCCTCTTTTGTTATTAGAATGTCCTTGCGTGTTACAATACATTGGGCTAATACCCTTAGGGCCCGTATTAACCGGCACCGATCCAACATTTCTGCAGGATTTACAAAACGCAGTGCCTCCTGTCATCTTCTGGAGGAACACCATAAAGTCTATAAACAGTTCTTTACAATGGATTGTCTGCAGATCATTTTCCCGTCTACAAGGGAAATGTTTTGGATATTTAGAATGGATACATTGGCCCCAAAAGGTCTAACGGGATTTGAGAGAAAATTAAAAAAATATATATAATGATGATTTTATATTAGATTATATTCAAATTTAATAACAATTGTTTTCGACCAGGCGGGGGGTTTTGTGTCTATTTATATATTTCATGTTTATATATATGTATTCTTCGTGTCTATGTATATATATTTTATTGGTTAAGATGGTGCAGTAGAAGTAAGATTTCTAATTAGACTGGGTGGAGTGGGTTTGCACTGTGATGTAATGATTTAACAATCTATTAACATACCGACATAGATATCCAGTGCACTATATATATATATATATATATATATATTTAGGATTTTACATAATGGTTCTTTTAAATATCGGGAAATTGATTAGTTTGGAAAATGATAGAGACCGTATGTATTTACAGAATGTAGAATTCTCTACCAGCTAACAGGCAAAGCATTAATTTTGGAGTCGCAGTCTCCTAGGTAACGAACGGGATAACGTCATCACGTTGATAAGTGAGACATCGATATGGAACGCTATGTGCGTCCCAAGTACCAGGTATTAGGTACACGGAGGAGTACGTCGCATCATCAGCGTCATGATGTCATTGCGCTGGCACGCGAGACGTCGACGTGGAATGCTACGTGTGTTCCAACTATGAGACACTCGGACGCAGGGGAGTGTACGTCACACGTTCAGCGCCAGAGCTCTACACAGCCGACACTAAGATGGCGATTCCTCCACAAGGGAACGCATGCTATGTAAAAGGGGTATATATAGATGTATTAATGAGTTAGAACTCATGCTTGATAAGGGCGTATGTTAAGCTGAAACGTGTTGCAGAGTATAGGACTGTTGTGTTTTATCTGTTATGAGAAGCTAGCACGCTTCTATGGATTTTATATTTTCTGGATAATTAATACTGTATTTTGGATTGGATCGACAACCTCTTTATTCATGGATGAACAACACAGAACTGATAGGAGAGCGCTCAGGCTAAAGCTGTCCGTCCTTAAAATATGTATAATATATGAATAAAATATTGCACCATCGGTGTTATCCACTGAAAAATGGAGAGCTGCTAGGCCCAAACAGAAAAAACACCCCTCACTGTACGGTGCCCTGGGTATGTACAATGAATAGTGGTTAGTCCCACACAACTGTTTGGGGTAACTTAAACAACATGCAGTAGGGCCTGCGCTACACCACACCTAGATGCTGAATATCAAACAAAAAAAATGGTATTACATAATGTCTGATGGCATATTTTCTCTGTTCTAGAGTAAATGTGGGTAGGTGGTGTATGGAAAACATACACCATACACTCTAGATATACTTTTGATTATCACCACAAAAATCAAAAGTATATCAAAAGACATTTTGATTATAAAAAAACAGCCTTCTACCCCAGGTGGACTGGAAACACCACCATAGTAGTAAATAGAACTAAAACAACCATCGGTATGGTGGACTCAGTACCAAATATAAATAAAAATATCCCGATAGCAAGGCAAGAAAAAAAAGAGAACATTGTATGCACACCCCACTGAGAAACATCACCAGAATATTTCCTCTAACATCCATCCATCCAAGACACCACCAGTTCACTCACCTAGTTCATCTTCACCACAGCTTTTGTCTCCTAATCATGTTTTCCATACACCACCCATATACTACCCACATTCACTCTAGAATCAGACATTATGCAATAACATTTTTCCCACCACATCTGGGGTCCATACCAGCCCAAGGCAAGATAGAAGTAAAAAACTTTTTTTAGGGTCAAAAAAGTTAGAGACCAACATTGCCTTGGAGAACACACCTCAGGAGGCCACAAACAACATCCAGCTTTAAGTTTAACGCCCTCCTCCCTGAGCAAAGTTCAGCTCACACCATTACCCACGATAAATTCCAAAATCACAAACTTTCATTACCCCATTTTCACCATAACCAAATCGCAAAAAAAGGATGGAAAGGGAAGAAGGGGAAAATGAGGAGGAAGAAGACGAAATACTAAAAACCAAAAAAACTGGAGTCTTTCCCCCCTACAATAATCATTAACAGAGAGGAGTGTCGTGCTCTGGGCATATATAATCTGTCTAAGTATGACCGTAATGAGTTAGAAGTTAAACTGTTATGTAAAGGATTGTCCTTTTGTCCATCCAGAGCCCCTAACTTCTATCAACTATTTGTAGATCCTTATAAGTTTATTAGAAGGTTGACACTCCAACGTCATTTTAAATCGTCAAATATGTTATTACCACCCACAGTACACAATGAGATAGAATTGTTTGTGTTAGAAGACCCCATACCATCGGGCCTAAAACCCACGAGGACTTTCTATCCTGTTGAGAGTAGAGGTAACCACTTAGATGCATTTTATAATCTGGTATTACAAGATTCCACTAAATTATGTAATGATTAGAGCTGAGCGAGCACCCAAATGCTCAGGTCCGCGGTATTCAAGTCGAGCTTTTCGCAAAATTCGAGAGCTCTACACGAGTAACGAACCCCATTGACTACAATGGGAGACTCAAGCATTTTTGTATGTGGAACGCAGGGTCCCGAGCTTTTGTTTTTTTCTTCGTTCATGTCTGTCTGTCTCTCTCTCTCTCTCTCCCCCTCTCCCCCTCCCCCTCCCCCTTCCCCTCCCTGCCAGATCAAAAATTTTCAAATGACACGCGCTGCGGCAGGGAGGGGCCAAAACAGGCACGTCACAGCGGGGAGGAGCCAAAAGCTGTGGCGGGGTCGAACGCGATTTGATGCTCGTTTGAGTAATGAGTATCAAGCTCGCCAGAGTATGTTCGCTCAACTCTAGTAATGATCAGAGTAACACTAATACGAATTTAAATCTAACTTTGAGACAAACCTTGAAAAAATTGTCAGATAATAGGGAAATAGTCATCAAAAATGCTGACAAGGGGGGGAGCAGTAGTTATACTGGACAGATCCTCATATGAAATGGAGTCCCTTAATATTTAATCAAATTAAAAACAGACCCTATAGAGGATATAAAAAGAGGACTACATGAGATGATGAATGTAGCCCTACAAGACAATTGTTTATTAAAAACGCAAAAAAGAATTTGCGTTAAAAATACAAGTACACCATATTTTTATATAGTTCCTAAGTTACATAAGGACCCGGTTTGCCCACCGGGACGCCCGATCATTTCGGGCATAAATTCCATTACAAGCAATTTGTCAGAATTTATTGATTATCATTTACAACGGTATGTCCGGAATTTACCGACCTATTCACGGGATACAGGCCATGTGTTGAATGTTATCAAAGAAGTAGTGTGGAAGGAATCATATATGTGGGTTACACTCGATGTTAAGTCTTTATATACATGTATCCCCCATGAAAAAGGATTAAAGGCAATAGAGATATTCCTTGAAGAGGATCCCCTAATGCCTAAACACCAACCGGAGTTCCTTTTAAGGGCGATTGAATTTACACTAAAGAATAATTATTTCAAGTACCAGAATGATTTTTAACCCCAAATAACTGGTATGGCTTTGGGGGCTAAATTTGCGCCGAGCTTTGCCAACCTATATATGGGGGCCTTTGAAAGACTGATTAAAGATGAGCATATAATATTTTACTGTCGATACACCAACGACATTTTAATGATTTGGGAAGGAAATGAGTTAAGCCTCAATGGCTTTTTACATAACCTCAATGATAATGGGTGGAGTTTAGAGTTCACTAGCACGATAGATAGGGTCAATATAGTCTTTTTGGACTTGGAATTGTATATCCAGAACAATAGCATCCATAGCAAAACACGCTTTAAACAGGTGGATGCTAATAGCTACCTCGAGTTTACTAGTAGTCATGCCTGTAGTTGGAAGACTAATATCCCCTTCGGACAGTTCTCACGTATACGGAAAAATTGCACAGATATAGAAACATATAGGGATCAATCTGTGATTCTAATAAAAACGATTTAAAGAAAAAATCTACCCCAGTGCCCTTGTACAGTCAGCCTTCCATAAGGCCCTGGACATGGGAGGTCAGGAAAAAATAAAATACAATTAAACAAATGAAAATTCCAAAAAAGAAGAAAAGAGTCAAAAATGTAAAACTCCATTTGTCACCCATTTCAATATAGCGCATACCAATATACAAAAAAATGTTAAGAAACATTGGGGTACTCTCAAGAGAGACCCGTTTTTAGGTGAAATACTTCCTGAATACCCAACATTAATTTTTAGAAAAAAATCAGTATTCTGGCACCATCTTGCCCAAAAGAATGGCTAATGAAGAAAAATATAGTGGCATCTGGACCGGTGGGTCCCCATCGTTGCGGATCACAGAAATGTAAGTGCTGTGAGATAATACAGCATGGTCACACAGATATATACATTTTCCCGGGCACTTCTAGTATTAGACTTAGAGAACATTTGAGTTGTGAGTCTAAATACATTATATATCTATTGGAGTGTCCGTGTAATTTACGCTACATAGGCCGAACCACAAGGTGTTTGCGGGAAAGGATAAACCAACATAGGTTTAATATCAAGAAGTGTTACCCCAAACACAGTGTGTCTAAGCATTTCAATATAACACATGATATAAATCCGGATACCCTACGGGTAACTCCAGTGGAGAGAATTCAATATGGAGATTTTAACAGGTTAAAGCAACGTGAAATGTACTGGATATTTAGATTAGACTGTCTGGCACCAAGGGGTTTGAATGAGGTTTTAGAGACATTTTAGTTTGGCATAGAGGTATAGGCTTTCATTTGACACTTATATGAATATGATTTTATAGATAGCAGGACCCAGCTTTATATATATTCAAGCTATTTGGTTTTATCCGTCATTATGTTATATGTCATTATACGGTATATTCATCTTATAATAGCATAGTACACTGTTAGAATTTCATTCAACATATATTGGTAATTAAATATTGCTGATCATCATCTACATTGTGGTAGCACACTGATATATGGATTGTTCATAGCCAGCGATTCCACAGGTATTAGGTTCTATGCGCATGCGTAAGAGGTTGTGCGCAGCATAGGTTTCTAGCAGCGCACCGTTACCTTTTAGAGGAGGCGTACTTTTTTGGCATTCAGTCACGGCCCACCGCCATGACACTCTTGAGCCACTAGGAGGCATGGCCTCCGGTGCTGTATCAAGTTCTGTGTTGGAACGCACATTGCACTCCAACACAGCGAGACAAGTGACTCCCGACGTACAGCGCCCGATACCGGTGACGTCACATCAGCGACCGGTATGGGCAGAGGGAGATGTAAGTGGACTACATATAAATATAGGTTGTAATGGGAAATATGCCTGAAAAAGGCCTCATAGCAGGCCGAAACGCGTTGCAAACAATGGGTTGTTTTACTTGCTCGCACTGTATAGTGCAGGTCTAGTTGCTTGTTTGTTTTATCTGCAATAAAACGTTGGTGAAACTTCTGACAAGCCTGGAGACATCCTTGGGAGGTTCCTACCCGATAGAAGAGTCTCAAGATCTTCTCATTCTATAGGCCATTCACACATATGAGGGATCTCCAGGAAGGGAGGTCCCTCCTCAAGTAAGCAATATTCTTGTCTCTTTGTTTGATATTCAGCATCTAGGTGTGGTGTAGCGCACGCCCTACTGCATGTTTTTAAGTTACCCCAAACAGTTGTGTGGGACTAACCACTATTCATTATTCCTGGATGAGGGATTTTCATGTGAGCGCAGGAAGCTTTTTTTCTTTTATACATATTTGATTTCCCCGTTTATTCGGGGTACTTTTGGACTGCAGCTCTTGTTAAGGTACTAGTGGGGGGCCTCCCTGATCTTCACCCACACCACTGTCCCTTCCTGGAGATAGCCCTTATGGTGGACACGTCCAGGCCACCAACTCTGACCCTACTCTTCCTGGGGGGGGGGGGGGGGGGGGACAGGGAGGGACCGCCGTACCTATGCAAGACAATACTATCCACTAGCACCGACAGGAAAGGCAGAAGACAAGAACCCACACAAGCAGTACAAACAGGACAAAGGCAGATGGTAAAGCCCTGGCTGATAACAGCAGGGTCTAGCGGACAAGCTAGCAGAAGCAGGATACCAAACTAAGGCAGACAAGCTAGCGGACTGAAAAGCTGAACACTGAACACAAAGTACAAGACACTGAAAAAACCACAAAGTACAAGACACTGAAAACTGAACAAAAGGTAGCAGGGCCTGACTAGCTAGCAAACTGAAGACTGAACAATAGGCAATAATTGGCAACTCCCAAGCAGCCAGAGCTGGATCTTATAGGGAGGTGGGAGGAGCCGATAGGTAGATAGACCTCTCAATCACCAGCACACTACTCAGACACATAGCAGGGTAATTAACCTGACTGAAAGGCCCAGGAGCTGTTAACCCTGTCTTGCCTGGACAGAACAAGGTGTGCTGGCAAAATAACTATGAGCTGACAGGCGTAACAGCTCTCCACTTCGGTGGATTATGGAGGACCTCTAAAGAAACCTTAAAAAAGTCTGCCTGGACCTATGGTGCAAGCAGGTTTGTCCTATCTGGAGACCCGCTGAGCACCAGGGGAGCTGAATCTACGGCTTCTCTTTATTTCAGTATAGTATTCACCATAAGGCGCTCTATTGTAAATCATTTTTTTCTCTCTGCTTCTTCTGTGAGCTGTCTGTCTCTTTCTCTCTCTCTCCCTCTCTGCCATCTGTCTCTCTCTCTGCTTCTTCTGTCAGCTGTCTCTCTATCTCTGCTTTTCTCTGTGAGCTGTCTTTTTCTCTCTCTGCTTCTTCTGTCAGCTGTCTCTCTCTCTCTGCTTCTTCTGTCAGCTGTCTCTTTCTTTGCTTCTTCTCTGACAGCTCTCTCTCTCTCCGTGCTTCTTCTCTGACAGCTGTCTCTCTCTCCCTGCTTCTTCTCTGACAGCTGTCTCTCTCTCCCTGCTTCTTCTCTGACAGCTGTCTCTCTCTCCCTGCTTCTTCTTCTGTCAGCTGTCTCTTTCTCTGCTTCTTCTGACAGCTGTCTTTTCCCCTGCTTCTTCTCTGACAGCTGTCTCTCTCTTTGTTTCTTCTCTGACAGCTGTCTCTTTCTCTCTGCTTCTTCTCTGTCAGCTGTCTCTCTGCTTCTTCTGTCAGCTGTTTCTCTCTGCTTCTTCTGTCAGCTGTGTCTCTCTCCGCTTCTTCTCTGTCAGCTGTCCTTTTCTCTGTTTCTGCTGTCTCTCTCTGCTTATTCTGTCAGCTGTCTCTCTCAGCTTCTTCTTTGTCAGCTGTCTCTTTTAGCTTTTTCGTTGTCAGTTGTCTCTCTCAGCTTCTTCTGTGTCAGCTGTCTCTGTCTGCTTCTTCTGTCTGCTTCTTCTGTCAGCTGTCTCGCTTTCTCTCTTTGCTTCATCGCTGTCAGATGTCTCTTTCTTTGCTTCATCACTGTCATTTGTCTCTTTCTTTGCTTTATAACTGTCAGCTGTCTCTTGCTTAGCTTCATCTCTGTCAGCTGTCTATTTCTTTGCTTCATCTCCGTCAGCTGTCTCTTTCTCTGCTTCTTCTGACAGCTGTCTCTCTCTCCCTGCTTCTTCCGTCAGCTGTCTCTCTATCTCTGCTTTTTCTCTCTGCTTCTTCTGTGAGCTGTCTCTCTCTCTTTCTCTGCTTCTTCTCTGTAAGCTGTCTCTCTTTCTGCTTTTTCTGTCAGCTGTCTCTCTATCGCTGCTTCTTCTCTGTGAGCTGTCTCTTTCTCTCTGCTTCTTCTGTCATCTGTCTCTCTCTGCTTCTTCTGTCAGCTGTCTCTTTCTCTGCTTCTTCTCTGACAGCTGTCTCTCTCCCTGCTTCTTCTCTGACAGCTGTCTCTCTCCCTGCTTCTTCTCTGACAGCTGTCTCTCTCCCTGCCTCTTCTGTTAGCTGTCTCTCTCTTTGCTTCTTCTCTGTCAGCTGTTTCTCTCTATGTTTCTTGTCAGCTGTTTCTCTCTCTGCTTCTTCTGTCAGCTGTCTCTCTCTGCTTCTTCTGTCAGCTGTCTCTCTCTCTGCTTTTTCTCTCTCAGCTGTCTCTCTGCTTCTTCTGTCAGCTGTCTAGCTCTGCTTCTCTGCGAGCTGTCTCTTTCTCTCTCTGCTTCTTCTGTCAGCTGTCTCTTTCTCTCTGCTTCTTCTGTCAGCTGTCTCTCTCAGCTTCTTCTTTGTCAGCTGTCTCTTTTAGCTTTTTCGTTGTCAGTTGTCTCTCTCAGCTTCTTCTGTGTCAGCTGTCTCTGTCTGCTTCTTCTGTCAGCTGTCTCTGTCTGCTTCTTCTGTCAGCTGTCTCGCTCTCTCTCTTTGCTTCATCGCTGTCAGATGTCTCTTTATTTGCTTCATCACTGTCGTCTGTCTCTTTCTTTGCTTTATAACTGTCAGCTGTCTCTTTCTTAGCTTCATCTCTGTCAGCTGTCTATTTCTTTGCTTCATCTCTGTCAGCTGTCTCTTTCTCTGCTTCTTCTGACAGCTGTCTCTCTCTCTCTCCCTGCTTCTTCCGTCAGCTGTCTCTTTATCTCTGCTTTTTCTCTCTGCTTCTTCTGTGAGCTGTCTATCTCTCTTTCTCTGCTTCTTCTCTGTAAGCTGTCTCTCTTTCTGTCAGCTGTCTCTCTATCGCTGCTTCTTTTCTGTGAGCTGTCTCTTTCTCTCTGCTTCTTCTGTCAGCTGTCTCTTTCTCTGCTTCTTCTGACAGCTGTCTCTCTCCCTGCTTCTTCTCTGACAGCTGTCTCTCTCCCTGCTTCTTCTCTGACAGCTGTCTCTCTCCCTGCTTCTTCTCTGACAGCTGTCTCTCTCCCTGCTTCTTCTCCGACAGCTGTCTCTCCCTGCTTCTTCTGTCAGCTGTCTCTCTCTTTGCTTCTTCTCTGTCAGCTGTTTCTCTCTCTGCTTCTTCTGTCAGCTGTCTCTCTCTCTGCTTCTTCTGTCAGCTGTCTCTCTCTCTCTGCTTCTTCTGTCAGCTGTCTCTCTCTCTGCTTCTTCTGTCAGCTGTCTCTCTCTCTGCTTCTTCTGTCAGCTGTCTCTCTCTCTGCTTCTTCTGTCAGCTGTCTCTCTCTGCTTCTTCTGTCAGCTGTCTCTCTCTTTGCTTCTTCTCTGTCAGCTGTCTCTCTCTCTGCTTCTTCTGTCAGCTGTCTCTCTATCTCTGCTTTTTCTGATTCGTCTGTGAGCTGTCTCTCTCTGCTTTTTCTCTCTCAGCTGTCTCTCTGCTTCTTCTGTCAGCTGTCTCTCTAGCTCTGCTTCTCTGCGAGCTGTCTCTTTCTCTGCTTCTTCTGTCAGCTGTCTCTTTCTCTCTGCTTCTTCTGTCAGCTGTCTCTCTGCTTCTTCTGTCAGCTGTCCCTTTCTCTCTTTCTTCTGTCTGCTGTCTCTCTCTGCTTATTCTGCAGCTGTCTCTCTCTCAGCTTCTTCTTTGTCAGCCGTCTCTGTTAGCTTTTTCTTTGTCAGTTGTCTCTCTCAGCTTCTTCTGTGTCAGGTGTCTCTGTCTGCTTCTTCTGTCAGCTGTCTCTCTCTGCTTCTTCTGTCAGCTGTCTCTCTCTCTTTGCTTCATCGCTGTCAGATGTCTCTTTCTTTGCTTCATCACTGTCATCTGTCTCTTTCTTTCCTTTATCTCTGTCAGCTGTCTCTTTCTTTGCTTCATCTCTGTCAGCTGTCTCTTTCTTTGCTTCATCTCCGTCAGCTGTCTCTTTCTCTGCTTTTTCTTACAGCTGTCTCTCTCTCCCTGCTTCTTCCATCAGCTGTCTCTCTATCTCTGCTTTTTCTCTCTGCTTCAGCTCTCGCTCTCTCTCTGCTTCTTCTCTGTAAGCTGTCTCTCTTTCTGCTTTTTCTGTCAGCTGTCTCTCTATCTCTTCTTCTTCTCTGTGAGCTGTCTCTCTCTCTGCTTCTTCTGTCATCTGTCTCTCTCTGCTTCTTCTGTCATCTGTCTCTCTCTGCTTCTTCTGTCATCTGTCTCTCTCTGCTTCTTCTGTCATCTGTCTCTCTCTGCTTCTTCTGTGACAGCTGTCTCTTTCCCTGCTTCTTCTCTCTCAGCTGTCTCTCTCTTTGCTTCTTCTCTATCAGCTGTCTCTCTCTTTCCTTCTTCTCTGTCAGCTGTCTCTCTCTTTGCTTCTTCTCTGTCAGCTGTCTCTCTCTTTGCTTCTTCTCTGTCAGCTGTTTCTATCTTTGCTTCTTCTCTGTCAGCTGTTTCTCTCACTGCTTCTTCTGTCAGCTGTCTCTCTCTTTGCTTCTTCTTGGTCAGCTGTCTCTCTCTTTGCTTCTTCTCGGTCAGCTGTCTCTCTGTTTGCTTCTTCTCTGTCAGCTGTCTCTCTCTTTGCTTCTTCTCTGTCAGCTGTCTCTCTCTCTCTGCTTCTTCTGTCAGCTGTCTCTCTATCTTTGCTTTTTCTGATTCTTCTGTCAGCTGTCTCTCTATCTCTGCTTCTTTTCTGTGAGCTGTCTCTTTCTCTCTCTGCTTCTTCTGTCTTCTGTCTCTCTCTGCTTCTTCTGTCAGTTGTCTCTTTCTCTGCTTTTTCTGTCAGCTGTCTCTCTGCTTCTTCTGTCAGCTGTCTCTTTCTCTCTCTGCTTCTTCTGTCTCTCTCTGCTTCTTCTGTCAGCTGTCTCTTTCTCTGCTTCTTCTGTCAGCTGTCTCTCTGCTTCTTCTGTCAGCTGTGTCTCTCTCTGCCTCTTCTCTGTCAGCTGTCCCTTTCTCTCTGCTTATTGTCAGTTGTCTCTCTCAGCTTCTACTGTGTCAGCTGTCTCTTTCTGTTTCTTCTGTATCAGCTGTCTCTTTCTCTCTCTCCTTCCTCTCTGTCAGCTGTCTCTTTCTCTGCATCTTTTGTCAGTTGTCTCTCTCTGCTTCTTCTGTCACCTGTCTCTTTCTCTGCTTCTTCTGTCAGTTGTCTCTCTGCTTCTTCTGTCAGCTGTCTCTCTCTCTCTCTCTCTTTGCTTCATCTCTGTCAGCTGTCTCTTTGCTTCATCCCTGTCAGCTGTCTCTTTCTCTGCTTCTTTGTCAGCTGTCCCTCTAGCTGCCTCTTCTGTCAGCTGTCTCTCTAGCTGCCTCTTTTGTCAGCTGTCTCTCTCGCTGCCTTTTTTTCCTGTCAGCTGTCTCTCCCTCTCTCGCTGTCTGTTTTCCTGTCAACTGTCTCTCTCGCTGCCTCTTCTGCCAGCTGTCTCTCCCTCTCTCGCTGTCTGTTTTCCTGTCAACTGTCTCTCTCGCTGCCTCTTCTGCCAGCTGTCTCTCTAGCTGTCTCTTCTGTCAGCTGTCTGTCTTGCTGCCTCTTTTCCTGTCAGCTGTCTCTCCCTCTCTCGCTGTCTTTTTTCCTGTCAACTGTCTCTCTCGCTGCCTTTTCCTGTCAGCTGTCTGTCTTGCTGCCTCTTTTCCTGTCAGCTTTCTCTCTTTTGCTGTCTCCTCTCCTGTCAGCTGTCTCCTCTCCTGTTAGCTGTCTCTCTCTTTTGCTGTCTCTTTTCCTGTCAGCTGTCTCTCTTGCTGTCTCTTTTCCTATCAGCTGTCTCTCTTTTGCTGTCTCCTCTCCTGTCAGTTGTTGCACTCTGACTCCATCTCCTAACTGACACCGTACGCACACTTAAAATTACTGCCATCACTAGACCCCGCCCCCTGCTCTGACATCACCGGACCCCGCCCCCATGCTCTGCCATCACCAGACCCCGCCTCCTCCAGTTTCACAATGGCCACAGAGCCTAAGATAAACCTAATAGTGGCATAAACCAGGGGCTATTTTGTAGAGCACGTTGCTCTACCAAATAGATGAAGGTATAATGGCGCCATTTATACCCTGATGCACAACATATCCCATTGAACAAGATCATAGGGCTACACGACAAATGTGTTGCATGTGACGTCACATCCAATGATTGTTAATAGTGTCACACTGCGACCTAATGCGACTGCAGCTCAACAGTCCCAACTCAATGGGATTTTAGTCACAGTTCGCAAGCCGCATGCGACTTTCTGCACCATAGACTTCAATGTAAGTCCCATGTGACAATGACTTTCCTGCGATTTAGTTGGTCTTTAACAGCAAAATCGCAGCTCTGAAACAGCTTGACTCTCCGTGTGACCTTTATGCAACTTGCTGTTGTAGCCCCAGCCTACATGATAAACTACACTCCAGTAATCTCTGTAGGGGCTTTTTCTGTAGTACTGGCGCTACTTTTAACCACAGTGCTATGACTTGAGCTTCCCTATGTGTGAACAAGGCCCAACCGCTGTGTATTTAGTAAGACTAGATTCATAAATGAGGTATTGTAGATTCTGCACTGAAAATGAACTATAAAAGTGGAGTACAATTACTTCAATGCAGAATTACAAACCCCCTTCATGCCCTGCGGGAAAGCAGAAGTGGATTGTGTTGTGGATTTAAGGCCACCTCTAGAGCTGAAATTTCTACTGCAAGGGATCCGTACCATTGCTACGCTATAGAATACATCCAGGAATGTTACCCTGTTCCAAAACCGTCCCAGCCTCCATATCTGGATGCTTGGTTAAAAAATTGTGAAAAATAAAAATATAAAACATCTTTTCAAACGTCTCCATCGGAATCTCTGCATCTGGTAAAAGTTAGCCTGATCTCAATAGTACGAATGGCAATTAGATTATTGATGAAGGTATAATGGCACCGTTTATACGCTAATGCACAAAATATCCCATTGAACAGGATCATTACCATGAGGCTAAGCCCAGTTTAAAGTAATGCATTCCAATAAGATTAATTTCTTCTGTTATCCCTTATGCTTTGCATAAACCAAACTTTTTAAACACCAGGGAGCGACCCTCTATGACTGTGAAGAGGTTAACTAGCAGATTTATGATGCTGGCTTTACCTAATGAGCTGATTAATTCATAGTCTAAAAGACTGCAACTGATGCAGTGCTGCGCCCCGGTAACAAATTATACCGCTAACACTAACCAAGGCCACACATTAACCCACCCACTTCCATAGACCACTGCAAGACAACCTTACGGTACTATTGATGCCACCGGAAGTGGTGGGTGTCCCAACATATCCCATTGAAGAAGATCATTACCATGAAGCTAAGCGCAGTTTAAAGTAATGCATTCCAATAAGATTAATTTCTTCTCTTATCCCTTATGCTTTGCATAAACCAAACACCAGGGAGCGACCCTCTATGACCGTGAAGAGGTTAATTGGCAGATTTATGATGCTGACTTTACCTAATGAGCTGTTCAATTTATAGTCTAAAATAAAATACTATAGTCTAGTATAACAGAGACCCGACACAGCGGCCCCTGTATAACAGAGACCCGACACAGCGGCCCCCAGTATAACAGTGACACGACACAGCGGCCCCAAGTATAACAGTGACACGGCACAGCGGCCCCCAGTATAACAGTGACACGACACAGCGGCCCCCAGTATAACAGAGACCCGGCACAGCGGCCCCCAGTATAACAGTGACACGACACAGCGGCCCCCAGTATAACAGTGACACGACAGAGCGGTCCCCAGTATAACCGTAACACGATACAGCGGCCCCCAGTATAACAGAGACCCGACACAGCGGCCCCCAGTATTACAGAGACCCGACACAGCAGTCCCCAGTATAACAGTGACACGACAGAGCAGCCCCCAGTATAACAGTGACACGACACAGCGGCCCCCAGTATAACAGTGAGATGACAGAGCAGCCCCCAGTATAACAGTGACACGACACAGCGGCCCCTAGTATAACACTGACACGACACAGCGGCCCCCAGTATAACAAAGACAAGACACAGCGGCCCCCAGTAATACAGTGACCCGACAAAGTGGCCCCAAGTATAACAGTGACACGACACAGCGGCCCCCAGTATAACAGTGACCCGACACAGCAGCCCCAAGTATAACAGTGACACGACACAGCGGCCCCCAGTATAACAGTGACACGGCACAGCGGCCCCCAGTATAACAGTGACACGACACAGCGGCCCCCAGTATAACAGTGACACGACACAGCGGCCCCCAGTATAACAGTGACACGACACAGCGGCCCCCAGTATAACAGTGACATGACACAGTAGCCCCTAGTATGACAGTGACACGACATAGCGGCCACATACCAGTGACACGACACAACACAGCAGTCCTCAATATAACAGTGACACGACACAGCGGCCCCCAGTATAAAAGTGACACGACACAGCAGCCCCCAGTATAATAGCGACCTGACACAGTGGCCCCCCAGTATAACAGCGACACAACACAGCGGCCCCCAGTATAACAGTGACACGACAAAGAGTCCCTCAATATAACAGTGACACGACACAGCGGCCCCCAGTATAACAGTGACAAGACACAGCGGCCCCAAGTATAACAGTGACATGACACAGCGGCCCCCAGTATAACAGTGACACGACACAGCGGCCCCCAGTATAACCGCGACCTGACACAGTGGCCCCCAGTATAACAGCGACACAACACAGCGGCCCCCAGTATAACAGTGACACCACACAGCGCCCCCTAGTATAACAGTGACACGACACAGCAGCCCCCAGTATAACAGTGACAAGACACAGCGGCCCCCAGTATAACAGAGACAAGACACAGTGGCCCCCAGTATAACAGTGACACGACACAGCGGCCCCCAGTATAACAGTGACATGACACAGTAGCCCCTAGTATGACAGTGACACGACATAGCGGCCACATACCAGTGACACGACACAACACAGCAGTCCTCAATATAACAGTGACACGACACAGCGGCCCCCAGTATAAAAGTGACACGACACAGCAGCCCCCAGTATAATAGCGACCTGACACAGTGGCCCCCAGTATAACAGCGACACAACACAGCGGCCCCCAGTATAACAGTGACACGACAAAGAGTCCCTCAATATAACAGTGACACGGCACAGCGGCCCCCAGTATAACAGTGACAAGACACAGCGGCCCCAAGTATAACAGTGACATGACACAGCGGCCCCCAGTATAACAGTGACACGACACAGCGGCCCCCAGTATAACCGCGACCTGACACAGTGGCCCCCAGTATAACAGCGACACAACACAGCGGCCCCCAGTATAACAGTGACACGACACAGCGCCCCCTAGTATAACAGTGACACGACACAGCAGCCCCCAGTATAACAGTGACAAGACACAGCGGCCCCCAGTATAACAGAGACAAGACACAGCGGCCCCCAGTAATACAGTGACCCGACACAGTGGCCCCAAGTATAACAGTGACACGACACAGCGGCCCCCAGTATACCAGTGACCCGACACAGCAGCCCCAAGTATAACAGTGGCCCGACACAGCGGCCCCCAGTATAACAGTAACACGATACAGCGGCCCCCAGTATAACAGTGACCCGACACAGCGGCTCTCGGTATAACAGTGACATGACACAGCGACACCCAGTATAACAGTAACACGACACAGCGGCCCCCAGTATAACAGTAACACGATACAGCGGCCCCCAGTATAACAGTGACACTACACAGCGGCCCCCAGTATAACAGTGACACGACACAGCGGCCCCCAGTATAACCGCGACCTGACACAGTGGCCCCCAGTATAACAGCGACACAACACAGCGGCCCCCAGTATAACAGTGACACGACACAGCGCCCCCAGTATAACCGTAACACGATACAGCGGCCCCCAGTATAACAGTGACAAGACACAGCGCCCCCAGTATAACCGTAACACGATACAGCGGCCCCCAGTATAACAGTGACACGACACAGCAGCCCCCAGTATAACAGTGACAAGACACAGCGGCCCCCAGTATAACAGAGACACGACACAGCGGCCCCCAGTATAACAGCGACATGACACAGCGGCCCCAGTATAACAGCGACACAACACAACGGCCCCCAGTATAACAGCAACACAAGACAACGGCCCCCAGTATAACAGTGACACGACACAGCGGCTCTCGGTATAACAGTGACACGACACAGTGGCTCTCGGTATAACAGTGGCACGACACAGTGGCCACCAGTATAACAGTGACACGACACAGCGGCCACCAGTATAACAGTGACACGACACAGTGGCTCTCGGTATAATAGTGACAAGACACAGCGCCCCCAGTATAACAGAGACACGACACAGCGGCCACAAGTATAACAGTGACACGACACAGCGGCCCCCAGTATAACAGTGACACGATACAGTGGCCCCCAGTATAACAGTGAGAAGACACAGCGCCCCCCAGTATAACAGTGAGAAGACACAGCGGCCCCCAGTATAACAGTGACACGACACAGCGCCCCCCAGTATAACAGTGAGATGACACAGTGGCCCCTAGTATAACAGTGACATGACACAGCGGCCCCCAGTATAACAGTGACACAACACAACGGCCCCCAGTATAACAGCGACATGACACAGCGGCCCCCAGTATAACAGCAACACAACACAACGGCCCCCAGTATAACAGTGACACGACACAACGGCCCCCAGTATAACAGTGACACAAGACAACGGCCCCCAGTACAACAGCGACACGACACAGCGGCCCCCAGTATAACAGCAACACAACACAACGGCCCCCAGTATAACAGTGACACGACACAGCGGCCCCCAGTATAACAGTGACACGATACAGCGGCCCCCAGTATAACAGTGACCCGACACAGCGGCCCACAGTATAACAGTGACACGACACAGCGGCCCCCAGTATAACAGTGACACGACACAGCGGCCCCCAGTATAACAGTGACACGACACAGCGGCCCCCAGTATAACAGTGACACGACACAGCGGCCCCCAGTATAACAGTGACACGACACAGCCGCCCCCAGTATAACAGTGACACGATACAGTGGCCCCCAGTATAACAGTGAGATGACACAGTGGCCCCCAGTATAACAGCGACACAACACAACGGCCCCCAGTATAACAGTGACACTACACAGCGGCCCCCAGTATAACAGTGACACGATACAGCGGCCCCCAGTATAACAGTGAGATGACACAGTGGCCCCCAGTATAACAGTGACACAACACAGCGGCCCCCAGTATAACAGTGACACGATACAGCGCCCCCCAGTATAACAGTGAGATGACACAACGGCCCCCAGTATAACAGTGACACGACAAAGAGTCTCTCAATATAACAGTGACACGACACAGCGGCCCCCAGTATAACAGTGACCCGACACAGTGGCCCCCAGTATAACAGTGACACGATACAGTGGCCCCCAGTATACCAGTGAGATGACACAGTGGCCCCCAGTATAACAGCGACACAACACAACGGCCCCCAGTATAACAGTGACACGACACAGTGGCCCCCAGTATAACAGTGACACTACACAGCGGCCCCCAGTATAACAGTGACCCGATACAGCGGCCCCCAGTATAACAGTGACACTACACAGTGGCCCCCAGTATAACAGCGACACAACACAACGGCCCCCAGTATAACAGTGACACTACACAGCGGCCCCCAGTATAACAGTGACACTACACAGTGGCCCCCAGTATAACAGCGACACAACGGCCCCCAGTATAACAGTGACACGACACAGCGGCCCCCAGTATAACAGTGACACTACACAGCGGCCCCCAGTATAACAGTGACACGACACAGCGGCCCCCAGTATAACCGCGACCTGACACAGTGGCCCCCAGTATAACAGCGACACAACACAGCGGCCCCCAGTATAACAGTGACACGACACAGCGCCCCCAGTATAACCGTAACACGATACAGCGGCCCCCAGTATAACAGTGACAAGACACAGCGCCCCCAGTATAACCGTAACACGATACAGCGGCCCCCAGTATAACAGTGACACGACACAGCAGCCCCCAGTATAACAGTGACAAGACACAGCGGCCCCCAGTATAACAGAGACAAGACACAGCGGCCCCCAGTAATACAGTGACCCGACACAGTGGCCCCAAGTATAACAGTGACACGACACAGCGGCCCCCAGTATACCAGTGACCCGACACAGCAGCCCCAAGTATAACAGTGACCCGACACAGCGGCCCCCAGTATAACAGTGACCCGACACAGCGGCTCTCGGTATAACAGTGACATGACACAGCGACACCCAGTATAACAGTAACACGACACAGCGGCCCCCAGTATAACAGTAACACGATACAGCGGCCCCCAGTATAACAGTAACACGATACAGCGGCCCCCAGTATAACAGTGACCCGACACAGCGGCCCCCAGTATAACAGTAACACGATACAGCGGCCCCCAGTATAACAGTGACCCGACACAGCGGCTCTCGGTATAACAGTGACATGACACAGCGACACCCAGTATAACAGTAACACGATACAGCGGCCCCCAGTATAACAGTAACACGATACAGCGGCCCCCAGTATAACAGTGACACGACACAGCGGCCCCCAGTATAACAGCGACATGACACAGCGGCCCCAGTATAACAGCGACACAACACAACGGCCCCCAGTATAACAGTGACACGATACAGCGGACCCCAGTATAACAGTGACACGACACAGCGGCTCTCGGTATAACAGTGACACGACACAGTGGCTCTCGGTATAACAGTGGCACGACACAGTGGCCACCAGTATAACAGTGACACGACACAGCGGCCACCAGTATAACAGTGACACGACACAGTGGCTCTCGGTATAATAGTGACAAGACACAGCGCCCCCAGTATAACAGAGACACGACACAGCGGCCACAAGTATAACAGTGACACGACACAGCGGCCCCCAGTATAACAGTGACACGATACAGTGGCCCCCAGTATAACAGTGAGAAGACACAGCGCCCCCCAGTATAACAGTGAGAAGACACAGCGGCCCCCAGTATAACAGTGACACGACACAGCGCCCCCCAGTATAACAGTGAGATGACACAGTGGCCCCTAGTATAACAGTGACATGACACAGCGGCCCCCAGTATAACAGTGACACAACACAACGGCCCCCAGTATAACAGCGACATGACACAGCGGCCCCCAGTATAACAGCAACACAACACAACGGCCCCCAGTATAACAGTGACACGACACAACGGCCCCCAGTATAACAGTGACACAAGACAACGGCCCCCAGTATAACAGCGACACGACACAGCGGCCCCCAGTATAACAGCGACACGACACAACGGCCCCCAGTATAACAGTGACACGACACAGCGGCCCCCAGTATAACAGTGACACGATAGAGCGGCCCCCAGTATAACAGTGACCCGACACAGCGGCCCCCAGTATAACAGTGACCCGACACAGCGGCCCCCAGTATAACAGTGACACGACACAGCGGCCCCCAGTATAACAGTGACACGACACAGCCGCCCCCAGTATAACAGTGACACGATACAGTGGCCGGCCCCCAGTATAACAGTGAGATGACACAGTGGCCCCCAGTATAACAGCGACACAACACAACGGCCCCAAGTATAACAGTGACACTACACAGCGGCCCCCAGTATAACAGTGACACGATACAGCGGCCCCCAGTATAACAGTGAGATGACACAGTGGCCCCCAGTATAACAGTGACACAACACAGCGGCCCCCAGTATAACAGTGACACGATACAGCGGCCCCCAGTATAACAGTGACACTACACAGCGGCCCCCAGTATAACAGTGACACGATACAGCGGCCCCCAGTATAACAGTGAGATGACATAGTGGCCCCCAGTATAACAGTGACACAACACAGCGGCCCCCAGTATAACAGTGACACGACACAGCGGCCCCCAGTATAACAGTGACACGATACAGCGGCCCCCAGTATAACAGTGAGATGACATAGTGGCCCCCAGTATAACAGTGACACAACACAGCGGCCCCCAGTATAACAGTGACACGATACAGCGCCCCCCAGTATAACAGTGAGATGACACAACGGCCCCCAGTATAACAGTGACACGACAAAGAGTCTCTCAATATAACAGTGACACGACACAGCGGCCCCCAGTATAACAGTGAGATGACACAGTGGCCCCCAGTATAACAGCGACACAACACAACGGCCCCAAGTATAACAGTGACACTACACAGCGGCCCCCAGTATAACAGTGACACGATACAGCGGCCCCCAGTATAACAGTGAGATGACACAGTTGCCCCCAGTATAACAGTGACACAACACAGCGGCCCCCAGTATAACAGTGACACGATACAGCGGCCCCCAGTATAACAGTGACACTACACAGCGGCCCCCAGTATAACAGTGACACGATACAGCGGCCCCCAGTATAACAGTGAGATGACATAGTGGCCCCCAGTATAACAGTGACACAACACAGCGGCCCCCAGTATAACAGTGACACGACACAGCGGCCCCCAGTATAACAGTGACACGATACAGCGGCCCCCAGTATAACAGTGAGATGACATAGTGGCCCCCAGTATAACAGTGACACAACACAGCGGCCCCCAGTATAACAGTGACACGATACAGCGCCCCCCAGTATAACAGTGAGATGACACAACGGCCCCCAGTATAACAGTGACACGACAAAGAGTCTCTCAATATAACAGTGACACGACACAGCGGCCCCCAGTATAACAGTGACACGATACAGCGGCCCCCAGTATAACAGTGAGATGACATAGTGGCCCCCAGTATAACAGTGACACAACACAGCGGCCCCCAGTATAACAGTGACACGATACAGCGCCCCCCAGTATAACAGTGAGATGACACAGCGGCCCCCAGTATAACAGTGACACGACACAGCGGCCCCCAGTATAACAGTGACCCGACACAGTGGCCCCCAGTATAACAGTGACACGATACAGTGGCCCCCAGTATAACAGTGAGATGACACAGTGGCCCCCAGTATAACAGCGACACGACACAACGGCCCCCAGTATAACAGTGACACGACACAGCGGCCCCCAGTATAACAGTGACACGATACAGCGGCCCCCAGTATAACAGTGACCCAATACAGCGGCCCCCAGTATAACAGTGACACGACACAGCGGCCCCCAGTATAACAGTGACACTACACAGCGGCCCCCAGTATAACAGTGACCCGATACAGCGGCCCCCAGTATAACAGTGACACTACACAACGGCCCCCAGTATAACAGTGACACTACACAGCGGCCCCCAGTATAACAGCGACACAACGGCCCCCAGTATAACAGTGACACGACACAGCGGCCACAAGTATAACAGTGACACTACACAGCGGCCACAAGTATAACAGTGACACTACACAGTGGCCCCCAGTATAACAGTGACACTACACAGCGGCCCCCAGTATAACAGTGACACTACACAGTGGCCCCCAGTATAACAGCGACACAACGGCCCCCAGTATAACAGTGACACGACACAGTGGCCCCCAGTATAACAGTGACACTACACAGCGGCCCCCAGTATAATAGTGACACTACACAGCGGCCCCCAGTATAACAGTGACACGATACAGCGGCCCCCAGTATAACAGTGAGATGACACAGTGGCCCCCAGTATAACAGTGACACAACACAGCGGCCCCCAGTATAACAGTGACACGACAAAGAGTCTCTCAATATAACAGTGACACGACACAGCGGCCCCCAGTATAACAGTGACACGACACAGCAGCCCCCAGTCTGAGTGCGCAAAATTTGCCTCTTGCAAAATGCGATTGAATACGCCAATGCAAATCAGTTGGTCCGCTGCGCCGCTTGTTCTACCTGTAAAACGCAGCGAAATGCGCTCCTGGGAATTAGCTCTTGCGGTACGCTCACACTACTGATCCCTCTGTCCTTAAAAATTGGGCCGGAATCAGGTGGAAATTAGGCGCATTATTTCACGTGGTTTTATTTAGACACGCGTTTTTTTTAATCGCACGAACAGCAAGTCATATTTTGTTGCAGTTTTCGGACACAAACTACCGATTCGGTGCTACGGCCGCGATGTAAATAAGCGAATTACACGCGTTGGATGGTCTGATTACAATTAATTTTTACTGCATGTAACCAAGGTAACCGTAAAAGAAAAAAAAAGTTTGCAGAATCAGGAAGTTGGTAGAACCCATCATACATATTTTTTACGCAGATTGAATGCAATAAGTATAAAAATTGTACAAAAACTCCACAAAAAACTACTCAGAAATGTGTAAAATATTCACACATAAAATTGGTCTGTTTTTTTTCTGGACTTAATAAACTTGGCAGTGGGAGAATATGCAGAATAGAGATGAGCGAGCATTGTCCTTAGTGAGTATCTCCCCGCTCGGGAGCGAAGATTTGGGTGCCGGCGCGGGTGACTGGTGAGTTGCGGCAGTCGGCAGGGGGGAGCGAGAAATCTCCCCTCCGCTCCTCCCCGCTCTCCCCCGCCGCCGGCTGTCGGCAGCCGAATTTTTGCTCCCGAGCGGACAGGTACTCGAGCTACGAGAAAACCTACGGAAAAACGAAATGCTAAATGGGCATGCTGGGTCTTGTAGTACCACAAGAAGTTACGATGCCAGCCATAGCTACATAATGGCATTTAAAGTTATAGTTCAGTCATGGCTTACGCTGGGGCTTGTTGTACTACAGTACTGAAGTAACCGGGAGGTAAGGAAAGTTACGGTACTGTTATTAACTGAGCAAGTAATGCTGGGGCTTGTAGTACTACAAGAAAGTTACGAGGATACTTGTCGTCCCAATGGTGTGCAAAGCTGTAGTTTAGTAATGTCTGAAAAGGCAGGCTGGGTTTTGTAGTACTACATCAGGTGCAAGAGCTAGGCCAGGCTCACACAAACGTGTGGTAAAATGCGTATAAAACGCAGTGTTTTACCGCGGTGTGGACCGGAGTGTCGCTGCATATCCAGCGTTTTTTTGCCTGCGCAGGACCGTATATCTCGCGCACGCTGTCGCACGCAGTTTTCGTGGTTTGATTTTTTTTCTTATTTTTAATTTCACGCTCTGTTGCTTGCCAACGATGCAGATACACAATTAATTGCGCATGTACAGTGTTTAGTACGCACCCGCAGAGAACAATAGGGCTCTATAGCGTGTGATATGCGGTAAAATAGAACATGCTGCAGCCTTCTTTACACGTGTATTATGTGTGATGAATAATCACTAGTGTAACAGCGAAAACCAATGCATTTTAATTGGCGCGATGTATCAGGTGTGAGCCCGGCCTTAGAGCCGCACAACAGCAAGAAATATGGAAACTAGAGACTTTAAATGATAAGCAGGGCATGCTGGGTCTTGTACTTACAGAACAGCATGCAGCAATTAGAAATCAGGTAAGTTCTAGTACTGCGATAGCTGAGCAGGGCATGCTAGGACTTGTAGTACTACAACAGCTTATCATGAGCGTTCCAGTCTTACAGTAGCATGCAAGAAGGAATAAGCAACCTAGAGTTATTTAATCCTTAAAGGGGTTGTCCCGCGAAAGCAAGTGGGGGTATACACTTCTGTATGGCCATATTAATGCACTTTGTAATGTACATCGTGCATTAATTATGAGCCATACAGAAGTTATTTACTTACCTGTTCCGTTGCTGGCGTCCTCGTCTCCATGGTGCCGTCTAATTTCAGCGTCTAATCGCCCGATTAGACGCGCTTGCGCAGTCTGGTCTTCTCCCTTCCGAACGGGGCCGCTCGTGCCGGAGAGCTGCTCCTTGTAGCTCCGCCCCGTCACGTGTGCCGATTCCAGCCAATCAGGAGGCTGGAATCGGCAATGGAACGCACAGAGCCCACGGTGCACCATGGGAGAAGACCCGCGGTGCATCGTGGGTGAAGATCCCGGCGGCCATCTTAGCAAGGTAAGTAAGAAGTCGCGGGAGCGCGGGGATTCGGGTAAGTACTTGACGGCTGTTTTTTTTAACACATGCATCGGGTTTGTCTCGCGCCGAACGGGGGGCCTATTGAATAAAAAAAAACAACGTTTCGGCGCGGGACAACCCCTTTAAATGGGTTTTTCTTAGGACCCCTAAATATTGGTGGTGGGAGGGAGGACAGGCATCTCCTGCTGCGCACTGCTCCCCCCGTTGTTTACCCACATGAGCCAATGGGAGGCTGGCAGGGATGTCATCGGTGACTTCTCGTAAATGTGCCTACACTATAGGTTTACTGGACATCCCCTCTTCTTCTGGCTGGGTGACGTCACCTGTCAGACGCCATGGCGGCGGTCCGGTGCCATAGGGAGTATATTACTTTTACATAGTTTTGGGCATATGAAGGGGACGAAACTATAGAAAAGAAATAACTCTGAAAGCCCCGTAAAGGACGCGGCTCTCTTCTCTTCTTTCATTTTCGTTTTGTCCTCCCCACTCTTTTGCAGGAAGGGTTGTATTTGTTAATAGTAATATTTAATGTACTATATATTGTACTGAAAAAATATCAACATAGAGTGAAACGGAAAAAAAAAAAGTTTTTTGCCATCTTTTTGGAGGGGTCTTGTTTTTTCAACGTTCGCACTGTAGCAAAAGTGATATGTAAACTTTATTCTGTGGGTTAGTAGAGTCGCAATTCTGGTGTTTGTGTATTTTTTTCTAACGGCGTTTACTCAGAGGGATAAATAATGAGTTACTTTTATAGATTGCACTTTTTAAAGTTCGGGGGGGGGGGGGTATTTAGATTTTTTAATTATACAGCAAGAGGTGTTTGTTTTTACACTTTTATTACTTTACATTTTTGTCTAATAAGTAAAGGGGGTTGTCTGAGCTATGTAAAGTGCTTTACAGGCTGCTAAACACTGTCATTGGCTGCAATGGACGTCAACATTGCAGGTCTCTTCTGCATAGTGTTAGAAACGTGTGTCGGAACTTATCCGATAGCAGAGGTATGCAGGGAAATCTTAATGTTGGATGAGGTCCAAGACTGGATTGGAAAAGGTTAAAACAGGCCCACCGGTAACTTACCGACTTCTCGGTCAGCACCCTCTCATTGGCCTTATCTGGTATAATTAGTAGCTTCTATTTTTTAACACAAAATAATGATTATATTGCAACCCAAAAAGAGACAGACACAAGGCTTGACATTTTTTTTTCCCCTAAAAGGTTAATGACGTATTGGTTTATATCATATGCAAACAATTTATAATTAATTTAAACACGTATTTAAAACAACAAGAAATATTAGGAACATAGAAGTTCATCCATTGAATATTTTGGTCAAACTTTATAAGCTTGCAGGCCACGTTGAAGGTCCTTATTGTCTTACGAGTCCCTATCTAAAAAAGAAAATACTATTCATAAAAAAGAAAAAGCAAATTAAAAGAAAAAATGACAAGGCTGGAGAGCCCAGATCATCGGACATAATATCAGGACCCTGAGTGCAGCAGCTTCTTCACATAAGTGTGTTTACACTCCAGTGCCCCTATGCAACCTGGAAACTGCGCGGCAGTATGGAATGTGCAGCCAGCCTCAATGAAGAGGCGAAGCCACAACCATCATTTTCGGAGGCTGCCAAATGACACTGCAGGTCTTCCCGATGATCCCCGTTATCATGCAGATTTGAAACAGGAAATCAAAATGTAGCAATGCAAAAGAATTAGCGATGGCGAGGAACCTAAAAAGAAAGATATGCAAAAAAAGATTAGAATAAAGACCCCATACTACCCCTTTAATGAGCCCTAGTGGAAGGACACAGCGGTGAAAAAGCCAAAACTACACTACAGGAGAAATATATCAACACATGTATTGGTGATCGCACCTCCTCCAGAAGCATATCGAATAAGCTGGCTGACCATCAACAGAAGGCGGTGAACTTCTCCAGATGGTGTCTCAAGTCTGTGTAAACGCTATGGAAATGGCCCTTATGTGCACGCTACAACACCAAGGGTGAACCAGAGGCATGACTTGAAACGTCTGCAAAATCTCTAACAGGGCCCCCTAATATAATGCTTTATTCATAGTATTGGGCTCCCTATACAGAGAAGAGAGGCCTTATGGACCCCCTATGGCTCCTTGGCCCGGGTGCAACCGCATCCCCTGCATCCCTTATAGTTACACCCCTGCCCCAGAACCTTCTCCTCTTCCTCCTAGGTCCCTCCTTCAGCATCTCACATGGCTCTCCAAATCTGTGAGACAGCAGCCAAGAATATCATCCTTATCAGAAGACATGTCCCAAAGCTCAAGAACTCTCACATAAATCTAGAAAGCACTAGAAGCACCACAGAATGACGTCTGGCTGCTCACGTGACCATTTTTAGTAGTGTGTTCTGTGGGTTGGGACATTTCTGACATCCTTTGGGCCTGCTTACATTTTTTGCATGTGTAAACATGCACTGCATATGCGCGTGCAAAAGAATGCATACACAATAAAGTACGCAAGAAAAATGCAAGACGCAGGCCGTAACAGCGCTGCGTATTTATGTGACCGCATACGTCAGTGTGAATGAGGCCTTACGTTGAGA
Organism: Eleutherodactylus coqui; assembly: GCF_035609145.1. Classification (NCBI taxonomy): domain Eukaryota; kingdom Metazoa; phylum Chordata; class Amphibia; order Anura; family Eleutherodactylidae; genus Eleutherodactylus; species Eleutherodactylus coqui. The sequence goes on from NC_089848.1 coordinate 41,967,663, forward strand.
ACACATGAAACTTAAATAGAGTTGGTCAGCATTGAGATCACATGATCAACGGAGGAATAAGAGGCCAAGAGGTTCAGACCATCGTCTTTGTCTTTCACCATAGACTGTTCCTGTATAAATCAGTTAAGGTGATTCTGTGACACTTTGAGATTCTGGACTGCGGATGCTGGTTATTAAGCTTGCAGCATTTTTACTGATATGCAGCAGCTGAGGTGTGCATTATAATGTTCTGTCGTAGCTGAGTTGTGTACTATGGTATCCCACTACAGCTGAAATGTGTATTATGAGGTTCTGCAGCAGCTGAGTTCCCGAATCAGGATGTTCCGCAGCAGCTGAGGTGTGTATTACAAGGTTCTGCAGCTGCAGATGTTGTGTACTATGATGTTCCGCAGCCGTATTACAGTTCTACAGCACCTGATTTGTATGCTATAACGTTCTGCAGCAGCTAAGTTGTGTAATATGATGTTCCACAGCATCTGAGTTGTGTACTATGATGTTACGTGGCAGCTAAGTCATGCATTATGATGTTCTTCAATGTTATTGGAGGTGATGGTGGGGGCGGCAGACTAGTGGTTAGCACCCGTTGACCTACAGTTGTGAGGTCTCAGCTTCAAATTACCATCAAGGTCAGATTTGAATCTTCAGCTCCATTTCTGCAAGGCAGCAGCAGTAAGCCAACACATTAGTTCTTTCTTCGCCAAGCTGATATTTTTTGGTAATTTTTGATAAAAAGTGTTTTAGACTTATCTAATTTGGTGAAAATTGGCCCAAATTTATCGATCAAGTCGACCCAGTCGATCAAGACGAGCAACACTAATCACATGACCAGAAAAAAAACAATGACAATTTTTTTTGCAGTTTTTAAACCAAAGTCAGAAGTGGATTCCAAGGATGCAGTAAATATGAAGGAAGGACTTCTACTTCTCCTTCCTGTTGGATCCACTTTTAACTTTTGGTCAAAATCTCATAAAAAAGATTGCAGCTTAAAAAATTAAAAATCCTGTGTGAAGCGACCCTAAGAGCTGACACCCACTGGTGTTTTTTGATTCTCTCTTGCGCTGCAAGAGCAAGTGAAAACACTCGCCTCGCGGCGCAAGAAAAATGCTGTAATATCACCAGTGTTTTCAATGGGGCCAGCGGCAGCAGTGCTAACCCCATTGAAAACATAGGGAGAATACTGTGGACTTCTGTCACAGCTGTGACAGCTGTGGCAGAAGTCCTGCATGCTAGCCCATTGCTTTCAATGAGATCGGCGCTGTTGCCGACACCATTGAAAGCAGTGGTGTGTGGCAACCCCCGCAGTATGATTTTCGGGGAAGGGCTTGAAATATAAGCCCTTCCCTGAAAATCATCATTAGCTGGATTTAAAAAAAAAAAAAAATACTCACCTCTCCGCCGCTCAGACGCGTCCTCCGGCTGGCTTCCCGACACTGCTGTCCAGCAGTTTCAGCAGGCGGGGATTTAAAAATTAGCTTAGCTCTTCATGAATGAATTAGTCCTTATTGGAAGTCCTTATTGTGCATTTTGGCTAGTGCAGTGTTTAAGGCCGGCTTCACTGGATGGGTTCGTTCACATGCACGTAATTCCTGCGCAAAACACGACAGGAAATTCATTCGTGAAACACTGTGTAATTATGCAGGAAAAGGAAACACACCTTGAACTCATTACACCAATTAGTCTTTTCAATGGCTGGGTGTTTTTCATTCTTGCGTGCACAATTGCGCACAACTTGCACACGCAAAAAGTATAGTAAAATATGCCGATGCGTGAACAAAAAAAAACAAAGTTCATTCTGCAAAAACTCTGCATATATGTACGGTTGTGTGAAGCCGGCCTTAAAGGGGTTGTCCCGCGCCGAAACGGGTTTTTTTTTTTTTCAACCCCCCCCCCCGGTCGGCGCGAGACAACCCCGATGCAGGGAGGTAAAGGAAGCTTACCGGAGCGCTTACCTTAATCCCCGCGCTCCGGTGACTTCAATACTTACCGCTGAAGATGGCCGCCGGGATCCTCTGTCTTCGTGGACCGCAGCTCTTCTGTGCGGTCCATTGCCGATTCCAGCCTCCTGATTGGCTGGAATCGGCACGTGACGGGGCGGAGCTACACGGAGCCTGCATTCTGCACGAGCGGCTCCATAGAAGACAGGAGAAGACCCGGACTGCGCAAGCGCGGCTAATTTGGCCATCGGAGGGCGAAAATTAGTCGGCACCATGGAGACGAGGACGCCAGCAACGGAGCAGGTAAGTAAAAAACTTTTTATAACTTCTGTATGGCTCATAATTAATGCACAATGTACATTACAAAGTGCATTAATATGGCCATACAGAAGTGTATAGACCCACTTGCTGCCGCGGGACAACCCCTTTAATGTTACATTGTAGGAAGCAGAACTTTGAAAACTCCAGTTGACGCACTTCCATAAAGCATTCCTTGGCCTTCGGGTGGCGCTGCAGCTCTTTAGCTTCAGGTTGTCTATATTGCAGTTATGTCTCATTGACTTCAATTGGAAAATAAAAGCACACTGTGCAAAACCTTCTGTTAAACCACAATCACATTTACATATAATTCACAGAGGCAGAGGGATACAAAGGAAAGGCTTTTTCAACAAATATTCACTGGGTATATCCCTTAAAATATAACTTTTATTAACAAATATATATAAAATGTTTGGGCCTCACAAAAAACAGACAAAACAAAACAGAAACAGAGCAGGAGATAGAACCCTGGAAAAGAACCGAGAAAAAATCTACGAAGCTGATCCCTCCAAGGTAGTACGGGAGTGTACTGATGGATAAGACACTACCGACTCACTATATCAACCGCTCCAAAATCAATTCAAATCTATTTAGAGGACCATATCGAGGTCTACCCTTATAGAAAAGATGGAAGCGGAAAAAATTCCACCAAATGGGTGGTTTACAGTCAGCTTCTAGTGGTGGCGAGCCCCTGGGTTCGCCCTATGTCCCATAGGCTAGACCAGGAGCAAAAATGAGCAAGTGACCCAGTAGAAGCCCCAGAGCTCTGAAAATGACGTCTCGGTAGGAGACAAGTACGGTTCTATCCAGAGGAATGCCCTGTTTAAGTAATAGTAGCGGGCAAGAAATAATCCCAGAACGAGAAACCAGCAGAAGTCTATGATTGGCTTCTATCCGCAGAACTAGATGAAAATTAGTTCTGAATACAAGGACACCAATCAATGCTTCCGCTGAGTACCTCCGAGAGATAAACACAAGTGGCTGATAGACTATAAGCCACAGGTTATCAATCCAGAAATACAATAGATTCTAATGAAACAGCAGGAGAACCCCATTCAAAGATATGATGGGTTCTCATGCAATGTGTGGTTTCAAAGACCAAAAAGACAAGTTCAGAACACCAGTGGACAATCAGACTGGGTTCTCCTAGCAAAAAAAGGATATTTTGAAAAATTGTTTCAAGATTGGTTCAGACTGGTTCAACGCGTTTCTGTCTCATACAGACTCATCAGGAACCTTAATGCTTGATAGTGTCATAAGACACGGAAAAAGAATAGTTGTCCTTGATAGTAAAAATATCTATCTCATGTATAATTGGATTAACCTAAGCAGATGCCCTATGCTGTGAGCTATGCTGTTATATGGTAAAATAGGTGGTACCTATCCGTATGGGCAAATAAAAAGATGATAAATTGCCCATAGCAGAACAAATGTACCAAAATACCACTTCCCCCAATAATAGAAAAACTCCCAGAAAAATAAGGAGTATGCTCATAAAAATAAAAACTAACCAGGCTGATTGAAACACCTATGGAGAAATGAGCGTTACAAATGTTGCACTGATTCCTCACTAGAAGGTGCTAGGATAAAGTAATATCCTGGGAACAATATCCCAAACAGAACAGAGTCTCCACAATACATGGAGAGTGCTTCAAAACAAAAGGTTAAAAAAAAAACAATCCGGTTAGAGATAGAGCAAAGTGGGAAGAAGAGAGAAAGAACAGCAACTCCTGTCTTGATGGTAGACAGGAGGGAAATGAAGACTCACAGGAGTAGTACGTCTTAAATGAGGCAAAGAGGCTAACGCCCCACTTAGGGGTATGTCCCTGTTAACCAATGAGAAAACATGTTTGAAAAAATCCAACCACTGTCACCATAGTGGGGAGGGGGGAGGGAGGGATCTGTAACACCTCCCACCAGCCGTCCGTTCATTCGTGTTCCCCAAAGAGAGGGAAGTATGGAAAATGGCTTTTAAAACTTTTAAAACGTCTGGCCGGCATACAAATGAATAGTAGTGCCTATCTGCGGGTAGGATCGCTAAAAAGATTGGTGATGATAATACTCCTCGCAAGGCACATCAGCTTCCCTGTGTTGCCAGGGTGACGTGACGCCCACTGGAGGAGTGGCCGGATAGTGCCATGATGACGTCACTGAATTAGGTGGAGCCGAGGGCGGCAGTGCCGGGTAGCGCTGCCACGCCCACCCAACATGTGACAGAGCGTCGATGTAATGACGTAGGGGGGAGGAGTTATCCCACAGAGAGGAATTCATCCTACCAGCTGATTGACTGTCAAGTATCCGTAGCCATGGAGACCTGGACGTTATATATGTTGGTTACTAGGTGCCAATAGACTATATGATGAAAGTCAAATAGGCAGCAGTTCATGCCGGTCGAGGTAATAGATGATTAAGATATTAGATAAGTAATTACTTATGATAGGTGACAAAGATGCCAAATGTGAAAAATATGCATTGAATAAATTAATGGCTGCAAATACTGCAATGATTTTAATAAAACAGTTGATTATATTTGATGCTGTGGATAGTATTGCAACAATACATATAAAGATCGATGTCAACTGCATCAGTAATCTGATGTAATGCATAGCTCAAAAGATGACAGATGGAAAGTAGGGAGAATGCCTAAATTCATAGAAAAAGCTGCCTAATGCATATTTAACAATTCATTGAGTTACCATGTAAAAACAGGGACAGCGGATAAGACCAAAACAGAAAGCTGAATCGACAAAGGTAAAGAATGTATAATTGAATAGGTTCAAAGGAAACATCCAAAGGGTAGCACCTCGTTTATACCCCTTGGCGACACAGAATCCATCCGATAAATCCACTGTGATTCCTTCTGTAAGACTTTACGGTTGACGTTACCCCTTCTTCCATAGGAGCGTATACATTCCACCCCTTGGAACTAAATACTGAGTTCATCACCCGCATGTACCTCACGCATGTGGTTTGCCACCGGGGTGCTCTCTCCCCTGCTGATATTGCCCACATGCCCCAAGATACGTCTGCGAAATTGCTGGATTGTCTTACCAACGTAATTCTTGGGGCATGGGCATGTGGCAACATAAACCAAATGAGAGGATTTACAGTTTATGAAATCCTTAATCACATACGAGGTACCTGTTGACACGCTATGGAATTTGTCGCCTTTTCCAATAAATGTGCATGCTTCACATCTTCCACACGGAAAGGTGCCTCTAGGTCGGGCCTGGCCTAACCAAGTGCGTGTATTGAGAGAGGAGTCCAAATGGCTTTTGACCAAGTGATCTTTGAGGTTCCTTCCCCTCCTAAAAGTGAAGAGGGGCCTGTCTGGAATGATGTCTCTAATGTCTGGATCTTCTTTCAGGATGTACCAATATTTTTGCAGCAAACCTTGCATAAATGGTACTCCGTCATCATATGTTCCGATTACCCGTACTTTGTTGTCTGGTGTTTTAATTCGTCGTTTAAGAAGGACTGTTCTGTCTTGTTTTGCAGCGAAATCGAAGGCTTGATCAACCACGTTTTTGGGATAGCCTCTCTGGAGGAATCTGTCTTTTAGGTTGTCGCTTTCCCTCCGAAAATCAGACTCCGAAGAGCAGTTTCTTCTTAATCTTAAGAACTGCCCTTTCGGAATTCCCCGACGTAGGGGAAAGGGATGATAACTCTGCCACGACAAAAGGCTATTAGTAGCCGTTTGCTTCCTAAAAAGTGTCGTGGAGAGATATCCCTGTGGGGATTTGGAGATACTGATGTCGAGGAAAGCCAGGGATTGCTCCTGTAATTCAGAAGTGACTTTCAAATTGATGTCATTATCATTTAATCGCTGGACAAAGACAGAAAAATCGGTTTTGGTCCCGGACCACAGCAAAAAAACATCGCCGATGTATACCAGACTAGTATGTCTTTTGTCCAGTTGCTGTTGCCCTCCGAAAAGACAAGATGTTCTTCCCACCAGCCCAGGAACAGGTTTGCGTAAGATGGGGCAGCTGGACTCCCCATCGCGGTGCCCCTGAGCTGGTGGAAGATCTTGCCATTAAACAAAAAGAAATTATGGGTAAGAACATAATGAAGAAGATCCAGAATGAACTGGTTGTGTCTGATGAAATCACACCCCCTTTGTTGGAGGAAATGAAAAACCGCCTTAAGACCAATGTCGTGTAAGATGGAACTGTACAACGACTCTATGTCCAGGGAAGCTAGAAAAACTCCTTCAATTTGTATGCCCTCGATGTGACGAAGAACGTCAGGAGTATCCTGAACAAATGAGGGTAAAGATAGAACAAACGGGCGCAGTACTTTATCTAAATAGATGCCACAGTTCTGTGATAAGTTGTCCACCCCGGAAACTATGGGCCTTCCCTTGAGGGGGTGCAGGCCCTTATGCACCTTCGGTAGAGAATAAAAGGTGGCTACCTGTGGACTCGAGGGGAGGAGGAAATCGTATTCAATTTGATCAATGCAATGATTATTTAGAGCTTGGTCCAGGAGGGATCTCAAAGAGTTTTTGAATGGATCTGTCGGATCATGGGGTAAGATTCTATATGTGTCCCTGTCATTTAATATTCTATTACACATAGCAATATAGTCATCTCACGATAGGACGACTATATTCCCCCCTTTGTCCGATGACTTGATTATTAGTTCATTGTTAGTCTCGAGATTTTTTAGAGCTCTCAGTTCATTGGAGGACAGATTGTTCTTTTTTATCGGAGATACCGAACTATTTTTTATTTCGTTCTGAATAATTTTCTCGAAAATATCGATGTGTGGCGACTGTCCCTGTGGTGGAAATTTCTCATTGGTTAACAGGGACATACCCCTAAGTGGGGCGTTAGCCTCTTTGCCTCATTTAAGACGTACTACTCCTGTGAGTCTTCATTTCCCTCCTGTCTACCATCAAGACAGGAGTTGCTGTTCTTTCTCTCTTCTTCCCACTTTGCTCTATCTCTAACCGGATTGGTTTTTTTTTAACCTTTTGTTTTGGAGCACTCTCCATGTATTGTGGAGACTCTGTTCTGTTTGGGATATTGTTCCCAGGATATTACTTTATCCTAGCACCTTCTAGTGAGGAATCAGTGCAACATTTGTAACGCTCATTTCTCCATAGGTGTTTCAATCAGCCTGGTTAGTTTTTATTTTTATGAGCATACTCCTTATTTTTCTGGGAGTTTTTCTATTATTGGGGGAAGTGGTATTTTGGTACATTTGTTCTGCTATGGGCAATTTATCATCTTTTTATTTGCCCATACGGATAGGTACCACCCATTTTACCATATAACAGCATAGCTCACAGCATAGGGCATCTGCTTAGGTTAATCCAATTATACATGAGATAGATATTTTTACTATCAAGGACAACTATTCTTTTTCCGTGTCTTATGACACTATCAAGCATTAAGGTTCCTGATGAGTCTGTATGAGACAGAAACGCGTTGAACCAGTCTGAACCAATCTTGAAACAATTTTTCAAAATATCCTTTTTTTGCTAGGAGAACCCAGTCTGATTGTCCACTGGTGTTCTGAACTTGTCTTTTTGGTCTTTGAAACCACACATTGCATGAGAACCCATCATATCTTTGAATGGGGTTCTCCTGCTGTTTCATTAACTCCAAGGTAAGAATGAGAGGAGGGGCGGGCTCTCGTGGGGGGGGAGGGGGGAGGATGGATGGATGGATGTATGCAAGTGGCTGTCAGAAGTCCCGGGGGGGGGGGGAGGGGTGGGAGGGGGTGGGGGGGCGCTGCAGTGATGTGTGTGTGTGTGTGTGCAATGTCAGGAGACCCGGCTGTCAGAAATCCCGGGGGGAGGGGGCAGGGGGGAGGGGGGGTGCTGTTAGTGTACTTGTGTGTGGGCACTGTAAAGGGGGACTCTGTGGGGGAGGTCACAGGGGGGGGGGCACTGTATAGGGACGCTGTGGATGGGGTGGCATGTGTAGGGGGCGTACTGTGGAGGGCACTGTGGGGGGGGAATACTGGGGGGGCACTGTTGAGGGGGGACTGTGGAGAATGCTGTGGTTGGGGGGAATGAGGGGGGCTACTTTGGAGGGCACTGTAGGGGTGACACTGGGGGGCATGTGTAGGGGGTACTGTAGAGGGCACTGTTTGTGGCACTGTGGGGGATCATTAGGGGGGCACTGTGGGAGAGTGCACTGTGGGGGGGGGGTCATTGTGAGGGGGGGTCGCTGTGGGAGGGGCACTATGGGGGCATGTGTGTGTGGGGAAATGTTTTGCTTCACTTTAGCAGGGTGGGGGGGCAGTAGGTAGCCTTGCAGTGGGGGGCTGCAGGAGAGTTGTCTCTGGGCTCTCCCCTGCCCCTCTCCATTCACTATCTACACTGTGCTGCTATTTACACTCATGCCAGGATTTCATCCTAACATGAGTGTATAACGCAGTCTCCCCTGGCCACACCCCCTCTGAGTATAGTATGCAGCAGGGGGCGGGGCCTGGGCGGGGAGAGACTGTAGAGCAGTTCAATAGAGGTGGGCGTGTCGTGGGCGGGGCTAGGACGTGAGCTGAGGGAAATCCTGCCTTTTCATGTCTCTTACTACCATCGGGAGCGCGCACACAGAGGAGGGAGAGCGCAGAGCATGTGAGAAGGCAGCACAGAGGCGCCATCTTTGAAAGCTGCAGTGAAGATCAGATTCTAAGGTAAGAAACTGACATTGCAGCTGATCTGCCGGCCGGTTTGAGCCCCTGTATGCTGTCTGTTACTATCCTTACTGAAAGGAAAGCAGCAGCATTATAAAAATTTTTACCCTGTGTGGCCGGACAACTCCTTTAACTCTTCATGACCAAGGGGCATCTATGCGCTGCGTCCGGGTCACATTCTGCAGGTCTCGTATCTCTACTTTCAAATATTATCATAAGTCTGCCGAAACGACCAGGATGGATTCCGCATGTGGGAGCCCGCAACAGAATCCAACCCAGTGCCCAGCCGGCATCCACACATACCTACTTTTCTTCTCCTTTTGCTGTACTGTGGATGGTCCACACAGTGAGCCGTTGGACATGTGCAGGACAGTTTTTCTTTTTTAAACCCGGCTTTTCCCAGTCGTCGCTAGGCGATGATGTGGAATTTGCAACCTTTCCGTAATGTCATTGCGGAAGGGCTGCAGGTCGGACGGCTTCCATTGACTTCAATTAAAGCCATTCATGTGGAATCGGCACAGAAATAGAGTATGCTGTGATTTCTCCTACGTGAGCAGAAAATCGCAATTGATTTCCGCTCGTGCAGAGGAAGCCACGTTTTGCCATAGCATGCTATGGGCGGTATTTGCTGCAGAATCCAGAGTTGGACACCCACTCCACATTCCGCAATGTACATCCGCCAATATGCCGCCGGACTAACTTTTTAATTTTTCCAGTAGGAGCTACATGAGGGCTTGTTTTTCTGTGCTTTTCAGTGGTACCATTTAATATACCATATACTGTATTGCAAGACTTTTAAACATTTCTAATTGGGGCAGGTAAAAAAAATTGACATGTTTGCCATCTTTGTGGGCATGGGAGAGGGTCATTCATAGTGCAGTAAAAATGATGCGTTATCTTGAGGGCTTATTCAGACGATCGTATATTGGCCGTGTATTCACGCCAGCCGATATACGGCATCCCTCTCTGCAGGGGGAGGAGGCTGGAAGAGCTGGTAGCAGTGCTCTGAGCTCCCACCCCCTCTCCACCCCCGCCCTGCCTCCTCTTATTGCAAATAGTGTCGAGGGGTGGATAGGAGAGAGAGAGGCGCGGGAGCTCAGTGCAAATTCGCAAACGCTAGTGGGTAGTCACCCTAAAGCCGGATTCACACAAGCTCATTTGCCTGCGTTTTTGCATAATGGGCCTTGCGTATTTTACCACGGATATCTGCAACATAGAGCCCATTGTTCTCTATGGTCTCGGATATACCAGCAGCTCATACGCAATGAAAACCCGACCGATATACGCCCATCTGAATAAGACCTTATGGCTGTGTAAGCCCGGCCTAAAAAAGTTTTTTAGAAAAGGCAGAATAGTTTTTTTTTTGTATTACCAAATTTAAATACTGAGCTAAAATATACCGCAAATCTATGCTGTTAAAAAACACCCCATCCTGCTATAAAACCAGGCCATATATGTAGGGTGGTCATGATTGAAGTACCGTATTCCTATTCAGAGATGTGTAGAGAGTAGAGATGAGCGAGCGTACTCGGTTCGGGTGTTTTTGCACTCGAGTACCGCTTTTTCCGAGTAACTGACTACTCGGTCGAAAAGATTCGGGGGGCGTCGGGAGTGAGCGGGGGGTTGCAGAGAGGAGTGGGGGGGGGGGAGAGAGAGCTCCCCCCTGTTCCCCACTGCTACCCACCGCTCCACCACGCCGCCCCCTGAATCTTTTTGTCCGAGTAGTCAGTAACTCGGGAAAAGCGGTGCTCGAGTGCAAAAACACCAGAACCGAGTACGCTCGCTCATCTCTAGTAGAGAGCCATCTACTGGGCGTAATTGAACCAAACTTGGTAATAATACTATCCAGGACATGCGAATGTGATCCATGTGAAAAAAAAAAAAAAACAAACACAAGAGGTCACTACAGCGCTGCGGAATAAGTTGGCGCTATACAAATAAAGATTATTATGTTATTATTATTACAGCTGTTGGGGAGAGGTCTGTAGAGAATCTACAATGCACAAGCAAAGCACATGCTGTTTCAAGAGAGTCATGGCCCTTTTACACGGGCACTGACGTCACTGCTAAAGTCGTTAGCACTCGTGCAGAGCATTTACACTGACAGACTTCACTGCTGGATCGCGGACTTCTCACTGGTCTCCTGCTCAGCGTTCTTAAGCAGACTGAAAAGTCAACTTCAAAACCTATGAAGGGATGGTGAGCGATAATCTTCCTGTGTAAATGGCCCAGTTGACAGTGCTGAAAATCTTGTTAGAAGATCCATAACAAATCTTTGTGTCCCATGGATCACTTCCTCATGTCCTGGATATTATTATTACCAAGTTTGTTTCAATTACGCCCAGTAGATGCCCCTCTAAATATCTCTAAATAGGGATTCTTAAACCCCTTCCCGCAACAGAGCGTAACTGTATGTCCTGGCAGGTAGGTACTTAGTGCAACTGGGCAAACAGTTATGCCCTGGGGATAGCGCAAGATCATAAGAGCTCTCAGGCTATCCGGCAGCGGGAGCCCGCTGTTACTGATAGACCCCTGCTGTTAACCCCTTCCCTGTCGCGATCTATGTATTTATGTAAAAACTACAGCTTGTCGTGCAAAAAACAAGCCCTCACAGAACTCCGTCCATGGAAAAAAAAATAGGACGTTGAATGCAGTGATTTAAAAAAAAGAGATTTTCAAATAAAGGGTTTTTTTTGTGGAAAAGTGGAAAAACCTAAAAAAAAAAAATTTTGCTATCATTGTAATTGTGCCGGCCTGCAGAAAAAATATATTGTGTCATTTATGCTGCATGATTAATGCTGTTAAAAAAAAAAATTACGGCAGAATTGATGCGTTTTCTCTTCCTGCGATCATAAAAAAATGTATAAAGTTTTAGAATATAGTTTATGTAGCCAAAAATGGAACCAATAAAAACTACAGTTTGCCACGCAAAAACAAGCCCTTATACGGCTGCGTCGATGGAAAAATAAAAAGGTTATGGCTATTGAAAAATGGAGGGGAATATCTGCCAAAAATCGTTGCGTCCTTAAGCCCAAAATAGGCCATGTCATTAAGGGGTTAATTAAGATCACCATGCTAAAATTATTATCCTTAAGGAATTAAAGAACTGCAGCACAAAACCAGTTGATAGCGTAAGGGGGGTTTCTTATGTAGTCTGTTGTTTAAAAAGCTCTTTTTTTCTGGTTTTAATGCTGATCTATTTGCCACTTTTTTTGTGACAAAAGCGTTACAAGCGAATTATGAAATGCGCTACGAATGGTGCGACTTTAAGGTACGTTTACATATAGCCGAAAATGGTGTAGATTTCTCAAAGTGTGAAATCTGCACCGGAATTTTCTGCATTAAAAACTGCATTAAAATCTGCACCATTTTTATGCGGAATTTGGTGCGGATCTGCAGCAGAATTTGCCACTACTGAAAGGATGAATTCTGCTGCGGATCTGCAACAATAGTGCAGGTTTTGAAGTGTTTTTTGACACTAATAATTTGCAAATTTGGTGCAAATTTTATGGTACGTATAAATATATCCCCAGGTGCGTTTTTTGGCTTCATGACATTTTTTTTTAATTTCAGCATGCTTTGGGGATGCAGCTTTTTCCCCCCATAGGGTTTCTATAGGAAAAATATGCAATGTGTGCGTAAGAAGAAATTCTACCCAATAAAGGCCTCTAAAAAATGCGTGTACAAGTTAAAAGACCTTTGGCTTTTTTAACGTATCTTTTTTAGGGGTAATAAACACTAAAAAAGTATGTGTGAAAGAAGACTTAAGGTTTCACAGAAAGTTCTAGCCTATTGTTAACAAATGCCAACCACTTTATGATTGGTGGAGGCGCAACTACTGAAAACCGATCCTAAGAATAAAGCATTGCCACTAGAGATGAGCGAATGTACTCGTTTCGAGTAATTACTCGATCGAGCACCGCAATTTTCGATGGCTTCAGTACTCGGGTGAAAAGATTCGGGGGGCGAGGGGAGTCGTGGCGGCGCGGGGGGTAGCAGCGGGGAACAGGGGGGAGCCCTCTCTCTCTCGCTCTCCCCCCCACTCCCCGCTGCAACCCCCCACTCACCCACGGCGCCCCACGAATTTTTTCGCCCGAGTTCAGAAGTACTCGAAAATCGCGGTATTCGGGCGAAAAAGGGGCGTGGCCGAGTACGTTTGCTCATCTCTAATTGCCGCCCTTCACAGCCTTCTAGTAAAAATATCGGCCAGGCCAGTAACTTACCGGCCTTGCAACCCTACACCGAACCACCAATGTTATTTTCTGTCATATCTCAAACTCACAAGATGGCCACGAGTAGAAATTCCATATAATTATACAGGGTGGGCCACACCAGACAAAATTACCTGTGGCAAAGCATTTTTCTATTCACTGACACAATATACAACATATAAGAGTTATTATACTTAGGCCGCCTGCAGACGGGCGGGTCAGATCCGGCGGCGAGAATTCTCGCTGCGGGACCCGACCCCAGCGCCTGCAGGCAGGAGCGCGTACTCACCCGCGCCTGGCGGCCCCGGCTCTTTCATGTGCCGGCTGCCGGCGCATGCGCAGACCGGAGCCGGCGGCCGGGTGAGTGACATTTCTGTGCGAGGCTCTGCGAGTCCCGCACAGAAATAGGACATGCCGCGGTTTGTTTGCCGCGCGACATTTCGCGCGGCCAAACCGCGGCCGTCTGCATTGGAGTGCGTATTGTAATGCACTCCTATGCAGGCTTTTAGTGGTGGAACTCCCGCGGATAATCCCGCCGCGGGATTTCCGCCCGTGTGCAGGCGGCCTAAAAGACAATTTTAAGTTCCAGCGTCACATAAGGATTTGGGAGTATAAGTTTATAACCATCTTTGATGCTATTAGAATCGGTGTGACTGTCGGAGGGGGGTTGTACATTAGTGGGGATTATGAGATATGAGAAACTCGGAGCAAAGGTAACACGTTAGCCTGGTGTTAAGCCCCTAACATCAATTTAGAGACTATAAAACAGAGGCTGGATTAATATCTGTCTGGGATGATTTAGTGATCCTGCACTGAGCAGGGGGTTGGACCCGAAGACCCTGGAGGTCACTTCCAACTCTACCATTCTATAATTGTATACTGTTCAGGGTTGTCAACCTGATTTCTGCTTTTTCCTGAAGAATGTCTCCAAAAGTTATGGACAGCCAGCATTTTTTACAGACACACTGGAAATGCATAATGTAAAATGAAGACTATAAATAATAATAATATTAATAGATGGAATGGGAGGACTGGAATACCCAGAGGGGCTAACAAAACTGGGATTACTTACCCTGGAAAAAGGACGGCTAAGGGGTGATCAAATAACTATGTATAAATACATGAGGGGACGATACAAGGATCTCTCCCATCATCTGTTTATACCCAGGACCGCAATGATAACAAGGGGGCATCCTCTACGTCTAGAGGAAAGTAGGTTTCATCACCAACATAGAAAAGGGTTCTTTACTGTAAGAGCAGTGAGACTGTGGAACTCTCTGTGAAAGACATCTGAGGGACTAGATGTCTTTCTAGAACGCTATGATAATACAGGATATAGACATTAGGTGACCAGTGGGGTTGATGATCAAATCTTGATCCAGGGATTACTCTGGCTGCTATTATGGAGTCAGGAAGGAATTTTTCCTCCAAATGAGCAAAATGGCTGCTTGTTTTTTGTTTTTTACCTTCCTCTGGACCAACAAGGGTGGTGGTTAAAACAGGCTGAACTAGATGGACATTGTCTTCATTCAGCCCCACATACTACATTACTATCTTTGACTCAAAACACTGATATGAACACATTAGTAGTGTAATACACACACATTTATCCTGTGAGTGACTCCAAAAAATAGCAACACCCACGCGTGGGATATTGCAGGGAATGGCTCTCTACCCAAGCATACGGCTGGAGTTGAGAGGGTGTAGTGCATGGACCCGTCACGGTAGCACTTACCAACTCCTGGTCCTGAAAGGAGTTACTGCAGCTGAGGATAGGCCAGTAGTCCTCAGGATGAGGGGGGTAGTTGTTGTCAGGTTCGTGACACCACCATTCCACACACCGGCATTCATACACGGCGGGTCAATAAACACTGGACAAGTGTATCGTACCTCGGGTCCTCAGGAGCGGTTGAGGCCCAGTAAAACTTTACCTAGAAAAACTTTTCAAACAGGTAATTACAGGCACATTTACGGCGGTAGTTAAGGCAGTAGTTACAGGTAGAAGCTCAGAGGTTGGGAGGCGAAAATTACACAGGAGCAATACGTCCCTATAGTCCATGTTATCTATATGTCACCGGTCCTGGACATTCTATATATACTCAGGAGGAGGTAAAAAAAGACAAGTACCTCCAGGTTCAGCACAGGAGAAGAAGTAGGGATCGGTCTTCTCAAACAGGAAGAAGTATCAGCAAGAAGTTGCCATCTGAGAAACATCCTACTTAAGCCGCTGCTGCAGGCGTCAAGACGTGCGCCTGGGAAAGGGAGGGAAAGCCGCAGACTGCGCCTCCGAGCCTGCGTTGTGACCGGAGAGCAGATTTACTTAGACTGGAATAATATGGACACTTGTGTCTTCTCAGTAGGGCTCTGCCATCTTCATGCGAGGTGCAGCACAATCAGCTGGCACGGTGACCAATATTTCATTGCTCAGTAAACCTCACCTGCAGATGGGTCCATCGTTACCTCTCTACAAACTTCATGAAGGACTCCAATTTTGATACATTCTTGTGCAGACACATATAGCATAAACAGCGCCTCCGCAGTAATGGAGTTTATTATCCAAAGTGGGTCAGTGCATGTCATTTAGCCAAGGCGAAGGTTAAATATTCCCTCTATAGCTCCAAATGTGCTAAAATCACAAATGGATCTGTACTTGCCCCTCCTCTGCCCCCACGATCAGCTCTGCCGCCCTGCCATACCCCCAGTGTTTGTTATAGAAGATGTCACCGGATATATCCTGACCGCTGCAGTGCTGTCACCCGTTCCCCTGGCTTCAGCGCTCACATCCTGGGTGCCTTGAGATCAGATTGGCGCTTCTGCAGCGGTCAGGTGATATCCAGTGACCTCTTCCATAACAAACCCTGGAAGGACAGTGGGGCTACAGCACTGGATCACCGTGGGATCGCAGAGCAGAGGAGCTATAGCCCAGTTGGAGCTATAGGGGCAATGTTGTCCAGTAACCGGACAACCCCTTTAAGGAAGGACACATGTACTGCTGTCTTTGGTTCTCCGGCCAGAGTCTGTCTAGTTACACACATACACATCCCTCTCTGTCCATCTTACTCCTACACAGAACTTCTTTCTTGCTCCGTACACGGGATCAGATCACTGCATATCTGCGGTCCGTGCCTACTGAAGGAATCTTTCTTTCTGCTAAAGGGATGAAGATCAGCAGTTCCATATAGATAGTATTGTTTTTTTTCAAAGTTGCAAGTTTTTATTCCGTAGGACATTGTATGTGTTTAATCTAAATACTAAAAGCATTATCCAATTAGCATGCTCCTTAACAAGATCTCCCAGTATAAACCAGTTCTAATAATCCCCCCCCCCCATGTCACTCAGACACAACAAAAAAGACAAATAATAATTCTTAATCCGTTTATTCCAAATATTTGTGAATACTTTTTTTTGTAAAGATGAGCATAAATATCTCCAAGTGCATGATGGGGATTGTCCTCTGCAGGAAATCCACACCAATTCTGTAATATGTGAATGTACTATAAGGCATTTTTTAAATTAAACATTTATGCTTTAATGAACATTTTTAAAGACCTCGCTGTCACATACTGTGCATTACAACCGCAAAGCTTTATGTTAATAGATATTGTGTAAGTCTGTTTGATGGGATTCTCGCTGCTGAAATCCCCACCGATCCTCCTCACCGCTTGATTGCTACATTCCCCGCAGAGAGTAAATGGAATGGTAATTACATGCGGCCTCCACTCCTTTCATGCGGGCTGACGGAAATGGCCAAGTACATGTATTCGGCTATCCCCAGCAGTCCCATTGAAGATGAATGGACTGGCAGTGTGCATGCTCGACCGCCGCACTATTGAATCTCCCTCTCGCTACAGGTGTACAGAGCCAGCAGTGAGGAGGAGAGAGGGACCTGTCCTAGGGATCGGAGGGGATGTGAGAGAGAGGGGTAGGGGTCTCAATTTGGAGATAACTATTAAAAGGGCAATGGGATTATGAGAAAATCCACCAACATTCATACATTCATAGATCGGATAAGGTGCTGAAGAACATGTGCAAGCAGTCAAGGATCAGCGGTGCTTTCCGGAGACCGTAGATCAAGCCTTCAGGTAAGTCATCTCTTTCCTCGGCTTCCTGCAAATAGAATTCAGCAGATGAAGAATAAATGATTTCTACTAGTCATGGTGTAATTGTCCTACACTTATTCTCCATATGTGGGAATAGCATGCTGTAAGCCGTTAGCTCTGACACCAAAGCTCCATTATATTCAATGAGGGCAGGAAGATGAATGGATGGTATAAATATGAATTCTATTCATATGATTGGGGTCATACGCATGAGCGATGTTTTCCTGCATGGCACCATGATGCTATGCGGGAAACAAATCGCAGCATGTCCTATCTTTCTGCATGCCCTCGCATCGCAGCGCCCACTGTTTTCAATAGAGCCAGCACCAGCATTGCACCACACGCGATGACTCCCATTGAAAACAATGGGAGAAACTCCACGAACCTTTGCCACGGCGGAGGATTGCTACTTCCCCGTAATGATGCGAGGCTGTTGACTGATTATCGTTCAAAATCACATGATCCAGAAACATACTTAGTAGCAACATAATTGCAAACAACAACTTTGATCCCAGCATGCCGTGCTCCCGCACATGCCCCAGACGTAGTCCCTCTACCTGAACTGCTCTCCGGCTTCTACACTGAGCTGCTCCACAGCGCCTTCCCATGGCTCTGGTGGCCGTAGCATCCAGTTCAGAGACTAATACAGCCTCACTCAGAGCAGGGAGCGGGAGCAAGCCATGCCAGGATCAAAATTCTCTATTAGGGTTCAATTAGGCAGGTAATTTTCCTGTCTGCGCGCTGTCCGTATATTTCACGGACCGTACTCGGACCTATTAGGCTATACAAATGGTCGGGGTGTAAAAAATTGCAGCACAACATGGCCTATTTTGGTCCAATGCACAAATCAATATCGTACATGCCCCGTCACGGGGTGTTGGGCAGCAGACGGATGAGAGTATTGAGCACAATTTGCACTCGGCCATCTTAAAATGATGTCGCTAACAGCATGCTTACAAGTATTTTCAAAAAGCCTTCTCCTGCTTCTACCTAGCACGGTCAGCAATTAGCAGGGGCAAAACTGCTACCTTAAAATACATGTCTGTGCAGGGGTTTGGGGTTCTGTATGAGAAAAACTGCTCCAACTGCTATTATGACACATGAAGAAATTTAAAGGGCTTTTAGAATATTTTTTTTAAAGTAGCCAGGAACAGATACAACTATAAAAGAAAGTAAGTCCCACCGCTCTGGTCTCAGAATCTCCTGCAGCATTCCAAGCTACTCATTATACATGTGGCTGCTGCAGCTAATCATTGACCTCAGTAGTCACCTGCTGTTCAATGCACACATGACTACTGAGCTCAGTGATTGGGTGCAGAAGTCATGTGATCAACGAATGGCACATGATCGCTGCAGGAGTTTCCAGCACTGAAGCAGTAAGCCCACTGTAAGGTGAGCTATAAGTTTTGGCTTTTTTGTAGTTTTTTTTTTCTAAATATATATATACCCTGGCAAATAAAAAAAAAATAAATAAATAAATAAATATATATATATATATATATATATACACATATAGGAAAATCCCTTTAATGGGCTTATTAATAGAGGTTTAAACCTAAAACCAAATAATTGAAAGGTGGCAATACACTTTAATGTTCACCAATGCTAGGAAACCTTAGTCGCTAGTACATTGCAAGGTGTAAACCTAGCGTATCCGCTTACCAGCAAAGGTATCCTCTTCATTATAAAACTTGACGGAACCTGTTGTCAGTAGGACATTCTTCGAAGTAGCAGCCAGCTTTCCAGTAACGCTGGCACTCTTATTTTGGGGTTTCCGACTTGACATTTTGGAAGGAGCTGAGTTTTTGTTTTTTTGACTTAATCTATAAAATGAAACCACAAATAGAAAAAGATGTAAAGTCATTGTGTGGTGTGCGCCTTATGGGAAGTATGTAGGAGTCATTAATGGACGTCTGTACAGTGTATGCATACAAACCGTATACACAAAGATACTGGATTAAAAACTAGACAATTTCAATATAAATGTCATTATTCCCTCAGCTAGTGGGTAGAGACCAGCTGCTATGATGTCTCTCATATACAGGCAGGCACACATGGTAACAGCACTCAAATACATAACTCTAATGTATATACTAGTCACAATAGGTTCTTAGTATATAGTTTGATCAAAGTATATTGGCCCATCCACCAAAGTCCAGATGACTATTCTTTCAGATGGGTTATAATAGTAAGGGCTCATGTTTGAATTCCGGGATCCACGTGGGGCAGCCACCACCCCCACCCCCACCCAATCAACTATTGAGCTGGGTCATCAATAGTAAATTCCTGGAAAACCCCTTTAAGGAATGAATACTCACATCAGTCGTTTCTTTCTGCTTTTTAAACTGGAACATATGGCTTGGAGCTCTGGCGGTGGATATTTGTTTATTGATACTGCCAAGATACAAAATGAAACATATGATAGGAGTATACAATGGTATATGTATGCTCTACTACTCATTCATTCCAACACACCCCTAAATTTGGGGATTACTCCCTAAAGGATGAACAGGATCCGTGTGTTTTGCATAGAATGGGTGTAGCTGGTGTTTTACAACACTTTCCGCACTTGCAGGCATCTTATTTATATGTTGGTTATATAACAGCCCTAGAAAACTACTTTTTGCAAAAATGAGGCCATGAAAGCTGTGTAAAAGAGAAACTGTGTTTTTTCCCCCAAAAGCAACCAGTCACAGTGTTCATTTTTCACTAAATGGGAAAGGTCATGGGGTGCATTAAAAGAGGTCTAGGGGCACACCTCTTTACAAGTCACTGGTCAGATCACACATGGAATATTGTGGACAGTTTTGGGCACCGGTACTCAAGAAGGGCATATCAGAGCTTGATCGGGTACAAAGAGGGCAATAAAGGTAATAAATGGAATGGGCGGACTACAATACCCAGAGATGTTATCAAAATAGGGGTTATTTAGTTTAGAAAAAAGGCAGCTGAGTGACAATACAGAGATCTCTCCCATCATCGATTTATACTCAGGACCAGAGGCATTACTTGAAGCTGCTGAGCCCTAGTGCAAAATCTGGAACTGGGCCCCCAACTATAAAGCTTCATTGATAGTATTGGTTTGCAATATGGGGAAGAGAGCCTTTATGGGCCCCCCAGGGCTCCTGAGCCCAGGTGCGACCGCATCCCCAGTACACACTATACATACGCCCATGCCCAGTACTGTGACTGTAACAAAAGGGCACCCTCTACTTCTAGAGGAAAGAAGGTTTCCACACTGACATAGAAGTGGGTTCTTTACTGTAAGAGCAGTGAGATTATGGAACTCTCTGCCTGAGGATGTGGTGATGGTGAACGCACTGAAAGAGTTCAAGAGGAGCCAGAAATGCCTTTTTAAGTGGTTCAATATTACATTTAACATCACTGATTACTTCAAAAGGGTTGGTGATCCAGGACTCATTCTGATTGCCCGATTGGAGTCAGGGAGGAGTTTTTTTTTTCTTCCTTTTTTGCCTTCCTCTGGATCAACATTGGGGCCTAATAAGCTTAATGGATGGACATGTGTCTTTTTTTAACCTTACATACTATGTTACAAGAGCAGAATATGATATGAGGATAGGTCTTTAATATATGCTGCGGTGGCCACACTTATCAATAATGAAGTCCTGGAAAACTCCTTCAATGGTATCATTTGTGGTCGTATACTGCAGTGAAGAGGTCTATGTGAAACTGGGGAGGTGAAAGTATGATTACATTTCAGGCTACCTGATCTATACAGATTTATTGTAGTTCAATGAGAGCCGTATAAATCAGTGTGCAATGAGCCCCCCTATTAATGGCTGCAGATAGTCAGAAGTCCGTGTTTAACTCTTTGGCTGGGAAGTTTGTGACTTCCATAAGTGTTCTAGAGCTAGACGGGTCCAAGTAACAGGAATACACACAAATTATATATGCCCCTGCACAATGTAAGTTTTATAATTGACTAAAAATGATGCACTTTTAATTAAAGCTTTTTGACAATACGTGTTTTAGAAATACCCACTTGAGAAGTTTTTCCCATTTTTACATTAACTCACATTTAACAGAATTGAGAAATGTCTGGATAAATCTGGTGGCATATCCAAAATTTGGCTTGTGAACTTGACCAAGTTGCAGCAGGTGACTTTCTGTCGGGGTGCTTGGAAGTTCCATCAGTTCAGTATTATTATATGTTCTACCAATGAAAAGTACAAACAGAGCAAAGCCTTGACACTTGGCTTGCAAAGAAACTTCCCTCAGAGTTTCTTTATCCCACTCGCTTGTCTCTCCAGATAATATCATGATGATGGCTTTATTTTTCTTCAGGTCTGATGTTTTAGACATGATGTTTTCTAGCATCAACTTCAATGAAAATCCAAAGATAGGCGGATCTTGCAGTTGATGGGTTTTTGCCCGGAGGTGTCTCTTCATGCGCTCTGGACTATTATATGTTGAGAAATCAAACTCCAGGTAAGGCTTCCCTTCATCACCTGGGCTAAAGCCGGGGGCCGGACTACTGACCACGGCCACTCGCGCACCAGTGTTCGAAATGTCAAGCCCATCAATCACTGTACTGATGACGCCTCTTGATGCTTCATATTCATCAAGGTTCATGTTGTAGGAACTATCCAGTAGAAAACCCACATCCATAGCTGCCTTTTCGGGGGTAGATTTACTTTCTTCACACAATGTGACTGGCCTACACATATCTGTAAGCAGAAGCAAAAGTTTTAGAAAAATAATTGGAAATTGTGGCAAAAAGAGAAATACATAATTGTGCTAAAACTTGTTTTTAAGGAAAAGTCTGGAAAGGAGTCCAACAATGCCCTTTGAAAGCAGCATCTAGTTGCTACAGTGTAGGAACCTCAGTTTGGACCGTGGTCAGACAGCAGTGGTGCGGACCGCAGAACCATTACAAAAACTTATGTCAAGCTAAATATTTACTCAAAATGAAAATATGTTTCGGCCTTTGTTGGGTTATACATAGAGATAGCTTTTTGATTTAGCTACTTCTTGCCCTACATTGTATTACAGCAGCTTCTGTCTACTGATGGTTGTTTTCTATCCGGTATTGACATCTATGCTTATATGAGGGGCTATGATCGAATTAAATATATTTGGCGGAATTAATCTAAAACCGGTATACAAAAGTTGCAAAACTTGGTGCAAGCCTGAAGGCTCAGTCACACGGGCATAGATCCGCCCGTGTTTCTGGACGATCAGATGGCCTGCACTGCAGGTGTGGACAACACCGGATGGAAAAAAGAACATATGGCTAGCAATGGAGCCGGTTATGCAGGGATTCTTCCACACGCGGCGTGGCCGTCTTATCGTCCAGAAACACGGGTGGATCGTCACCCGCGTGACTGAGCCCTAAGGCGACAGGCACACAGCCGGGTCAGATTCTGGATGCAGGATCCCGCACCAGAATCGTCACCTGTGCCCCGCCAGCGACCCCTGCACACCTGTCATTTTTCTCTTCTTCTGTGCTGCGGATGTGCCAGCCGTTGTGCCACTGTACATGCGCAGTACAGATTTACCCTTGCTGTCTCTGACACGGATCCTGCGACCCTTCTGCAGTGCTCAATGCGGAAGGCCATAGGATGGACGGCTTCTACTGATTTTAATGTAAGCTGTCTACACAAGGCCCACACTAGACTAGAGCATGCTTTCCCCCGCGAGTGGAAAATTGCAGTTGATTACCGCTCGTGGGCAGGAAAAAGCGTTTTTGTATAGCATGCTAGGGCAGACACCGGCCCCGAATTCTGCACTGCAAATACAGCCGTGTGCATTGGGCCTTACTCGCACAAAATGTTGTGACTGTTTACATTTATGCCTTCATGCAGCAGTTTTGTTTTTTTAAAGCAAGCATGGCTTGTTAGAAGGCGGTGCGGCTGCCCATCTCAACAGATGTAAGCACAATTTATGCAAGAAACTGACATAAAACATGCTAGAAATCGACTCCAGCTCATAGTTGGCATAGATTTTTTTTTTTTTAGGCTAACAGACCGCCTGAGATGCACCTAAATGATGGATCCTGTATTATCTAGACATAGGCGTCAGCGTTCGTTGTCATCCTGCTTGTGATGATTATGAGATGACTGCTAGGTTTTCTCTACAGAAGAGAAAAGTATCAGATTATTATTATTATGCATAGTAGTTAGTATGAAAACTGCAGGGTTTTAGAATTTTTTTTTATATCAATCATGATATATAAAAAAAATCTTAAAAACTATGCTTTTAACATAAAAACGTGATTTATACAACAGGTCATTTTCTGATGACCCAGCGCAACCTTATCGTAGACATAAGAACCTGAAACTCTGCCCCAAATAAAGGGTGGTTAAAGGGAAAAAAATGAGAGGGTGTCTTGCTTTGTACTTGAGATTTTTTGGGGTCACCCTGTATCCCCTATACACTTTTGCAAATTAAAACCAGATACCGACAAATATACTTTTTTTAAAATGTTTTTATTTTCTGATTTGTAGTTTTTTTTTGTTTTTTTGCTGCAATGCCCCGTTTAATTACTGCAGTAGCAGCATACGGATGGCTAGGAGGCAGAACACGGGGCTCTATCTGCTGCTGGAGCTGTTCTGCAATCAATCAGTATTGACACTTTTTCATTATAGCTTAAATGGCATTAATCTGTTCTGGAATAATCCTTATTTTCATATGCTCAGACACATTCCTAGCGGCACTTTTGGACTCACCATAACAAAGCATGCATGTAAGGAAGGGTTGCACTTGTGTTTTAAAATCATTTCCCGAAATCTCAAGTAATCGAAATGTTCCTGAGTCATCAATCTGTTGAAACATTAAACAGATGATTTCAATGTCAAAGCTGATGTTTAAGGGCTCTTTTACATATAATACCGTGTATCAACCTGCCATAGGCTCCCATGTTGCAGCATATTGTGCAAAATATGTGCGCAGGAAAGATTGCAGCATGTTCTATCTTGGTGCGTATTACCCGCACATACATGCCAAGATAGTGCACAGCCAAGTGGCGGCCAACAGCAAGTATGCAATGTCATTGCGTACTTGCTGCGTGCCGCACGCTGGACTCTCGCTGATGTGAATTACGCTGATGTGAGTCAGGCCTAAGAGGGCACGGGGTATCTGTTTGAACAGCAATTTACACTTAATGTTTAGTATCCTCCAGAAGTTTGGAAATGGCAAGTCACTAGTCAGAAACAACTCTGGGAGGTTTTCCACTGAGAATGGAAACGTATCCCGACTGAAATACTTAAACGCTGAGAATATACAAGGCTGTCATACAGACAGTGGGTGGAGACTTCAAGGAGTCCAAAATTTGAAGTTCTTTCCAGATTCCAAGCTCTGAGCTTCAGTCCAACAAACATCTATATTCCAAAGCATCAAACTTTTTGCTATTTTTTCCCCCAATTTCACACTTTTAAGTGGTGTTTCCAAACTTATGGATGGTACTGTATGGTAATTACAGTCTGTATTATTACGTAGAACTTCATTTACAGTTGCTGGTTGCCATAAAATATCACAATAGCGTTCCTATAATGTAATAAGAGGTTTAACTACATTAGATTGTACTTTTAAATAACGTAAAGAGGACACCCAAATAAAAAAAAAGACGCAAGATGAAGCTCTGTGCATACATGGAGTAAGAAAGGATATGGCTTTCCACTCTCAGCACCCCCACTGATCTTCAGAATGAAATGGCCACCATGCTGGTTACACTTTGAGGCCCCTTTTAAACTTTTTGTTCTTCCACAACTCTCCTGATCATTGGCTGTGTAAACACTGCAACATAGGTCATCAATATCAGATTGGTGGGGTCCGTAGCTTGATCAGCTATTTAAAGTGGCCGTGGTGCTCAGGTTAGCACTGCTGTTGCTTCAGTGTTCTACAGACACAGTGCCATACATTGTATAGTGGCTGTGCTTGGCATAGCAGCTCAGTCTCATTCTCTTGAATGGGACTGAGCTACTCCTAGGTCATGTGGCAGATGAACGTGAGGTCACCAGCCTGGGAAGAGGCCGCTGTACTCTTGTTAGCACCATGGCCTCTTCAAAAAGTTGACTATTTGGGTCCCAAGCAGTTAGTCCCTCATTGATATGATAATGATGGATGACCTGCGCTGATGATAGGCCATCAATATCTTAGTTATGAAAAATCCCTTTAACCATTTCCAATCCAGTGTCAGACCTTGTCCGACATTGAGGTTTCCCTGCATATCCCCCATGTCAGGCGAGGTCCAATACATGTTTCTAACACTATGCAGATGAGAGCTCCGATGTTGTACCTCTCTTCTTCATAGTGTAAGATACATATGCAATATATATATTACATATTAACTTGCGTTTAATTGTCAAAAAATTGCTAATAAAATCATCATGACGGGTTAAGTACTTCTGTTGAGTAATTCCAAGGAATCCACAACACGCCTTCCCATCCAAAATAAGTAAGCAGGGTAGTGTGTGGGTGGCAGGGAAATTGGATTGGAAAAGGTTAATTGTAGCACTGCAGTTGGCAATTATGGATAAAGCAATGCATGGATCTTATGGATTGATCATCCCTAAAATAATAAGAAGATACATCCTTACCGAAAAGGCCCGTTTGATTGCAGGTGCGGCAGAGAAGGCAATAACTGCAGGTATAATCCCAAGAGCATTATATTCCATGGCAGCGGTGCTGATCGCAGCAGGGTCATCGGTACGACCATTGATGAAGAATACTGCAATTCTCCTCACAGTGGCTCCTTGCAGAGATCTTTTGTAGACATTTCTGGCTACAAATCTCATAGCCGCTCCAATGTCCCGACCTTTACTAGAACTTTCCAGAGATATGTTCTTCACTGCACTCAGCAATTTTTCTTTATTTTGGAAGTCGGAAAATCTCACCAAATAATTAGTATGTTTGTTAAAGGACATCACAGTCACTCTTGCCCCAATAGGACAGTTACCTCCCCTGATGGTCACATTGGTCAGAATATATGTGACAATATTGATCATTCGTTTGAACATTGGTGGTTTTACATCGCTTGACATATCCAATGCAAACACCAATTCCGTTGGGTAGACTGGGCAGGTGGTTTGTCCTAGGATAGCAAAAGTTTGGTCTTGATAAATGCGGATTCATACAAGCATTAGAGATGTTCAGTCATCTTTATATTGCTTCTTAACCAAAAATGAGAACAAAAACATCCCAAGCAGAGCTTCCCTATCCAGGAAACAATCTCAGATGGTAAAAATATACATGGTGCATATGGAGTTAAATGTTGTAGACCCTTCAGAGTTTGTCAGATTTCTACTTAGGCTTGACCTTAGACTACATCACATATTCACACAAGTCCTACAAGTAGATAAAGAGAACCAAATCAAACCAGTCCAAAATATTAGACTTGGTCATTTATTTATTGAGGAAAATGATTGAGCACCACATGATTATTGGGCGCAACTAGCATTGGACAGCAGTCGGACCTCCCACTAAGTGTGCTGTCCGATGTGCTGAGCACGGCACATTGACATGATATTCTCAGCCGAAAATCAGGCAAGAAGAGGACATGCTGTGATATTATTTTTGCACTTGGACTATTCATTCAAGTAAAAAAAAGCCTGTGTGTATACTCCCATTCAAATAGCCGGGGGGCTATTTTTGTCGGATTTTTGGACCAAATTAGCTAAATTTCCTGCAAGATGATGTGCAGGTTTAATCAACAGCTACCGGAAATGTTTAGATGCAGTTAGTGCTACACAAAAGGGTCACACCAGATACTGAAAGCAAAGGTTCACATACTTTTGCCACTAACAGACATGTGATATTGGATCATTTTCCTCAATAAATAAATGACAAAGTCTAATAGCCTTTGTTTGAGTTGGTTCTTTGTATTTACTTTTAGGATTTGTGCAAAAATGTCATATAGTTTTAGGTCAAATATAAGCAGAATTATGAAAACATTCTGAAGGGTTCACAAACTTTCAAGCACCACTGTATTTCTACCCATGGGGGAAAAAAAGAATGGGTAGGGGATTTTTGTAAGTACTAACCGAAGAATATGGATTCTAAATAATGCTATTGAGTATTGATTATTTTTACACCTATCCTTTATTGAATGCTATTTTTTCATTTTTTTGTATAATATAATCTAAGAAAAGGAGGTGTATCTAAACACACAGCATCCATGCGTTGCCTGCTGAGATAGACAATTACCGACCAATAGTGATATTGCTAGTTGATTTTATGGTACATAATGCTACAAACAGTAGTGAAGCTGTAGAGCAGGGGTACGAGGCTACTTTTTGTAAAGGTCAACTTACCTGGGTTTGCGTTTAGGTGAAGGTCCAGCAAACTCGGGTAATGAGTGTTAAAAAAAGGCAATTAAATTAAAGCATTTCAATATGAGCGATACCAAATATCTTTGGGTTTTTTCTTACTACTTTAACCCTCCCTATAGAATAGTTCAATAGCAACCCTCTTTGCCCCTGTTTTTTCCTAATAATGGTCCTCTGTGTTCCTGCTTCGTAACAATAATGACCCTCTGAGTCCCTGCTCCCCCCTCCCCAAAAAAAACAAAAAAACTGTGGCCCTCCATGCTCCTGCACCTCCTCATCCTCAAAAATGGTCCTGTGCAGTCCTGCTCCTCCCCCAATAGTGGACATCTGTGCCCCAGCTCCCTCCCCCAATAGTGGTCCTTTGTGTCCCTTTTCTCCAGTACGGGTCCCTGTTTCTCTAATAGTGGTCCTCTTTGTCCCAGCTTCTCCAATAGTGGCCCTCTATTCCCCTAATTCCCCCCCCCCCCCAAAACATTGATCCTTTGTGCCCCTGTCCCAACAATCCCCCCCAAAAACTGTGGCCCTCCATGCTTCTGCACCCGCTCATCTCCAGTAATGATGGTCCTGTGTGCTCCTACTTCCGCCTCCCCAGTAATAATTGTCTACTGTACCTCTAACTTATATAGTAGTGCTACCTTTAGATCTGTACAGTTCCTCATGTTCTTTACACAATGTGCAGATGCCACTGGATGCCACACTTGTGCAGCATGTATCCTCTTTCGCTGCCTCCTCCACTCAAGCACCGATAGATTAAAAAACTTATGGAACCAAGTGGATGAGTAAGGTGAAGATTATCTAGGCTGCACACAATCGCCATGTGCCAGCGGCAGCTAGGCGCTACGTAAAGAAAAGGCAGCAGTGCCAGTATGGCGGTGAGGGCTCCTTCTACAGGTCTGGACAACTGGTGGCTGTGGTCCTCCTGTTGAGTACCCCTGCTGGAGGGGATGCAGAGGTAGTAGTTACCTCCAGGCACTGGTCACTGAGGGGGCCTGAAGGGGGAGGGGGCTGTTATAGATTTAACATTGAGTCAAGGGGCTTGCAGTTACACTTCTGACTTGAAAGTAGACTACTGTAATATAATATTGTGCTTTTTTGATACCATACTGCTAGTTTTTAGCTTACATCACATATATTTTCACTGTTGCAACTATTCCATCAACAGCAAGATTCATCTTACCTTGGCAGCATGCTGTAAGGGAAGGCATAAAAGTGTATTAGTACAGAGAAGATGCTTCATTACAATATGGTCTACAGTTATTATTCATAGACTGTATAACAGTCTACAAGTAGAGCTCCATTGTTACTTTTGGTTGTAGTGAGGTTTTAGATAACCACCAGTGAAACACAACCTCAATGATCCCCTAGGATAAAAGAATGTCACATGTCTCCTGATGACCAACAATGTTGGACTTGTTGTGATTATCGTGTAACTGTTTTCTCCATAGGAAAAAAAATGAGGTTGCATTAACCTGTGATTTTACCGCCACCCAAAAGTCACCCTGAAGCCTTATTATGACATACTGTATATAATGGCCTAGTCCTAATGGATCAGAAAAACACTGCCTTAAGTTTAGGAAGTGCGGTAGCATGCAGACCTTCCGTTCAGCTTGAGTTTTCTTTTAGATTGGAAAGATGACCCAAGAGTCCAATTGCCATCATTTTGCTGAAATGCACATGGACCTGCTTGTAATGCGAGGACAGGCCCCTACTGATGCCTTTTGCAGACATGCTTCAAAAATTAGGGACTTCTATATATGTATAAAACCTGGAGGAGTTTCCTGTAGCTTTCTTGTTTTCATCTACATAAGGGGTGCACAACTTGTTTTGGTCTGATGGCTACATTGCCATACTGAACCTCTTCCAAAGGCTGCAAGAGTATTCCCATCTGATACATTTATCGTATATCATAGGTATATACCATATTAAATTAAAGTACATCCCACTTCCAGGACTCCCACCTACTGGGAGAATGGGGGTCACCTTCCCCTCAATCAGCACTCCAGAGAGGAGACAATTCATGTGGCTCTCTCCATTGTAGATGATGGATGTCAAGGTAACGGCCTGGCACTTCATAAGTCCTATAAACTACAGTGGAGAGAGCTGCATGTATATACAATGCCTCTAACTCATATACTCATTTCTGGAGTGCCAAATGGGTAAAGAGACTTTATTCTGCCAATACTTAGGGGACCCAGACATTGCTTCACAGTGCACCCTTAGCAATTATCCTAATATATAGGGGGCAGACATGGGTACACAGTGCACCCTTAGTACTTGTTCTAATATATAGATGGCCAGACATGGGCTACACAGCTCACCCTTATTACTTGTCCTAATATATAGGGGACCCAGGCATGGCTACACAGTGAACTCTTTGTACTTGTTCTAATATATAGGGGGTCCTGACATGGCTACACAGTGCACCCTTAGTACTTGGCCTTAAATATAGGAGATCCAGACATGGCATCACAGTGCACCCTTAATACCTGTCCTAATATATAGGGGACCCTGACATGGCTACACAGTACACCATTAGTACTTGCCCTAATATATTTGGGACCCAGACATGCCTACACAGTGCACCCTTAGTACTTATCCTAATATGTAAGGGGTCCAGACATAGCTACACAGTGCACCCTTAGTACCTGTCCTAATATTAGGGGGGGGGGGGGCAGACATGGCTACACAGTGCACCCTTGGTACTTGTCCTAATATATAGAGGGTCCAGACATGGCTACACAGTGCACCCTTAGTACTTGTCCTAATGTATAGGGGACCCAGACATGACTACACAGTGCACCCTTAGTACTTGTCCTAATGTATAGGGGACCCAGACATGGCTACACAGTGCACCCTTGGTACTTGTCCTAATATATAGAGGGTCCAGACATGGCTACACAGTGCACCCTTAGTACTTGTCCTAATGTATAGGGGACCCAGACATGACTACACAGTGCACCCTTAGTACTTGTCCTAATATATAGGGGGGCCCAGACATGGCTACACAGGACACCCTTAGTACTTGTCCTAATATATAGAGGGTCCAGACATGGCTACACAGTGCACCCTTAGTACTTGTCCTAATATGTAAGGGGTCCAGACATAGCTACACAGTTCAGCCTTATTACTTGTCCTAATATATAGGGGGTCCAGACATGGCTACACAGTGCACCATTAGTACTTGTCCTAATATGTAGAGGACCCAGACTTGGCTACACAGTGCACCCTTAGTACTTGTCCTAATATATAGGGGACCCAGACATGGCTACACAGTGCACCCTTAGTACTTGTCCTAATATGTAGGGGACCCAGACATGACTACACAGGGCACCCTTAGTACTTGTCCTAATATATAGTAGACCCAGACATGACTACACAGTGCACCCTTAGTACTTGTCCTAATATATAGGGGACTAGACATGACTACACAGTGCACCATTAGTACTTGTCCTAATATATAGGAGACCCAGACATGGCTACACAGGGCACCCTTAGTACTTGTCCTAATATATAGGAGACCCAGACATGGCTACACAGTGCACCCTTAGTACTTGTCCTAATATGTAAAGGACCCAGACATGGCTACACAGTGCACCCTTAGTACTTGTTCTAATATATAGAGGACCAGACATGGCTACACAGGGCACCCTTAGTACTTGTCCTAATATGTAAAGGACCCAGGCATGGCTACACAGTGCACCCTTAGTACTTGTTCTAATATATAGAGGACCAGACATGGCTACACAGGGCACCCTTAGTACTTGTCCTAATATATAGGAGACCCAGACATGGCTACACAGTGCACCCTTAGTACTTGTTCTAATATATAGAGGACCAGACATGGCTACACAGGGCACCCTTAGTACTTGTCCTAATATATAGGAGACCCAGACATGGCTACACAGTGCACCCTTAGTACTTGTCCTAATATATAGGGGGTCCTGACATGGCTACACAGTGCACCCTTAGTACTTGTCCTAATATATAGGAGACCCAGACATGGCTACACAGTGCACCCTTAGTACTTGTCCTAATATATAGGAGACCCAGACATGGCTACACAGTGCACCCTTAGTACTTGTCCTAATATATAGGAGACCCAGATATGGCTACACAGTGCACCCTTAGTACTTGTCCTAATATATAGGAGACCAGACAAAGCTACACAGGGCACCCTTAGTACTTGTCCTATTATGTAGAGGACCCAGACATGGCTACACAGTGCACCCTTAGTACTTGGCCTAATATATAGGGGTTCCAGATATGGCTACACAGTGCACCCTTAGTACTTGTCCTAATATATAGGAGACCCAGACATGGCTACACAGTGCACCCTTAGTACTTGTCCTAATATATAGGGGGTCCTGACATGGCTACACAGTGCACCCTTAGTACTTGTCCTAATATATAGGAGACCCAGACATGGCTACACAGTGCACCCTTAGTACTTGTCCTAATATATAGGAGACCCAGACATGGCTACACAGTGCACCCTTAGTACTTGTCCTAATATATAGGAGACCCAGATATGGCTACACAGTGCACCCTTAGTACTTGTCCTAATATATAGGAGACCAGACAAAGCTACACAGGGCACCCTTAGTACTTGTCCTATTATGTAGAGGACCCAGACATGGCTACACAGTGCACCCTTAGTACTTGGCCTAATATATAGGGGTTCCAGATATGGCTACACAGTGCACCCTTAGTACTTGTCCTAATATATAGGAGACCCAGACATGGCTACACAGTGCACCCTTAGTACTTGTCCTAATATATAGGGGGTCCTGACATGGCTACACAGTGCACCCTTAGTACTTGTCCTAATATATAGGAGACCCAGACATGGCTACACAGTGCACCCTTAGTACTTGTCCTAATATATAGGAGACCCAGACATGGCTACACAGTGCACCCTTAGTACTTGTCCTAATATATAGGAGACCAGACAAAGCTACACAGGGCACCCTTAGTACTTGTCCTATTATGTAGAGGACCCAGACATGGCTACACAGTGCACCCTTAGTACTTGGCCTAATATATAGGGGTTCCAGATATGGCTATAACAGTTGAAGAGCTCACGGAATGAATAATCAAAGTCCACTTTTACTAAAAGTTGATCATTTTGATTTATAAGTTTCACAACTCACTAAGTCTAAAGTATACGATGGACTGGACTTTTGCACATTAGTACATGCATGGAATATTTCTAAAGCTGAAAACATGGCTTTAATCATCATCCGGAACATTGCCTGATTGTGGAAAATTGTCATAGTAATCATTGGTATTCCGTTGGCACAAATTGTTTTAGAACCTGCAAATCATTGCATCTCTCCAGATGTCATGGGAGACGAATAGAGTACAGATTATTCAGTGTTCCAACATCTTTGCAATTATGTTTTATGAGTTTTGACAATGTTCAAGGTCCACAGTACGCATTGTATAGGAGTGTAGAAAACAAAATAAAATAAAATCCAGCACTCAATATGGTTAGAATTCACTGCTATGATCCAATTAGTAAACTATGAGATACTCACTTGAAAGGGAGGAAGGTTCTGGAAGTCATCGAACCCACCCTCCCTGGTATCCAGAAATGCCAAACAATTAAAAGTCTTCTCTAGAATCACTAGACTTGATCCAGCGACGTATGAATTAAAATAATTTATTACAGTAAACACAATTGGTAAAAATATGGTGCAACGAGTTTCGGAGATATAGTTCTCCTTTTTTAAACACAAGTTCATGGACTCAATGCGTGCACCATCTTTTTACCTATTTTGTTTTGTTTACTATAATAAATTACTTTAATTTATACATCACTGGATCAAGCTTAGTGTTTCCAGAGAAGACTTTTAATTGTTTGGCATTCCTGTGTAGTGGCCCGAAACACCTATTTCTGGCCCCTTCATAATTGTCATAAATGTCATGTCTTTTATGTGGATGCACTGTGCAAAGTGTCTTGTCTCCTGTTATGTGTATTGCACAGCTGCAGCATGTAAGAGGTTAATGTCTGAAAGTGGCTGGGATATGTCTGGGAAAGTATCAAGTCCGTCTAGTCATGTGGTGTCGTGAGTATAAATATGAGTGACTGAGAGCTAGATGTGGTCTTCCGTCTTCTGTCTTTGGTCTTCTGCCTTCTTCTACGTTTGTGAGAGGAGTGAGAGTGCCGGCCACATGGGGGTATCTTCAACCCCATGTGGTGATCAGATGGAAGAAGAAGAGAGGTATCTTGAGGTCCCCTATTCCAGGGATCACCTGTGAGGAGAGTGGGAGAGAGAGAGCGAGAGAGAGGAGCAAGAGTCCGCAGTGCAGAAATTTACCTTCTAAGTCTCAAGTGAGTGTCTGCGGAGTGTTGTGTCCCCCTCTGGTGTTATTCTGTATCCCGGAGTGTGTGTGTCCAGGAGCGGAGCCATACAGAAAGCAATTGTAGGCCCGGGTTCATCCCGTGTCCTTCCTCCCTGACTGTCTGCTCAAACTGTCTTTACCTGCATGAGTGAGTAAGCTGTATTCTACAAAGCCTGAAGTAAAGTTTGCCAGTCACTGCCGGTTCCCAGTGATTTGAGTTTCTCAAGTTTAACCATGTGTGGACTCTCTTTATTTCTACCGCTGAAGAGATCGCCGGTGAGAAGGAACGGTGGGGTCACGAGTGACAACTTTTACAGTCCACTACACATCTATACAGGTAATTGCTGACTTAATATTGCCTGGAAGAGGCCTAGCAGTGCCTTGGCCGACGCTCCATGCATCCCTCTGAGGAGAAGTCTAGTAGAGCCAGCATGACAAGTGCCATCTCTACCCCCGCCAGCTCCTCAGCCGTGTGTTTCGATCACTGCACCTGGATGCCAGAGGAAGGTTTTTTGATGACTTCCAGTCCACCCTCTTCCTTCTAGTGAGTATCTCAAAGTTTACTAATTGGATCATAGCACTGAATTCTAAGCACTTCGAGCTCAATTTTATTTGATCTTATTTCTACACTCCTATGCTTTTATAACCAAGTCTTTCAAAAGTCTTGGCCACGTCCATTGCTCTCTCCTCTTGGGATGTTCTAGTAACGAAGTGTTGTTGTTTAGACCTATATGTCTTTGTGGACCACGGGTGTGACGGCCAGCCAGAAGGCTAGGCCATTTATACCAGGTGAGTCCTTTCTTTTTTATTTGTCTTTTTTATCTCCTTATGCGCTGTCCTGCTTTTACATGATTGTAGGCATTGTGGGGCTGCACTATAATGGGGTGCTACAGACATCATTTTCAATTGCCTTGTTCTTTGAATGTGTAAAGGACACTGACACAGGGCCAGTGTGAAAGTTCAGCTTGGTGCCCCCCTTTGCAACTGCCCTTTGTGGCTGCTGAAAAAACCCTGCTGAGAACTTTATGCTGCATCACTGGGGCTTTTAAGTGACATATCGATGCAGCAATAGCAGCCACAGATGGTGCTAGTAGTATGTCTTGCACCACCTGTCCCTCCTAAAAAAAAAAAAATTCTATATACATACACATGAGGCCTCCACCACACTTCCCGTGAGTGCAAGTAACTCACAGCAGACAGCACACAGACAACTGTCCATCTGCTATCCGATTTACACCAAGAAGGCATGTTTCTTATCTCTGAAATGGACAGCAATAGGCCATGCAGTGAGTTTCTTTTCGGCGAACCATCCGTCCGAATGAAATAATGTCAGTGTGCAGGTCCCCATAGCCCTATAATGGGACCACGTGCAGTCAGTCGATTAACATGGACAGCTCATGGCCTGAAATATGCCAGTGTTCCAGGGGCCTAAGATGGCTTTTATAACACGGCGCACTAAGATACAGAGGTTCCGCCCTAGTATACCTCTAAAAAATGCAGTGACAGTATAATAGTCAGACACTACTTCTGCACAGTGATAGTGATTACAGTGCAGTTACCTCCAGCGATCACAAGTGACGTCTCCTCTGACTGGTGTCATTAACTTTCCCTCTTATTTTTTATCCAGGTTCTGACTTTTAGCAGTGCTAGAAATTGGGCTAGCAGAAGCATGATGAGACTTGTAGTTCTACAACTAATTATCGTTGAACATGAAGCTCTAGCATACCCTGTCATTTACTGTACATTTAATACTGCAAGAAATTGAACACGCTGATACTTGTAGTTGCACCAGCTGCATGTTGCCCCAGTCCTTCTTAGCTGGTGCATAGCACATACACTGTACTGAGAGCAGGGGCTGGTCTGTGCTATGTTTCTACCAATGCTGTGATAGGCTGCCGCAAAACTGCTGGAACTTCATGGGGAACAGCAATTGTGGCGAGGGGAGCCTTTGGGCCCCCCAGGCTTAGGGGCCTGGTCACAATTGTGACCCACTATAGCTACTCCCCTGCTATAACATCAGTCTACAAAATCCCAGGTTTTGTTTAAAAATGGAAAAAACTGACTTTGATTATTCTTTCACCAAGCCCTTCAGTTATACTATTGAAACCTTTAGAGAATAGGATCATACTTACGGCAATTCTCCCGAATAAGCCCAATAAATTCACATGGCTGTACAGCAAATACAAGAAAGGGTATTTTTTTTATTGGGAAAATTGTAATTTTATGGATTTAGCAGTGTTGAGTTTGTTTTATATAAGAAAGGATTTGTTCACATTAGACCTCATGCACACAGTCACATTATAAATCTGTGTTGTGTTGTACTGTACGTAGTTGTATCACAGCACCCATAGCTTGCTATGAGCCCATACTGTACTGCTGTATGCCTACAATTTGTTACTATTAGGGTTCTTTCCCACGAGCATATATCGGCCGTCGTTTTCACAGTCAACCGATATACGCTACCATCTGTGGCGTTTAAGCTCATGAACGGGCTCACAAATCTAACGTTTGTGTGCCCATTCACACGGCATGGGCCCCGGCGCATATATGCCAAGGTCACCATGCCGTCGCCCCTTACCTCTCCCCCCTCACAGGTTCACCTCTGCTCTCCTCCCTGCTCGCTCTTTGCATTTGGAGGGGCAGTGGCAGAGCTAAGCACCACCCCATCCCGCCTACTCCCATTTCTGGCTGTGAGCAAGGGGTGGGGAGTTGTGGAGCATAGCTCCACCCCAATCCCAGCCCTTGTCCATAGCCCGCAATAAGAGGAGGCTGGACTGGGTGACACTTAGCTCCGCCCTTGCCCTGCCCCCTCAAATTGCAAAGAGTGAGCGGGAAGGAGAGTAGAGGGAGAGAGTTTAGCAGCCACATTGCTAAACTCCTTTCCACCGCCGGACGCAGCCACGGGCTCCCATAGGAGCCCATTCAGCGGCAGACGTATCCCTGCCCAAAAGATAGTTCCAGGACTATCTTTCGGGTCCGACGTAAAAACGCCCGGAGATATATTGGCCTGGCCAGGCGCTTTTACATTTCAGGAATACGGCCATGTGATCTGATGCATTGGAATCCAATGCATCAGACCACGGCGTATATTGAACGGCCGTGAAAATGGCCAGCCGATATATGCTCATGGGAAAGAAGCCTTAGTATAAGGTTTTCTGCTGCTCCATTATCTCCTAATTTATATGTAAGCTATGCAACTGCTCCCTCAGTTGACCTGTTGTAAGAGATCAGTTGACCACACTACTTAGTTGAAGCCTCGTTCATAGAGGAGTGTCTGATTGATTAGGCTCTCTTTAAGTAGTTATGGTTTCAGCAGTGTGGTACTGTTGATAGCTGTGACAATGTGTGTTTAATCCTATATTCCTTGTTCGAGTTTTAAGTACCAGTCAATTTGTCTTGTCCTTTGAGCTACCTTTACCAGGGATGACTGTCAGGAGCATAAGCGCCGGACAGCCACCCCATGGACTACCGGACGACTATTACTCCTGTGTTTTACATAGGAGTGATAGCCGTACAAGTGAATAGAAGCAGAGTGGCCAGGGTTTGAGCAGCTCCTGTTTTTACAGCTGAACAATCGCTTGATTTTTAGTTCTGCTCAAAAACAAGCAATTTCCACAGGTGAGCGATTTCTTGCTCAGTGCCCTGTCGGCGGCCGTGTGGACACAAGATGATTATTACGCATATTCGCGGTTTCCAGCAAGAATTTGGGTGATAATTGCCCTGTGTAAAGGTACCATGTTACATGAGTAGTTGCTGCTTATCTAAAATTCCCATAGCCTATATTGGTGCATATTAAGCGCCAAAATAGGACATGTCGTGTTTTTATTCATGCTAGTAAAAAAACGCAGGTGTGAGTGGCCTAAAAGAAATCAATGGGATTTTAGTACCGCAAATTACATGCGTAAAAAATGCACACGTAGTATGTAGGCCAAATATGCTTTGTAAGTGAGCCATTAATGCAAGCTTTATATCAATATTTCTTGGGATTTTTGGTTGTTACACTATTTAGCATCACTGTAATTCCTGGGGGTATCTGGGTATTGGAAGGCACAGTACCCAGGGTCGATAACTGCTAAAAGTGATGTTGAGTTTTGTTTAACGTCCACCCAGAGTGGATATATTATTAACTACATCACACTGCCGAAACCATAAATACTTAGAGAGGCTACCCAATTGGGCGCTCCTCTCTTAATGAAGCTTAGGCTGAGCAGTGTGGTCAGCTGATCCTCTCCATTTTGTCATAAGTGGTACAGCAACTGTCCCAACAACAAACTAAGGGCGCTTTTTACCACCTACAGTTAGGGCCAGAAATATTTGGACAGTGACACAAGTTTTGTTATTTTAGCTGTTTACAAAAGCATGTTCAGAAATACAATTATATATATAATATGGGCTGAAAGTGCACACTCCCAGCTGCAATATGAGAGTTTCCACATCCAAATCGGAGAAAGGGTTTAGGAATCATAGCTCTGTAATGCATAGCCTCCTCTTTTTCAAGGGACCAAAAGTGATTGGACAATGGACTCTAAGGGCTGCAATTAACTCAGAAGGCGTCTCCCTCGTTAACCTGTAATCAATTAAGTAGTTAAAAGGTCTGGGGTTGATTCCAGGTGTGTGGTTTTGGATTTGGAAGCTGTTGCTGTGACCAGACAACATGCGGTCAAAGGAACTCTCAATTGAGGTGAAGCAGAACATCCTGAGGCTGAAAAAAAAAGAAAAAATCCATCAGAGAGATAGCAGACATGCTTGGAGTAGCAAAATCAACAGTCGGGTACATTCTGAGAAAAAAGGAATTCACTGGTGAGCTTGGGAACTCAAAAAGGCCTGGGCGTCCACGGAAGACAACGGTGGTGGATGATCGCCGCATACTTTCTTTGGTGAAGAAGAACCCGTTCACAACATCAACTGAAGTCCAGAACACTCTCAGGGAAGTAGGTGTATCTGTCTCTAAGTCAACAGTAAAGAGAAGACTCCATGAAAGTAAATACAAAGGGTTCACATATAGATGCAAACCATTCATCAATTCCAAAAATAGACAGGCCAGAGTTAAATTTGCCGAAAAACACCTCAAGAAGCCAGCCCAGTTCTGGAAAAGTATTCTATGGACAGATGAGACAAAGATCAACCTGTACCAGAATGATGGGAAGAAAAAAGTTTGGAGAAGAAAGGGAACGGCACATGATCCAAGGCACACCACATCCTCTGTAAAACATGGTGGAGGCAACGTGATGGCATGGGCATGCATGGCTTTCAATGGCACTGGGTCACTTGTGTTTATTGATGACATAACAGCAGACAAGAGTAGCCGGATGAATTCTGAAGTGTACTGGGATATACTTTCAGCCCAGATTCAGCCAAATGCTGCAAAGTTGATCGGACGGCGCTTCACAGTACAGATGGACAATGACCCCAAGCATACAGCCAAAGCTACCCAGGAGTTCATGAGTGCAAAAAAGTGGAACATTCTGCAATGGCCAAGTCAATCACCAGATCTTAACCCAATTGAGCATGCATTTCACTTGCTCAAATCCAGACTTCAGACGGAAAGACCCACAAACAAGCAAGACCTGAAGGCTGCGGCTGTAAAGGCCTGGCAAAGCATTAAGAAGGAGGAAACCCAGCGTTTGGTGATGTCCATGGGTTCCAGACTTAAGGCAGTGATTGCCTCCAAAGGATTCGCAACAAAATATTGAAAAAAAAATATTTTGTTTGGGTTATGTTTATTTGTCCAATTACTTTTGAGCTCCTAAAATGTGGAGTGTTTGTAAAGAAATGTGTACAATTCCTACATTTTCTATCAGATATTTTTGTTCAACCCTTTAAATTAAACGTTACAATCTGCACTTGAATTCTGTTGTAGAGGCTTCATTTCAAATCCAATGCGGTGGCATGCAGAGCCCAACTCGCGAAAATTGTGTTACTGTCC
This sequence comes from Eleutherodactylus coqui, assembly GCF_035609145.1. Classification (NCBI taxonomy): domain Eukaryota; kingdom Metazoa; phylum Chordata; class Amphibia; order Anura; family Eleutherodactylidae; genus Eleutherodactylus; species Eleutherodactylus coqui. The sequence goes on from NC_089848.1 coordinate 42,007,431, forward strand.
AAATATTTCTGGCCCTAACTGTATTTTACGATTGTGCTTTTCCAAGTATTTCTTTTTGCATTCACTAAACTTATACAACAAATTATTCAAATGAGCAAAAGTGAACGATAATCATTTGGTCTAAACGAAAGCCATCGACTGAATGCCGAACAATAATCGTTCATTTTTCATTCGTCCATTCTAGTCAGGTATAAAAAACGTTGGCTCGTTCACTTATTGTTCTGTTTAAGCTGTGCTCATTCAGTCCTTCTCATTCACTTATACAGCTGAACGATTCTGAATGATTTCTCATTTGAACGAGTCAACGATGTATCTGCCTATCTAGACAGACTGCATGAGTGAATGAGCAAGCGATGACGTCACTCGCTCGTTCAAACGATAAATCGACTCGTCTAAAGGGGCCCTTAGAAAGCAGGAGATAACGATGCAGCATGAGATCTCCTCCTGATCGTAACTTTATTAATTTATTTAATCATTTAAATAGTACATACGGATTGCTCAGTTTTGCCTTCATTTCCTTTTCGCCCCTGACAGTGGAATAAAGAATATTTAGATACATGATTAAGCATTCTACAAAATGGAAATATCTGTTCAGTATTCATCTCTCATTATAGTATTGTAGCCTATAGTTAAACATTAAAGAGGCTATCCAGCCTTTAAAACTTGATGGCTCATCCTTAGGATAGGTCATCAATAACTGATCGGTGGAGGTCTGTTGCTCAGGATCCCTGCCGATCAGATGATTGAAGGGACCATTGTGTTTTTGTGAATGCCACAGTCTCTTCAATGGTTTCATCTGAGCATGATCTTTTTTTTACTTAGAACGCCATATAATTTATGATGACCATTGACCATTCTAAGTACTACTGTCGAGACTTGAATCTGGGACTTCCTGCGTTTCAGGCGACGGCTCTCCCTAGTCATCTATTAGCCTGTTGAACAGCTCCTCTGCTGAATCTTATCCTTGTTCCCTGCTCCTGTTCCTGTTTGCCTTATTAGCTCCACCCTGTAGCTTGATTGGACTCACTATAAAAACCTGGTCTTGTCCCTTCTTCCAGTGCATGTTTATTGTGCTCTGAGCCCTCAGCCTTCAAACCAGCTCCTACCTCTACCTGCTCCCTTATAAGAAGATTGTTCTTGTGTACCGAGTACTAGCTAGTTCCCGACTACATCACCCTCTGTTCTGCATCACCCTCTTTGTGTACTAACCCCCAGCTTGCCTGACCACATTACCCACCCTTGCAGGCTACCACCTAAAAGTCCATTCCAGTACCAGAACATGACAACTACAGGTATGTCCCATTGAAGTTTGTAGTACTCAGAACGGCTGCTATAAATTATATGGCATTCTGACCAGAAAACATTGAAGGGGCTGCAGCCTCTTTATTCAGCTGATCTTAGAGGACCCGTGTGTTAGACCTACACGACCAGATATAGATGGACTATCCTGAGAATAGCCCATCAATTTTTAAAGACTGCATAACCTCTTTAAACATATAAGTACAAATTTTAAGGTAAGTTTGGAAAAAGAACAGTTAATATTCTCACATATGTATGTAAATGTTTCTAAGAAGTGGAGAAAAATGAAGGCCATGGCTTAGAGGGTTAGATATGCCAAAAGGGATGCCAACACGGTACTCTGACTTGGCCAGGATATTTAGATACAGGGCTAGAACAGCAAAACTGAATCTTTGCCCACGAAGAAGGAAAGCTTTGGTACAACTCTGGATACAACAGTGCTCATGGCATCAGACATTTTTCTGGACTTCCTGTCCATTCAACTCCATGATAAATGGAGATAAGATAAAATTAATGCATCAGTCAAAATGATAACATCCAATGTGGTTGGCCTATATGAAGATAACTTTTTAAGGTTTACTTAATGTAAAAGCAATATTTATGTACACCAACTGTAAGCCCCTTCTGCCTCAAATTGCCCCCCATCGCCCCAAAAAACTGTCACAAATGCCTAATTGTAATTTTTATAAAATTCACCTTTATGGTTCAGACTGTAGGATAGTATGTTGAAAAATTGGCATGTTAGTAAGGATTAACAGTAAGCTCCCTTTTACTGTATATTATACGCACATTCTAGCACTCTAGTTGTGCAGCATCAGAGATTATGATGCCGCTATATAAATCATTCATAATAATGAGAGAAGACTGGAATACCTATTAGAAGTGACGGTCGTAACTAAAACTTACCCTGCGACCAGGGCCTCCTGGTGTTCCTGGATCTCCAATTGTACCTTTATCTGGAATGAACTATGGGAAAATAATAAGTCAGGTATGTTTATGTGAAATGGTAGCTAGCTTTTATATTAACCCTTTAGCAACCCTTATATTTCAAATGTATATGTGCATTAATTGACCTTTCTGCATATTATTTATGAATGTCATTAAGGGTGTGCAAGATACCTGGGGAAATTGTCTAAGCAGATCCCAAGTGGATGTCATGAATTTAACGATCCTATTTCCTCCAACCTTGCTCCAACACCAGCAAATTTAGCCCCTTACCCCATTGAGCATGAAAAGACGTAACTCTAGGTAATTTAAGCTGTTGACCACCATTGTAAACTAAGAAACCCCACTGAACACCAGGGATTTAAAAAAAATTTTCCCACCTTGAATCCAAAGATTATAAGCCATTTTCTCACTCTTCCACTGGACACTAGTAGTATATTCAACTTCCAACCCTAGATAATTAATAGAGATGAGCGAGCATACTCGTCCGAGCTTGATGCTCGTTCGAGTATTAGTGTGCTCGAGATGCTCGTTACTCGAGACGAGCACCATGCGGTACTCGTCTTGATTAAACAAGCACTGACCATTAAATTCAATGGAGATGGCAATACAGCCGGCTCCATTGAAAGCAATGGGCTGCCGGCGAGCGTGGGATGAATTTTCGGGAAGGGCTTAAAAATATAAGCCCTTACCTGAAAATCATCCTAAAATGTGTAAAAATAAAAATTTATGTCAGCATAAAGGTCATTCTCCTCTGCCATAGCTGTAACAGCTGTGGCAGAGAAGAACGATGTTAGCCCATTGAATTCAATGGAGCCGGCAATACAGCTGGCTCCATTGAAAGCAATGGGCTGCTGGCGAGCGCGGGATGAATTTTCGGGAAGGGCTTAAAAATATAAGCCCTTACCTGAAAATCATCCTAAAATGTGTAAAAATAAAAAAAAAATGTATACTCACCTTTCCGCTGCAGCCGGAGTTCAGCCGCGTCTGGCCGGCAGTTCTCCTGAACTACTTTCTGGAGTATTCAGCAGGTGAAGAACGATGTTAGCCCATTGAATTCAATGGAGCCGGCAATACAGTAGTATACAGTAGTATTCAGCAGCTGGGGATTTAAAATCCCCGCCTGCTGAATGAGCTGCCTCTGATTGGTCACAGCCTCACCAATCAGAGGCAGCTCTCACTCACACCCATTCATGAATGGGTGAGTGCTCCTCTGATTGACTCAGCGCAGGGACCAATCAGGGGCAGCTCTCACTCACACCCATTCATGAATTCATGAATGGGTGTGAGTGAGAGCTGCCTCTGATTGGTGAGGCTGGGACCAATCAGAGGCAGCTCATTCAGCAGGCGGGGATTTTAAATCCCCAGCTGCTGAATACTACTGTATACTACTGTATTGCCGGCTCCATTGAATTCAATGGGCTAACATCGTTCTTCTCTGCCACAGCTGTTACAGCTGTGGCAGAGGAGAACGATCTTTATGCTGACAGTGCAGGGGGGGGGGGGGGGGGATCTCACTCCTGCGCTCGCCGGCAGCCCATTGCTTTATGCTGACATAAATTTTTAGTTTTATTTTTACACATTTTAGGATGATTTTCAGGTAAGAGCTTATATTTTTAAGCCCTTCCCGAAAATTCATCCCACGCTCGCCGGCAGCCCATTGCTTTCAATGGAGCCGGCTGTATTGCTGGCTCCATTGAATTCAATGGGCTAACATCGTTCTTCTCTGCCACAGCTGTTACAGCTGTGGCAGAGGAGAACGATCTTTATGCTGACAGTGCGGGGGGGGGGGGGGGGCGGGGGCACTCTTGCCGCTATTGTGGCTTAATAGTGGGACCTGTGAACTTGAGATGCAGCCCAACATGTAGCCCCTCGCCTGCCCTATCTGTTTCTGTGTCGTTTCCACCACTTTCGTGAATTTCCCAGATTTTCACAAATGAAAACCTTAGCGAGCATCGGCGATATACAAAAATGCTCGAGTCGCCCATTGACTTTAATGGGGTTCGTTACTCGAAACGAACCCTCGAGCATCGCGGAAAGTTCGACTCGAGTAACGAGCACCCGAGCATTTTGGTGCTCGCTCATCTCTAATAATTAAGTAACATACTCTTCCTTAACTATTTGCTGATGGACGTTTTCCAGCCATCTGTATGCCAGGTCCAAACAGACTGCCAACAAAAATGGTTAGTTTCCCTTTATGTAGGACACCGTTGGCATTAGCAAGAACCACCGCCAATCATGCTTATTAAAAGTTTCCTTCTACCACTTGCTCATAACTGCAGAGTGTATAAACTTCCATATGATAAAAAGAAAAAAAGGTTTGGTACCTTTGTAGCCAGTGAAGAAAAGCTATTGCTCTCAGTGAGAGAAGCAAAATTCTACCCTGATGAAGAGGCTTAAGTAGTCCCGAAAGCTTGCACTATTAACATCATTTTATCTGCTAGGGGCTCACCACAGTGTTTTATGTTGCCTCCGTTTTATATACAGAATTTGCTAGTGTGTTTTGGACTGACCGAGAGTCTTCTGAACTGAACGTCAAGCATATCAGACGAGCATAGGATACTCGGAGTTCGGGTCAGGAGACCCGCAGTCAGGTCGGGACACACTTTTGAATTTCATACTTAAAATGGAGACAACATAAGACCGTGTGGTTAGTCCCTTAGCCATTAACAGATACCCTATCTACAAGATGATTTTGCTTCTCTTACTGTGACTAATAACATTTTGTATTGAAGAAACATTCAATGTTTGATACTTACGCTTTGCCCCTTTTCACCATTTTTCCCACGTTCTCCTACCACACCAGGTTCTCCATGCTCTCCCTGCAGAACAGTGTGCATATTATTAAAACTAAAACCATATAAATTTGAGAGTTATAAGATAAGATTGATCATTTTTCTTTTTGCCCCCTATTTTTTTTATTTGTGCTTTTCCAAGATATTTAGTGTGTTTTTGTATTCACTGAACTTAATATAATTATACTGTGAAATTACTTGTCTTGTTTATCATTATAAAAAAGACTGCTAACTAGAGATGAGCGAGCGTACTCGCTAAGCCAAATTACTTGAGCGAGTATTGCCATTTTCGAGTACATGCCCGCTCGTCTCAAAAGATATGGGGGGTGGCGGGGGAGAGCGGGGAGGAACAGGGGGAGATCTCTCTCCCCCCGACTCCCCCATGCTCACTCCTGCAACTCACCGCTCATCTTCGCAGGCCCCCGAATCTTTTGAGACGAGCGGGCATGTACTTGAAAATGGCAATACTCGCTCGAGTAATTTGCCTTAGCGAGTACGCTCGCTCATCACTGCTGCTAACATAAAATAGATAGACTATAATTTAGGAAATTCACCAATCCTGGAATTGCAAACCAGAACTCATACTTTATGGGCTTCATAGCCAACATGAAGTGATCGGTGCTCCATCACTATGGAGAGTGACATCACTGGAGCTTCCCGAAGCACATGTTTAACGGAAGACTGTGGCATATATGGAATAGTGTAGTTTGCTTTGTTTTGCTATTCCATACCTTGTAGCCTTAAGGCTCTCTCACATGGGCATATGTCACATGCATATGTTTCATGTACGTAATACGCAGTGCTGAAAGTCCATAGATTTCTACTGGGGCATTCAAACCTACATTTTTTTCAAGCGCATGAAAAAAAAGGGCAGCATGTCCTATTTTGGTGCGTAATATTACGGGTAATATGTAGCATAGAGCTGACAGGTGAGTCGGCACTTGCTGTCCTATCTTTTTTTGCCAGCACAGATTCTACGCTGGTAAAAAAGCTCTGTGTGAGCGCTTCCATAGCAACTAGAGTTGAGCGAACATACTCTGTCGAGCTTGATGCTCGTTCGAGTATTAGCGTACTCGATGGTGCTAGTTACTCGAATGAGCATCAAGGAGAGAGAGAGAGAGATTTTTGCAGGATGGACTCTAGTCTTTATTTATCCAATTTTTTGGACCATATAACATTTTGATAGCTTTTTATTATTTTTTTAGAGGGCAGATTAACAACATTTTCAATCCTAGCATGTTTTTTAGGGTGACTTCACAACAGCGTGTTTTTGAGCGTGCATACGCGCGCACAAAGACACGCTTCTATTTAAACCAATGCATTCCCTATGGTGTGTGCAGATGTGTGCCTGTAAAGATAGGACATGTGTGCACCATAGGGAATGCACGCATTGTCTTTAATGGAGCAGCGGCTCCTGTCAGTGGCTCCATTGAAGACAATGGTCTGCCGGCACCCCTGAATTGTTTTTCAGGGAAGGGCTTTACATATAAGCCCTTCCCAAAAAAAAAAGAATTTAAGTGTAAAAAAAAGACTAAAAAAAAAAACTTACCTGTCCGCCACTGCTGTGTCCCCGCAGAGATGAGGAACACATCTGCCGCATGCGGCAGATGTTTTCTTCATTCCCGCAAGGAAAAATAATTCCCTGCTGCACCTGCCACATCTGTGACAGATGCAGCAAACGAATTCTTCATCCCTGCGGGGAATAAAGAATTCCCTACCACAGCTGTCACAGATGACAGCTACGGTATGGGATTCAGCTGCCGGCATCCAGTAAATGTTTTTCAGGGAAGGGCTTTAAATATAAGCCCTTCGCTAAAAAACAAGAAAAAATGGTGATTAAAAGAAATAATTTTAAATAAATAATAATAAATAATTCATAAATGGGTGAGTGCTGCCTTAGTCTTTCTGATCTTAATGCTAAAGCCCATGGGAAGTCAATGACTATGTGTAATCAGCCGAACAGCAGTAGTTCCCTTTGGCATTGGTCATCCCTACTTTTTATTAATATGTTGGAGTCACAATGTGAACTCAATATTAAAGGAAATCAGTCTGGTCCAGAATGGTGTCCAATCTGCAGACAGCATATCGTAGAGCCAGAGGAGCTGAACAGACTAAAAATGCAGCATGTCCAATTTTTGTGCGGATTACGTGGGTAATACGCACCAATATAGGAAATGAAAATTTTACATATGTAACAAATGTGCATGTTACATGCGCATTTACTATGTACCACTTATCCTGTGGGTGTGAAAAAATGTGCGTAATACGCGGGTGACATACGGCCGTGTGAGTAAGCCCTTATATGGATAAGATCCAGTATAACTTGTATTCTATTCATTTAAACCTCTGCACATTCTGAGCTGAACAGTCTAGTGGGCGGAGCTATCACTGTTGGGTAGCTGCGTAAGATTGTATACACAGATAGCTGTCAATCACTGATAACTCCACCCACTGGACTGCTGCTCAGGATGAGCAGAGATATCTATATATATAAAGACGAAAGCCCTCACTGACTCACTCATTGACTCACTCACTGACTGACTGACTGACTCGCCAAAAGTTCTCCAACTTCCCGATGTCGTAGAAACATGAATTTTGGCACAAGCATAGATTATCTCCAAAATAGGAAAAGTAATTGGGTCCCAACTCGATTATTCAATTCTAGCGAAAAAGAATTAGTGTCCAAATTTTACGTACGGAATCTAATTCTCTTACTTCCTGGTGTCATAGAAACTCGAAATTTGGTAGGAGCATTGATTATGTCATAAATAGGAAAAGCTAATGGGTCCCAACTCGATTATTCAATTCTATGCACAAAAAAATTAGCGTCCAAATTTTACGTACGGAATGTAATTTTCTCACTTTCCGGTGTCATAGAAACATAAAAGTTGGCACAAGCATTGATTATGTCATAAATAGGAAAAGCTAATGGATCCCAACTCGATTATTCAATTCTATGCGCAAAAGAATTAGCATCCAAATTTTACGTACGGAATGTAATTTTCTCACTTTCTGGTGTCGTAGAAACGTGAAACTTGGCACGAGCATTGAGTATGTCATAAATAGGAAAAGCTAATGGGTCCCAACTCATTATTCAATTCTATGCGCAAAAGAATTAGCGTCCAAATTTTACGTACAGAATGTAATTTTCTCACTTTCCGGTGTCATAGAAACGTGAAATTTAGCACGAGCATTGAGTGTGTCATAAATAGGAAAAGCTAATGGGTCCCAAACCCATTATTCAATTCTATGCGCAAAAGAATTAGTGTCTAAATTTTACATACGGAATCTAATTTTCTCACTTTCCGGTGTCATAGAAACGTGAAATTTGGCACGAGCATTGACTATGTCATAAACAGGAAAAGCTAATGGGTCCCAACTCCATTATTCAATTCTATGCGCAAAAGAATTAGCGTCCAAATTTTACGTGCGGAATGTAATTTTCTCACTTTCCGGTGTCATAGAAACGTGAAATTTGGCACGAGCATTGATTATGTCATACATAGGAAAAGTTAATGGGTCCCAACTTGATTATTCAATTCTATGCGCAAAAAAATTAGTGTCCAAATTTTACGTACGGAATCTAATTCTCTCACTTCCCCATGTCATTTTATATGAAGGAAACGTCGCATGGTTACCTCCACGTGGTGTTTCCTGGGTAACGCAGAGAACTATGCAAAATGGTGAACATATGTTTTTCCTCAGTATCTCTAAAGTAACCACGACTTCATAAGCTTTTCCGTGTGAACACCAGATAAACACCAGTACCAAATTAACTCGGGCAAAGCCGGGTATATCAGCTAGTAAATGTATAAAATACAAGTTCTACTGAATCTTTCCCCATAAAGCTATATATCATTCTGCTTGGCTCCTCCTGCTCTATAACAGGTTGCTGGCAGTTTGGACACCTTGTTTGACCTGAAAAACTCCCTTTATCTTTAAAATTCTTTAAGCAATTTTTGCGCTATGAATAATTATTGCAGCTTATAGCATAAAATTACAGATTGCCAACCTTAATTTAGTTAAAAACTGCAATTTCTCATTAAACCAATTCAGGACAATATTGTGACATGTCGCTAATAGAATCACAACCACTCGGTGGTCCTAACAGACACACATAGGATGGACATCTGTTGACAGAGTATGGCTAAATCAAAAAGTTGGTCATCTTGTGACTCACACATCTCAACATATCTGGCCAAGATGTAAGGAAGAACACATCTGTAGCTCAAACCATTAGATCAGTGTTTCCCAACTCCAGTCCTTAAGACCCCCAACAGATCATGTTTCCAGGGTATTCTATAGCGAGAACACTTGTAGAAACTCCTAAGTCTTTGACAATTATGTTACCTTATGTCATGCTAAGGAAATCCCAAAGACATGACCTGTTGGGGAGTCTTGAGGACCGGAGGTTGGAAACACTATATTAGATGGACCATAATTATGAATACCTTCAAACCAGTAACTCCTTGTCGTCCTTGAGGCCCCTGTGGACAAAAATGAACAAGACATTAGATTTCACTATACCAGTAATGTATATAGTAGACGGTCTGATATTAAAAACAACTGGACGTTTTTTACCGCAGAAACGTATGCAAACCATTGAACAAGTATTTGTTGTCTTATGGTCCGAATGGCAAATGGTATTAACTTGCAAGGTGCTGGACAGCTCACATATTCAAAGGGGTATTCGAGGTATTGGGATTTCAGTTATTAACTGTATAATGAAATGGTATACAATTTTCTAGTGTGATTGCTGTTTCAATTCTTTGCCATTCTCAAGATATTTGCTTGCTCTTATTTTATAAGAATCTTCATTGCTTACTTTCAGGAGAAGCATATCCATCGTGCTCGTGTGATGATCGCACAGTTGCATGGCTTGCTATGGTTATAGCGCAGTTACCTGGACAGATATGTCTCTCCTGTAAGTAAACAATGGGGGTTCCCATGGGGCTCCTTTTACGCAATGATGTAAATTCTAGCTGCTCAACAGTCCTGAGTCGCCTTTGCTGGATTTTTCATTTCATAATGCACCAAATGCTCTTTTATACACAGTCATGTGACTTACTAAAAAAAATGACCCTCTAGCTGTTTTTCATTAGTACCCTTTAGTTTTCCAACTTTTTGTTACCCTTGTCCCAACTTTTTTGAGATGTGTTGTTGCCATCAGTTTCTAAATGAATTTTTTTAATGAAATGGAAAAATATCTAATTTTGAACTTTGGATTTGTGTTCCAGTATGACTAAAATATGGTTATACTGTATGAGATTTCCAAATCATTGCATTCTTAACGTTTTCGTTACGTTTTACACAACGTCCCAACTCTTTTGGAATATGCGTTGTATGTGATTTCAGGCTTGTGAGATTCATGGAGACTTTAAGAATAACTATATTCATTAAATGTTGCAAGAGTCAGCGCACAAATCAAAAAGACGACATTTCCCTTTAAGAATTATTTACTTGACTTTATTTCATATAAGTTGAACAAACTCACTTTTACTCCTTTTCTGCCAGGTACTCCAGGGGCGTTTTTACCACTTTGACCCTAAAATGTATTTAGGAAGATTGGAGGCATTATGCACTTATAAAAGTTGTTTTTCAAAATTTTAAACCCTCACTATACCTGGGAATATATATGGTATAAATTCATAATACCGGTGACATATCAAGCACTCTTAATTACAGCTTTCTTAATACCACTATATATTCCCAACATAAAATTGTCCTAAACAGCCCCAAAAAGCCATCATAATACAGTTCCTTCATAACACCTCAGTTCTTGATTACTACTATAATACACCACTGAATAAAACTGTGTGGCTTTAGTTTGCTCTTCAGGTTCCATACCCTGAAACTGCACCTTGTTACAGTCTTGGGGCTTATTCAGATGTCTGTATATCGGCTGGGTTTTCACGCCTGGCCAATATACAGTCTCTCTTTCTGCAGAAGGAGACCGGCTGGGCCTGGAGTAGTGCACTAAGTTCCCGCCTCCTCTTTACTGTAGAATAGGGAATCTACCCGAAAAATCAGAAACTTACTTTAGAGTAGTTTTTAGGCAATGACGACTGTTCATCTGTTTTCTTTCATTTATTTATTTTTTCATTATGGTGGGAGCAAGAAGAGTCTTTCTAATTCCTGATGATTATCTCTTACGAAGACACCTTCGTTAGGTCTAATCTGCCAGTATACTACAGACGATTTTACAGCTAGTTATAACGATAACTATGGGATGTGTATACAAATGGCTATTTTAGAACACAGCGATGGAAAAACAAATCACTTGGTCACTATGGGGTTAAACATTCACAAAGATTGTTGCAAATGGCATTTTGATATTGAGTTACTCATTAGTCGAGTATTTGAGTATATATGCAAACACAGAATATAAAGGGCCTCTTTTATCAAAACTGTCTGAAAGGAAAACTTTGTTGTCCACAGCAACCAATCAGGGTTCAGCTTTTAGTTTTAAACTACTCTGGTAAAATTAAAGCTGAGCTGTGATTGGTTGCTACAACAAAAAAGAATGTTTTCCTTTCAGACAATTTTGATAAATGAGGCCCAAAATATCTTAAGCTTAAGATAGCATTAGAAAAATGTTTGAAAAGGGGCATTTCAAAGAAATTAAAAGGAGCTGAAGAAAACCAGTGAACTTTGAATAGTTTGTAACATAGTAACATAGTTCGTAAGGCTGAATGAAGACAGTGTCCATCTAGTCTAGCCTGTTTATCCTCCTATTTTGTTGATCCAGAGGAAGGCAAAAAACCCCAAGAGCAGAAGCCAATTAGCCCTTTTGGGGAAAAAATTCCTTCCCGACTCCCTAATGGCAATCAGACTGTTCCCTGGATCAACCCCTAATAGTTCCTACCTGCCTGTATACCCGGATTACCAAATAACCTTAGATTTATAGACTATAATATCCTTCCTCTCCAGAAAGACATCAAGTCCCCTTTTAAATTCCTCTAAGGATTTTGCCATCACTACGTCCTCAGGCAGAGAGTTCCACAGTCTAACTGCTCTTACCGTAAAGAACCCTTTTCTATGTTGGTGATGAAACCTGCTTTCCTCTAGACGTAGCGGATGCCCTCTCGTTACCGTCGCAGTCCTGGGTGTAAACAGATCATGGGAGAGATCCTTGTATTGTCCCCTCACGTATTTATACATGGTTATTTGGTCGCCTCTTAACCTTCTTTTTTCTAGAGTAAATAATCCCAATTTTGATGCCTCTCTGGGTATTCCAGTCCCGTCATTCCATGTATTAGTTTAGTTGCCCTTCTTTGAACCCCCTCAAGCACTGTGACATCTTTCCTGAGCGCCGGTATCCAGAACTATACACAGTATTCCATGTGAGGCCTGACAAGTGCCTTATATAGTGGAAGGATAATGTTCTCGTTCTTCGCCCCTATACCTCTTTTAATGCATCCCAAAACTTTATTTGCCTTTGCAGCAGCTGATTGGCATTGGTTACTCCAGTTTAGTCTACAATCCACTAGTACCCCCAGGTACTAGAAATAGTACATATTTACAAAAAAATTGGGCCTGTGCTATATTTTTGCACCTAACTGATTTTAGTTTTCTAAACACGGCTATTACAAATCATCTTCTCAGTGTCAAACCCTCATAACACACATTTAATGACACTCAGATACATAAATGTGATATCAATGGAAACAGAAACTCAAAATTTTTCATTTATCCAAACTGTCTAACAGTAGGGTGTCCTTGTTGCCCATAGCAACCAATGATAATGCAGCTTTCATTTCTCAAGTTGCGGAGGTACAATGAAAGCTTCACTGTGATTGGTTGCTATGGGCAGCAAGGACATCTTACTGTTAGACAATTTAGAAAAATGGATGCCCAAAAAGTTTTATTTTGCCGTAGTCGTCGCTAAAGGGATATGAGACAAAATAGCTGCCAACAAGGACAGGAAAATTGTTGTGTCTTTGATTTTCACGCCTACCTGTCTGTTATTAAGGTGCAATGTTATTTTCAAACACATTTTGTTGAAGATCCACGCACGATCGTAAGCGGTACTCCAGTTTTAAGGGAGAAGGTTGCATTTGTAAGTGAAAATCATCCGTCTCTCTACCAGTAAGCATGGAAATGGTGGAGCATGTTTTGTGCGAGAACCTGTAGGAAAGCGTACTTCCCTTCTTGTTCCATGAGTAAACAATCCCGGTGGATTTTGTACCCAGACGCTACAGATATGGCTTCTCTGCAGCCGGAACAGGAAATCCCACATTTCATCTTCCATCAGGATGCCCCCCACATTTTCACAATGAAGTCAGATGGACTGGCCTTGCAGGTGGTGATGAAAGTGAACTTCTTCACTGGCCTCCACATTGCCCGAACCTTATGCCTTGTGATGTTTTTCTCTTGGGAAGGGACGGGGTGTTGGAGTCTACATGTCCCCCTCACCATGCATGATCTGCTGGTACACATCACAGTAGCCATCGCATCAGTGAATCATGATATGTTACATATATGGCAGGAGCGTGACTACAGGCTCGATGTGTGTGGAGTGATAAAGGGGGTCACACTGATAGCCTCTGATGTGGAGAACATTTTTGATGTTCTGCAACAAAATTTTTGATTTTCTGTTTCCATTCATATCAAGTATATGTATCTGAGTGCCATTAAACAGGAGTTATGGGGGTTTCAAATCAGGAAGATCATTGGTAATAACCCAGTATATAAAACACCTCTGTATGTTTCGAATAAACTTATATGCAGATAAATATCCCATTTCTAACCATAGGTCCTCTTTTTCCCAAATCTCCAGAGTTTCCTTTCTCTCCAGAATCTCCAGGTTCACCCTGCAGAAGAACAGAAAAACATTTTTATTTGCATGTTATACATATTTATCATTTGTACTTTTTTAAAGTCACTTTAGCTGCAGACCACATTGCCTTTATTTGCAACAAATTTATTAAACTAGATTGGCCTGATGGATGCTACATGAACAGAAAATGTTTGGAAAAATGGTTGAAAATGCTTTAAGAACTGTCCAGTGTTACTGTGGAGCCATCGGTATATTCAGTGTATCCTGCAGTAATATCTTGTATCTCTGGTATGCTCTACAGATGGTATCTACTACACAGACAGAATACAGTCGTTCAGTTGTAGACCACTATATATTTGCATTTAGCAGAGCTGAGTATTTACCTGAGTGCAGCAGAGCTGAGTGTATATACCTGAGTGTAGCAGAGCTGATTGTATATACCTGAGTGTAGCAGAGCTGAGTGTATATAGCTGCGTGTAGCAGGGCTGAGTGTGTATAGCAGAGCTTAGTGCCACAGATATGTCCTGTGAGCATTCCAGTCCTACAAGTCAGGCTTGCTCAGTAGGAACAACCTGAAGGCTTTTTTTCTCTTCAGCTATCAGGACCTCATTGCTGACCAATAGCTGGGCAATGCACAGTGGGGACGCAAACAGGAAGAAAGTACAAAGCAGAAAAGTGGCTGTATGTCAGCAGGGATGCTGCAGCCATCTTGGAAAATAGGAATGCAAGGACACATCAGAAATGGAGGACAAGAAGGTACTAGTTGTATGATGTATACCCATAGACAGCTGTGCATAAACATGACACAAGCACCTTTCACATCTGGAATTTTTGAAAATTTGCTTCACAACCAGAATGCTCCTTTAAATTTATCTAAAACCCTCATTCCACTCAAACCACTTACCCTTTTTTTAGACAATTGGGAAATGTTGAGTGAGAGGCATGAAACAGCAAAAAGCCACAACATTTTGGAGCAAAATGATGGTTCTCTTGCAAATGTGAACCTGTCCTTACAGGGGTGTAGTCTTCCAAAAAAGTCTTTGAGCTCTATAGTCTGAGGCAGCGTAGGCTGAGTTTTTAAATTAGCGCAAAATAGGCTGTAATCATGCAAACAAAGGGCGTGATTATATAAATATAGACTGTGGTAAGGTATTTTACAAGTCCTACACTGCGTGTTCATACAGAAAAAGAAAATGACCAAATCTGATGTCATGGTTACAAACAGGTAGGATGTCTGGGATGACATGATGCCAGCAATTTTACAATCCAAGTGAAAAGGAATCAGGAGAGCTCAACTTGTAGAAAACAAATATGGATATTTGGGAGAGAAAAAAACTGGGGAGAATTTTGGAGGAGGACAGAGGTGGAGGAGTGTTTAAGAGGGAGAGGTAGACACCAGCTGGTAGTGGAGGGGAAAGTAAGGAGAAAGGAGAGGAGAAAGTAGTTAAAAAAAAAACTCTAGGCCCTTAAAAATCCCCAAAATAGGCTAAAAATAGCAAAGATAATCATTCTTCTTCAGCTGTTGAACAGGATAAAAGTTTGGAGGAGGAATTATTTAGAAAAGAAAGAAGTTTGGAGGATGGTTTGAGGGGGAGAGGCAGAAGCAAATTGATGTTGGAGAGACAATTCAGGATGGAAAGGAGAAAGTAGTTGTTTAAAAAATCTTGGCCCTTAGAAATACGAGGGGCTAAACATAGCCGCCAACTGTATCCTATCTCAGATGTTAAAGGTTTATGGCAATTACTCTTATGGAGCCTGTGTCATCTTTGAGGATATGTCTGGAGTTGCCTAATTACTGAAAGAAAAGCTGTTATACTGTTGATGTTGATTTGTTCCATCTGGATGAAGAATTTCCCAATTCCTGAGAAACGGATTGCATTTAATCATCATTATCATGGCAAGATAATGCTTTGATTCTACCATGCTGAAGCAACTGGATTCCAAATTATTGGCAAAACTAGTCAGGAAATGTAGCAAAGTTTCATCATAAGTCACCTGGGAACAGATTGTCCAAATTACTTTATCTACTTGAGTAACTGCAAGTTCTGTCTTGTAGCAGTAAAGATATTTTATGGTTACAAGACAGGGGGGGGGGGGGGGGATTAATCATATATGACTTTAATGTGCAACTTTTGGTCTAAGTAGCAATCTATTATGAGACAAATGCATCAAAAGTCACATACTGTATGTTAAATTAGGAGCAAATACCTTCTGTCTGTGTGATGTGAAAGTTGTTGCTGGAAATATGCCTAGTCAGCACTAAAGTAGCTTTGCGACTTTTTAAAAAAAGTCGCACAATATAAATCAGGTCCACACCTTTGCAGAAATAGTAAAAAAAAGTCTCACAGCTTTCATAAATCTGGCATATGTCACTTATACTGAAAAAAGTTACATTATAGACCAAAATCTAGGCGAATGAGCTTTCATAAATCTCCCCCAAAGTTTTCACAGAAAGAATGGACAGTTCTTTAAGAGGAATATACATTTAAGCAATTAAGTGAAGGCACTCATAAAGGCTAGTGTATTTTGATTACTCACTTGCCTTCTGCTTTACATCTTGGAAAGCCTCTCTATAATGTGCAGATAAGGCAAGGCAGGGCAGTAACAATTCCATAAAGCCTTTGTAGTTCGAAAACTGCTCAATACCTATCAAATATCTAATATTCGATCAGCTTTTGTCAACTGAACATTTAAAGAATCAGCAATTGTGTTTAAAGTGTAGAGACATGTCAAAGGTTTTGATCACTGGGGTCTGGCTGCTGAGACCTACTGATTGCTAGAAAGAGCCAACTGAAGCGCTTGTCACTCCTCAAGCCCATAGACTTTCAATGGAGTCCCTCTTCAGCTCAAGATCAGTGACACTGCTCAGGCAAACATAGCATGGCGACAGAAAGCAATGTTTGCTTGCTTTTTAACTTATTCTCAATTTATTGGGTTTATATAATATACAGCAAAAGAAAACATTGGAAGGGAGGGAAAAACACAGAGTTAGGCCTTAGTCAGACGGGCGTTTTTTCGCGCGATTTGCGGATCGCATGATGGATGCGCATCCGCAAATCGCGTGACCGGTGCCCGAAAATCGCCCCAAAATCTGCTCCTAGCCACGTTTCATTAGAAACGGGCCGGAGCTGTCCAGCGCATTGCATTCAATGGAGCCGGCAATACAGCGGCTCCATTGAAAGCAATGCAATGCTGCGGGCGAGTGTGGGATGAATTGTCGGGAAGGGCTTAAATATATAAGCCCTTCCCTGCAATTCATCCAGAAAAGTGTTAAAATAAAAAAAATATACATACTCACCTGCCCCATCAGTCGGAGTTCCCCGCGGCTGGCCTGCAGTGGGTGTGAAGGGGGTGTGAGTCAGACCTGCCCCCTGATTGGCTCATCCCGCGCACGCCGGCAGCCCATTGCTTTCAATGGAGCCAGCTGTATTGCTGGCTCCATTGAATTCAATGGGCAAACATCGTTCTTCTCTGCCACAGCTGTTACAGCTGTGGCAGAGAAGAATGATTTGTCTTCTATATGTTCTCAATGGGGTCGGCGCTGCTGCCGCCGGCCCCATTGAGCGCATATAGAGAAGAGAACAGGAATCGCAGATCGCAGATAGGTGCGATCTGCGATTTCTGTTCTGTAATTTATCGGACGAGCGCATAAAAAGCGCTCATGTGTCCGATACCATTGCAAAGCAATGGTTTTAAAAAATCGCCGGACTCATGCGCATGCGCAAATTGCGCAAAAGAACGCCCGTCTGACTAAGGCCTTACAAAGTACTTGTGTAGACATTCACCATCTGTCACAGCAATAGCAGAACAATCCAAATCTACAACATATAAGGTCAAAGACAGTAGCTGGAACTTAGAAGAAACATGAATGTCCTTCTGTAAAAATACAAAATATGACAACTGAATTACATCTAAATAACAAGTTATCAAAATCTTTGAGTTAAAGCCAAAACAAAGGAACAAAGGGTCCGGGACACTGAGGAATGCTGGACGTCGCCTCTGTACAAATAGAGTATTTAGTAGAGCATTACCATCTGGGACTAAGAAAGGCAAAATTATTGCACAAGTACATGTAAGAACCGAAGCCTCCATTAGAGGTAGGTTCTATAGTCTGGTGACTTTGTAAACTTCAGTCATGGATGCCTTATAGAACAAAAAGACTCAGTGGACAGTTGAGAATCAGAAATCAGCTCTTCCATTGTCTGTATGTCTTCAAACCACTCAGTTATAGATGATGGTCTGTTGGTTTCCCAAAGAGGTAGGATCACTTTATGGACTACCAGTAGAAGAAATTTCCACAGACTCTGTTGTTTTAGTGTACCCAATAATATAGACAGGAGAAGGGCAGCAGGGCACAAGATACCCATGATTCTACTACTGGTAGTAACATCAATAACTTTGACCCAAAAGGTTTTCAGACCCGGACACTCCCACCAAATATGAACCATCGAACCCCGTGCTTACGAGCAACTGTCAGGAACTGCAGGGTAAGATGCATGCAGTACAATGGGAATTCTGTACCAGTGAGTTAATATTTTATAGTTAGGTTACTTGTACACAGGATAGAATTGGATGGAAATAGCACCCATTCATTTGAATAAGTGTATGCACATCGGCTTTTGATAGTCTCAGTAAAAAAATCAGAGCATGTCCTATTGTTGTCCAGGTTTTGAACAAGAATAGTTCATGTCACTGTGCTGTGTTCAGCACATTGGACAGCACATGGACAGGATGTCCGAGTGCTGTCCAATGTGAGTTGCACCCAACATCAGGGCCGCAACGTTTTAATCACCTGTGTTCAAGTAGCCTAAGTTTCTTGAAACTTACAGGAAATGGACATTTTTTCATCCAGTCATGCCCACAGAAGGACTGACCAAGTTCCTTTCCCAACTCGCGATCATATATAATGGAAATCACTTTGAGTGATGGTGTGGAGAGCATATATGGAGACTCAAGGGGTGTTAGAGACCAATGATGATGCAGTTGGGTTTTGTACTTCTCATAAAAGTTGTTTAATTGCATGTACTGCAGATGGCTGCAGAGAGAGCGGGCCGCCTCAGGAAACGACGCTTACTTGGTCTGGATGGATCAGGGTTCCAAAAAGGCTATCCAGACGAACATCCAATCATTTAGCATATATCTTGGTGTCTGTATTGATAAGGTAGATAGGCGTATAACTGAAGCACAGCAGAGGGTCCATGCCCTCCTTTGGGATCAATATTATATGGGCATGCAAAAATGTCATGTTGGAGATACTATTGAAGGAGTGAAGCTGGGGTGGCAGTAATTCAGTCTGTGGGGCCTTATAAAATTTGGCAGTGCAGCCATCTGGGCTGGGCTCTTTCCCAGAGGCAAAGATTTAAAGGGGTTGTCC
Source organism: Eleutherodactylus coqui (assembly GCF_035609145.1). Taxonomy (NCBI): domain Eukaryota; kingdom Metazoa; phylum Chordata; class Amphibia; order Anura; family Eleutherodactylidae; genus Eleutherodactylus; species Eleutherodactylus coqui. Next base: position 42,026,623 of record NC_089848.1, read on the forward strand.
CGCGGCAGCAAGTGGGTCTATACACTTCTGTATGGCCATAATAATGCACTTTGTAATGTACATTGTGCATTAATTATGAGCCATACAGAAGTTATAAAAAGTTTTATACTTACCTGCTCCGTTGCTAGCGTCCTCGTTCCCATGGAGCCGACTAATTTTCGCCCTCCGATGGCCAAATTAGCCGCGCTTGCGCAGTCCGGGTCTTCTCATCTTCTCAATGGGGCTCCGTGTAGCTCCGTGTAGCTCCGCCCCGTCACGTGCCGATTCCAGCCAATCAGGAGGCTGGAATCGGCAATGGACCGCACAGAAGCCCTGCGGTCCACGGAGACAGAGGATCCCGGCGGCCATCTTCAGCAGGTAAGTATGAAGACGCCGGACCGCCGGGATTCAGGTAAGCGCTGTGCGGGTTGTTTTTTTTAACCCCTGCATCGGGATTGTCTCGCGCCGAACGGGGGGGGGGGGGTTAAAAAAAAAAAAAACCCCGTTTCGGCGCGGGACAACCCCTTTAATTACTGTTGAGAGCTCCTCAGAAGTAAAGGCTCTTCAAGAGTCCCGACTGTCTTGCAGACAACTGCAGTAAAGCAGTATCCTTGAGATATTGTGATAAAGTATGTGTCCGGCGGTTGAAAGCAACGGGGAGGGGTGAGAAAATAAAGTAAAGTATAATAACTGTGGAATGAAAAAAGTATATCTTTTTGCTAGATACATGCAGGTATAAATGTCACTACATGTTTATTTTGGAGCGCCCGTGCACAAGTAGTTTACCTGACTTATCCCCCCCACTCATAGAAAGAACGTGAGCACATCTGTTTATAACAGTTTATAGTATCCCGTATCTCGTGGCGGGCCTGAGTGAGTTCTCAGAGAGTGGCCTCTTGCAATGTTTACTTATATAACGTCGCCAACAATGCAGTGAGGTTAAAAAGTTGTGAAGCTTGAAGCCCTGCTCATGTTTTATGCATGACCCATGCTTAATCAGTATTTCCCGCATAACACACTTTAGAGCCTGATCAATTACATGATCTTGCAGGAAGTGCAATATAGTCTCCCTGAAGTCCGTCAGGCATAGAGAGTCTGAAAATAAGGACTCATTTAACCTCCATGTAAGGGTGACTACCCACTAGCATTTTTTTTCTGCTGCGAATTCGCTGTGTTTTTTTTCTCCAATTGTCAATTTAGGTAGTCACCCTAAGGCCTCAGTCACACGGGCGCATCGGCACCCGTACACTGGCACCGATGCGCCCCTGTAACTGACAGAAGACGGCCGTACCTGAAGACGGCCGTCTCTCTCCAGCGCTGCTGAAAGAACACATGACCGGCAATGAAGCCGGTCACATGTTTTTTCCTCCGGCGCTGCAGAGAGACGGCCGTCTGCAGGTGCGTCCGTCTCCTTCCTGCAGTCACACGGGCGCATCGGCGCTGGTGTACGGGTGCCGATGCGCCCGTGTGACTGAGACCTAAAGGCGCTGCGATGGGAGGCATGCTTCACAGCGAACAGGAGCATGATCAGAGTTGATTATTAACCCAAATGCAGCAAATCTAAAGGATGGGGGAAGGAACGGGGAAGAAAGATATAATCAAGTCCACTGTAAGTTTTGTGGGCCCCGGTGTATTAGGTATAGCCCCTTTGGTGACTTAAGCGCCAAATAGCACAAAGATGCGTAGAATAGAGTTGCTTTCAGAGTTTGTTGAGTTTATTTTTTATGCAATAAGTGAGCGACCAGAATATTTGTCTAATAAGGGCTGAAGTGCAAGATTTGGGTCTCCATAAAAGATTATAGAGCCCTTCGCAAAACAAATGAGTTCAGCTAACACCTTGAGGAGAAACTGAACCTGTTGCATGTTTGGAGCATATACATCCGCAATTGTACTACACCTCTTAATCACCTCCCCCTCATGAAAACACTCCCTCTCTAATTTATATTAAGTCTTCAGGTTAAAACTTGCGGCATTCAAAGGCTCATCAATACTTAAAAAATGATCAAAAGAAATCAATTAATCAAAAATTGAACAGAAAATCACGAATTGGCTGGACAGCAATGCGCAAAGACATCTCCAATGAAAGATGGAGAGAAACTCAGTTTAAAATCATACATAAGGCCACAAATCCCACCACATCCCAATGCACCCAACAGACTGTTCCCAGCCCTGAATGTAACAAGCCAAAAACAAACATGTTCCATAGCTTATGGAACGGTCCCCAAAAAATATTGGGCAGAGATAAGATTACTAATACACAAAGTCAAAAATGTTTTACTACCATTGACACCCCAGGTCTTTATATTCCATTTTCTCCCTGCTGAAATACAATCAAGACATTTGAACCATGCTGCCCTTATAATAACTCTGGGCTGCCATCTTATCTCACTGAGCATTGTAGGAGTATTAGTACTAGTGTGATCATTGTCTATCATACTTGTACATGTACTTGAATTTTCTGTTTTTGGAACTGGTGCGGCTTTCACCACACATATCACACATTTATTATGTTCCGTAATGGCACTATCTGTGTCATGTTCGTTGGCTTGCTTATTGACATTTACCCCAGCATCTGACATCTTTGTACTTTTATATAAACTTGTGTTAATATTTTTTTCTGATTGCTTCTACAGTACTAGTAGTACTGCGTCTTAGCCCCGCTGACCACGGGCGTTGCGGTATCCCGCGGTGGAGAGCCGCCACCCGGGAGCAGGAGCCGCAGACGGATCTCAGCTGTCAGCCTATTCTGACAGATAGGCTGACCGCGGAGAATTGCGGCAATTCACAGCATGCTGTGGATTGCCGGACGCAAGCGGAGAATCGCAATGATTCTCTGCTCGTGGACACGGGTCCGGCGCTTTCCATAGCAATGCTATGGTCTAATTTTCTGATGATTTTGCTCATTTTTGGCTAGGAAATAGCGGATAAATGGGTGTTATGTCCCATTTACACAGGATAAACTGCGGGGCAAATGATGCCCAACCTCACATCCCAATGATGCTCGCTCCTGTGCTGTTACACAGGAGCGAGTAACACTGGCATAGCTGAATGCGCTACTAGTATGGACGCGGGGTGGCTAGGGAGCGTTCCCCCTCTGCCCACCTCCATTCACTTTAAACAGTTGTTCAGAATTGAACGACTGCTGTTTATACTGTACGGCTCGCTGTTCAGCTTTCTGCATGTAGAAACTGAACGACTTTCGTTCAGTTGTTGCATGCATTTACACGGGAGACTGTTGTTCAAAATCCTGCGGCAGCATGGGAATTTGAACAATTCTAAATGATCATCGTCCCATGTAAATGAGCCTTTAGTGAAGTGGTGTAACCTAATGAACTTTGTGTCCTACTGAAGACAATGCAAGGGGGGGCATGTCCTACTACCGCAAGTTGTCTCACCGTCAGACATAAGAATACAAGGAGATTGAGGAGGAAATGGCTGATCTCTGATAGGATTGATAGAGATAGCAGATCAAAGGTCCTTTTACATGGGTGGATTCTCAGCTTGACATAATGAAGGTCGATCCATAGAGGTTGTTGATCACATTTCTTTTAAATGGGCAGAGATTCACTAGTATGGGGACAAATGATTCTTACTACTGTTTTATGCCCATAGATCTGTCATTGATTGGCTGCACATTTCCCTGTACACTTGAGGACATGTACAGATGACCAGTGATTGCCAAAAAGCTGATCAATATCCTTTTTAAGGGGAAAAGCTCGATAAATGGGGAAATAAACATTTGGGCAAACATATGTGCTCGATCACTGTAATCAGTGTAAAAAGGTTTTAACTAGAGATGAGCGAGCGTACTCGGAAAAGCACTACTCGCTCGAGTAATGTGCTTTATCCGAGTATCGCTGTGCTCGGGTCTGAAGATTCGGGTGCTGCTGCGGCTGACAGGTGAGTCGCAGCGGGGAGCAGGGGAGAGCGGGCGGGAGAGAGGGAGAGAGAGATCTTACCTCCGTTCCTCAGCGCTCTCCCCTGCAGCTCCCCGCCCTGCAGCGGCACCCGAATCTTTAGCCCCGAGCACAGCGATACTCGGATAAAGCAAATTACTCGAGCAAGTAGTGCTTTTCCGAGTACGCTCGCTCATCTCTAGTTTTAACCCCTTTAGTGGCACGCCCCAAAAATCTCCGGGGCTTGCTGCACTGACCATGCGGTTCCCGGGAGATTTCCGTGGACAGCTCTAGTGCTTACATACTGGCTAGGAAACAGTTATTGTGCCACTGTACACGTTTGCCACTTCAAATTACCACAGGAAAATCTCCGGGGCTTGCTGCACTGACATGGTAATAATAAATCCGCCACTGAAGGGGTTAATGGAGGAATTGCGGTGATCCAAAAGACGTAACTTCAAGTTACTTCTGCAACAGGCATGCAAGTCATAACGAGTAGGTTCTTTGGAAATTTTACATCAGTGGCCAATAGCTTAGTATGGTGCATTAAAGAAGTTAGTGGATAAATATATACGTGGCTTTAAATGGTTTGTGTGCTCATGATTAATATCAGCAGAGATACAAGCTTGTAGACTGGATGCTGGGTTCTACCGGCACATGTGTATGGAATATCAAAGCATACATTTGGGTGGGTTTCCCCACTAACATTAGTTTGCAAGCTATGCTTTTCTTAAAATACACAACTTACCTTTTTCCCTCTTTTCCCTGGATTTCCACGATCTCCTACACTTCCTGGAGTACCAAACGCGCCCTGTGTAAAAGAGAAGCTGTTACTCAGTAATGCCAATCCTATTTCATTTATCCACTATGAACCAAAATAACTCAGATTACATTCATTTTAGGTGCTCTCTGATTTCTTACCGGAAGACCATCTAGTCCGTTTATTCCTCTGTCTCCTTTAATCCCTGGGATTCCTGGCTGCCCCTATAGAAAGAATGTGTTAGTTTAGTTGAGTTAGTTTAATTTTGTATCCACAGATATTTAAAAGGAGACCCCCGATCACTGGCCATAAAGAAAATATAATGTTACTCTCCCACCAAATATTTAACATTCCCATTTTCTTATTCCGGCTGGTTAGCGCATCTAGAAGATTGAGAAATTGTTAAGAAAAAGTCTTTCCATTGATAGAAAAAAAATTATCCAGCCTAAGGGTACTTTTAAACAAGGTGATTATTATTTCTCCTCTCCATTAACATGGGAGGTATAGTTATCCAGTAAACAGAGGCAAATCTCTTCCCGTTCAGAGATAAATGACTACCTGTTTACACTGAGTGAGAAGCCGTTCAATACTACCATGTTTCCCTGAAAATAAGACCCTGTCTTATATTAATTTTCCCTCGAAAGAGGCACTAGGTCTTATTTTTGGAGGATGTCTTATTATACTTACCTAGCAGGCTGGGTCCATGTCACTCCTGCTGCTCTCCACAACCCCGATGTTCTTCTGCAGTCCTTGGCCTCTCATGATTGGTGATTGGTTCTTTGACCACTGCTCAGCCAATCAATGCAATGGCTGTGATTGGTTTATCCAGCACAGTATTGATTGGCTAAGCATTGGTCAAAGAACCAGTCACAGCCATCGCTTCCTGGAGGTGGGATTTATGAATCCCGTAACCAGGAAGTTATGTACGAGCGGCTGAGGACTGCGGGAACCATGCCGAACCATGTTGAACCTCTAGAGAGCAGTGGGAGGGACCTGGACCGAGCTTGCTAGGTAATGTATTTTCTTATGTAGTGTAGCTAGGGCTTATTTTTGGGGGTAGGGCTTATATTTCAAGCCTGTCTGAAAAGTAGGCTAGGGCTTATTTTCAGGGTAGGTCTTATTTTTAGAGGAAACGGTATAAGAACTCCAGATTTATAGAACATCAATCAGTGCTGTCAAAAAACAGCAATCCTGGCTTTTCTCAGGGTACAGGGTTCTTCATACTATGCTGAACTCAAAGGTTGCCAGCAAAGCTTATATTTTAAAGTAATGAAATTTAGAGGAGTTGTACAGTTTTATGTATAGCAGTATGATCTGCAGCTTAAAGAAGTCGTCTCATGAAGACAATTCCATTTCAAAAATAAGTTGGCTGTTGTGATCCGTGGTGATCAGTTTGTTATTGGTAGAATAGCCTGCGGCCAAACTCACATTTATGTATTGGCCATTCAAATAATTGCTTATCCATGTAATGCAAGGACATTTTAGGTCCACCAGAGTTGGACGCACTCTTAAAGAGCAGGTCTCCACACAGAGATTTGGTCACAGTGCTCAGCCAATCACAGGCAGCACTTGGCCATTCATCTGACGCAGCCCTTTCAGCAGGCGGGAATTTAAATCCCTGCCTGCTGATAGAACTTCTTTACAGTGACGGGACCCAAGAAGCTAGACGCGCCTGAGCCCCAGCAGCGGCGGGGAGGTAAGTATAGATTTTTTTTATTTTTTATTACAACTAGGGATAATTTTCATGGAAGGGCTTATATTTAAAGTCCTTCCCCAAAAATCACTGCAGCATGTGTCGGGACCCAAGCGGCTAGACACACCTGAGCCCTGGCAGCGGCGGAGGGGTAAGTATAGATTTTTTTTATGTTTTACTACAATTTGGGATGAATTTCATGGAGGGGCTTATATTTAAAGCCCTTCCCCGAAAAATCACTGTGGGGGTGCCGGCTTATACTCAAGGCACCTAGGTTTTCCCAGTTTTTTGTGGTAAACTTAGGTGACTCGGCTTATATTTGGGTCGGCTTACACTCGAGTATATACAATATATTTAAAAAATGACCCAACACCCACACCAACCTACACCGTCACCATATACATCCTATAATCCAATACCATACAAATTATATATCAAAACATCCAAATCAAAATGGTGGTCCCATTCCTGTACTTTTTTTTACATAAATAAAATGATTTTTAAAATTAAGAACTATTAGAGATGAGCGAACACCAAAATGTTCGGGTGTTCGTTATTCGGAACGAACTTCCCGTGATGCTCGAGGGTTCGTTTCGAACAACGAACCCCATTGAAGTCAATGGGCGACCAGAACATTTTTGTATTTCGCCGATGCTCGCTAAGGTTTTCATGTGTGAAAATCTGGGCAATTCAGGAAAGTGATGGGAATGACACAGTGACGGATAGGGCAGGCGAGGGGCTACATGTTGGGCTGCATCTCAAGTTCACAGGTCCCACTATTAAGCCACAATACCGGCAAGAGTGGGCCCCCCCCCCCCTCCCAACAACTTTTACTTCTGAAAAGCCCTCATTAGCATGGCATACATTTGCTAAGCACCACACTACCTCCAACAAAGCACAATCACTGCCTGCATGACACTCCACTGACACTTCTCCTGGGTTACATGCTGCCCAACCGCCCCCCCTCCCCCCCCACAGCGCACACCAAAGTGTCCCTGGGCAGCCTTCAGCTGCCCTCATGCCACACCACGCTCATGTCTATTTAGAATTGCGTCTGCCATGACGAGGGACCGCAGGCACACACTGCAGAGGTTGGCACGGCTAGGCAGCGACCCTCTTTAAAAGTGGCGGAGCGATAGCCCACAATGCTGTACAGAAGCAATGAGAAATAGAATCCTGTGCCACCGCCATCAGGAGCTGCACACGTGGGCATAGCAATGGGGAACCTATGTGCCACACACTATTCATTCTGTCAAGGTGTCTGCATGCCCCAGTCAGACCGGGCTTTTTAATTCATAGACACAGGCAGGTACAACTCCCTATTGTGAAGTCCCTGTCGACCCACAGCATGGGTGGCTCCCTGGAACCCACCGGCGGTACACAGAAATATCCCATTGCATTGCCCAACACAGCTGAGGTAGTAATGTTGTGCTTAACCCTTTCCAATCCAATTTGTATATGGTTTTCCTAGGGGGCTTACTCTTTTTCTGCCGTTATACAACGGCGTTATATGCTGGCTAAAGCCAGTACTGCATGAGCTGACACGTAGGATAGGCTCCGACAGCAGAGAGGCTGGCAATATACAGTAAGAGAACCCCGACGGACGTCTACCAACAACGGAGCTGTACAGCCTTAAACCCTAATGTCTTCACAGGTCACACAGTGGACTGGAAAGGGTTAATGCAGGTGGGTTTCGGCCCACACTGCATGCCCCAGTCAGACTGGGGTTCTTTACAAGTGGACACATGTAGGTTAAACTCCCTGTGGACCCACTGCCTAGGTGGGTGCCAGGAAGCCACCGGCGGTACATAGAAATATCCCATTGCATTGCCCAACACAGCTGAGGTAGTAATGTCGTGCGTAATACAGGTGGCCTTCGGCCCACACTGCATGCCCCAGTCAGACGGGTTCTTTAGAAGTGTACAGATGTATTAAAAACTCAGTGTGCACCTACAGCATGGGTGGCTCCCTGGAACCCACCGGCGGTACATAAAAATATCCCATTGCATTGCCCAACACAGCGGATGTAACGTCAGCTGTAATGCAGGTGGGCTAAAAATTAATTTGATTACACTGTAGGCGAGGGCCCACAAAAATTGCTGTATCAACAGTACTAATGTACATCCCAAAAATTGGCCATGGCCAGCCAAGAGGGCAGGTGAAACCCATTAATCGCTTTGGTTAATGTGGCTTAAGTGGTAACTAGGCCTGGAGGCAGCCCAGTGTAACGAAAAATTGGTTCAAGTTAAAGTTCCAATGCTTTTAAGCGCATTGAAACTTATAAAAATTGTTCTGAAAAATTATTTGAGTGAGCCTTGTGGCCCTAAGAAAAATTGCCCGTTCAGCGTGATTACGTGAGGTTTCAGGAGGAGGAGCAGGAGGAGGAGGAGGAGGAATATTAGACACAGATTGATGAAGCAGAAATGTCCCCGTTTTGGATGGTGAGAGAGAACGTAGCTTCCATCCGTGGGTGCAGCCTACGTATTGCTTACGTATCGCTGCTGTCCGCTGGTGGAGAACAGAAGTCTGGGGAAATCCAGCCTTTGTTCATCTTGATGAGTGTTAGCCTGTCGGCACTGTCGGTTGACAAGCGGCTACGCTTATCTGTGATGATTCCCCCAGCCGCACTAAACACCCTTTCCGACAAGACGCTAGCCGCAGGACAAGCAAGCACCTCAAGGGCATACAGGGCTAGTTCAGGCCACGTGTCCAGCTTCGACACCCAGTAGTTGTAGGGGGCAGAGGCGTCACCAAGGATGGTCGTGCGATCCGCTACGTACTCCCTCACCATCCTTTTACAGTGCTCCCGCCGACTCAGCCGTGACTGGGGAGCGGTGACACAGTCTTGGTGGGGAGCCATAAAGCTGGCCAGGCCCTTAAAGACTGTTGCACTGCCTGGGATGTACATGCTGCTCGATCTACGCACATCCCCTGCTACCTTGCCCTCGGTACTGCGCCTTCTGCCACTAGCGCTGTCGGCTGGGAATTTTACCATCAGCTTGTCCGCAAGGGTCCTGTGGTATAGCAACACTCTCGAACCCCTTTCCTCTTCGGGAATCAGAGTGGCCAGGTTCTCCTTATACCGTGGATCGAGCAGTGTGTACACCCAGTAATCCGTCGTGGCCAGAATGCGTGCAACGCGAGGGTCACGAGAAAGGCATCCTAACATGAAGTCAGCCATGTGTGCCAGGGTACCAGTACGCAACACATGGCTGTCCTCACTAGGAAGATCACTTTCAGGATCCTCCTCCTCCTCCTCCTCAGGCCATACACGCTGAAAGGATGACAGGCAATCAGCCGGTGTACCGTCAGCAGCGGCCCAAGCTGTCTCTTCCCCCTCCTCCTCATCCTCCTCATGCTCCTCCTCCTCCTCCTGTACGCGCTGAGAAATAGACAGGAGGGTGCCCTGACTATCCAGCGGCATACTGTCTTCCCCCGCCCCCGTTTCCGAGCGCAAAGCAGCTGCCTTTATGGTTTGCAGGGAATTTCTCAAGATGCATAGCAGAGGAATGGTGACGCTAATGATTGTAGCATCGCCGCTCACCACCTGGGTAGACTCCTCAAAATTACCAAGGACATGGCAGATGTCTGCCAACCAGGCCCACTCTTCTGAAAGGAATTGAGGAGGCTGACTCCCACTGCGCCGCCCATGTTGGAGTTGGTATTCGACTATAGCTCTCCGTTGTTCATAGAGCCTGGCCAACATGTGGAGCGTAGAGTTCCACCGTGTGGGCACGTCGCACAGCAGTCGGTGCACTGGCAGCTTAAAGTGATGTTGCAGGGTGCGCAGGGTGGCAGCGTCCGTGTGGGACTTGCGGAAATGTGCACAGAGCCGGCGCGCCTTTACGAGCAGGTCTGACAAGCGTGGGTAGCTTTTCAGAAAGCGCTGAACCACCAAATTAAAGACGTGGGCCAGGCATGGCACGTGCGTGAGGCTGCCGAGCTGCAGAGCCGCCACCAGGTTACGGCCGTTGTCACACACGACCATGCCCGGTTGGAGGCTCAGCGGCGCAAGCCAGCGGTCGGTCTGCTGTGTCAGACCCTGCAACAGTTCGTGGGCCGTGTGCCTCTTATCGCCTAAGCTGAGTAGTTTCAGCACGGCCTGCTGACGCTTGCCCACCGCTGTGCTGCCACACCGCGCGACACCGACTGCTGGCGACATGCTGCTGCTAACACATCTTGATTGTGAGACAGAGGAGGAGGAGGAGGAGGAGGGTGCTTTAGTGGAGGAAGCATACACCTCCGCAGATACCAGCACCGAGCTGGGGCCCGCAATTCTGGGGGTGGGTAGGACGTGAGTGGTCCCAGGCTCTGACTCTGTCCCAGCCTCCACTAAATTCACCCAATGTGCCGTCAGGGAGATGTAGTGGCCCTGCCCGCCTGTGCTTGTCCACGTGTCCGTAGTTAAGTGGACCGTGGCAGTAACCGCGTTGGTGAGGGCGCGCACAATGTTGCGGGAGACGTGGTCGTGCAGGGCTGGGACGGCACATCGGGAAAAGTAGTGGCGACTGGGAACTGAGTAGCGCGGGGCCGCCGCCTCCATGATACTTTTGAAGGACTCAGTTTCCACAACCCTATACGGCAGCATCTCAAGGCTGATGAATTTTGCTATGCGGACGGTTAACGTTTGAGCGTGCGGGTGCGTGGCGGCGTACTTGCGCTTGCGCTCGAACACTTGCGCAAGCGATGGCTGAATGGTGCGCTGAACTACACTGCTGGATGGGGCCGAGGACAGCGGAGATGAGGGTGTGGGTGCAGGCCATGAGGCGGTAGTGCCTGTGTCCTGAGAGGGGGGTTGCATCTCAGTGGCAGGTTGGGGCACAGGGGGAGAGGCAGGGGTGCAAACCGGAGGCGGTGAACGGCCTTTGTCCCACCTTGCGGGGTGCTTGGCCATCATATGTCTGCGCATGGTGGTGGTGGTGAGGCTGTTGGTGTTGGCTCCCCGGCTGAGCTTTGCGCGACAAAGGTTGCACACCACTGTTCGTCGGTCGTCAGGCGTCTCTGTGAAAAACTGCCAGACCTTAGAGCACCTCGGCCTCCGCAGGGTGGCATGGCGCGAGGGGGCGCTTTGGGAAACACTTGGTGGATTATTCGGTCTGGCCCTGCCTCTACCCCTGGCCACTGCACTGCCTCTTGCAACCTGCCCTGCTGATGCCCTTGACTCCCCCTCTGAAGACCTGTCCTCCTGAGTAAGCGTTGCACACCAGGTGGGGTCAGTCACCTCATCGTCCTGCTGCTCTTCCTCCGAATCCTCTGTGCGCTGCTCCCTGGGACTTACTGCCCTTACTACTACCTCACTGCAAGACAACTGTGTCTGATCGTCATCGTCCTCCTCACCCACAGAAAGTTGTTGAGACAGTTGGCGGAAGTCCCCAGCCTCTTCCCCCGGACCCCGGGAACTTTCGAATGGTTGGGCATCAGTGACGATAAACTCCTCTGGTGGGAGAGGAACCGCTGCTGCCCAATCTAAGCAGGGGCCCGAGAACAGTTCCTGGGAGTGCTCCCGCTCCTGAGCAGGTGTTATTGTAGTGGAGTGAGGAGGCTGGGAGGAAGGAGGAGCAGCAGACAGAGGATTCGGATTGGCAGCAGTGGACGGCGCAGAACTGCGGGTAGACGATAGGTTGCTCGAAGCACTTTCTGCCATCCAGGACAGGACCTGCTCACACTGCTCATTTTCTAATAACCGTCTCCCGCGTGGACCCATTAATTGGGCGATGAATGTGGGGACGCCAGAAACGTGCCTCTCTCCTAATCGCGCAGCAGTCGGCTGCGACACACCTGGATCAGGAGCTTGGCCTGTGCCCACACCCTGACTTGGCCCTCCGCGTCCTCGGCCGCGTCCACGTCCTCTAGGCCTACCCCTACCCCTCAGCATGCTGTATTACCAGTGATTTGATTTCACAGGCAGGAAATAAATTGGCGCAAGACTGCAGGCCAAATATAATTTTTGCCCTTTTTGGAAAACGAAAGGCCCCACTGCCTCTAGTGAATGAATTATCTAAGTTTAATAACTGTGCTGTGTCCCTGCTTATGTGTCACAGAACGTGAGGGTAGCAGAGTTATTATAACTCTGGCAGAGCAGGTATTTTTTTTCCCAATTAAGGAAAGCAAATGGCGAAGCCAGCAGTAAAGCGTAGCTGGGTGCGTATGATTTAGCACTGTTCTTCACGCAGCTCACACGTGTCCACCGCCCGTAAGGACGGACAGAGGCTGGACAAATAGATTTGTTTTCACTTGTTTTTCCACCAAAAGGCAGCACTGCGTATATTCTATGAACATGAGAAGTTTAATAACTGTGCTGTGTCCCTGCTTATGTGTCACAGAACGTGAGGGTAGCAGAGTTATTATAACTCTGGCAGAGCAGGTATTTTTTTTCCCAATTAAGGAAAGCAAATGGCGAAGCCAGCAGTAAAGCGTAGCTGGGTGCGTATTATTTAGCACTGTTCTTCACGCAGCTCACACGTCTCCACCGCCCGTAAGGACGGACAGAGGCTGGACAAATAGATTTGTTTTCACTTGTTTTTCCACCAAAAGGCAGCACTGCGTATATTCTATGAACATGAGAAGTTTAATAACTGTGCTGTGTCCCTGCTTATGTGTCACAGAACGTGAGGGTAGCAGAGTTATTATAACTCTGGCAGAGCAGGTATTTTTTTTCCCAATTAAGGAAAGCAAATGGCGAAGCCAGCAGTAAAGCGTAGCTGGGTGCGTCTGATTTAGCAATGTTTTTCACGCAGCTCACACGTGTCCACCGCCCGTAAGGACGGACAGAGGCTGGACAAATAGATTTGTTTTCACTTATTTTTCCACCAAAAGGCAGCACTGCGTATATTCTATGAATAATAACTGTGTTGTGGCCCTGCCTATACAATTCTTTCCCTGCAGTATCAATGGAGGGTGGAATGCTCTGCAGAGGCGATTTTGAGAAGCCCAAAAAAAATGCAGCACAGCTAACAGCAGCCTGGACAGTACTGCACACGGATAAATATGGCCCTAGAAAGGACCGTTGAGGTTCTTGAAGGCTACACTCACTCCTAACACTCTCCCTGCCTATGCAGCACTTCTGTCCCTAATGCCAGGTGCAACGGTCTGCAGAGGCGACTTTGAGAAAAAAAAAAATCCCACTGCTAACAGCAGCCAACACACAGCTATCAGTGGCCCTAATAAGGACCTTTGGGGGTCTTGAAGCCTACACTAACTACCAATTCTTTCCCTACAGCAGCTCCGGTATAAACAGCACTGTCCCTCATCTAACTCACACCGCATCTGAGGCGAGCCGCGGGAGGGGCCGACTTTTATATTAGGCGAACACCTGATCTCGCCAGCCACTCACAGCAGGGGGGTGGTATAGGGCTTAAACGTTGCAGGGGGAAGTTGTAATGCCTTCCCTGTCTTTCAATTGGCCAGAAAAGCGCGCTAACGTCTCAGGGAAGGAAGTGAAAGTAACCAGAACACCGCATGGTGTTCGTTACAAATAACGAACATCCCGAACACCCTAATATTCGCACGAATATCAAGCTCGGACGAACGCGTTCGCTCATCTCTAAGAACTATACATTAATTTTTTTTTTTTAAGTTTTGTATGCATGACCCCTAATAAAACAAACAATTCTGTGAAAAAATAGCTATGAAAAATAGCCCTAAATGTCATGAAAAAAAATGCAGCAAAAATAATTTCGGCAGCCTAAGAAAAAAATAGGGCCATAAAGCCCCCACATGCGTACAATCACTAAAAATTGTCTGGTCCTTAACCCTTTAATGCTCCATGGTGTAGCGTTACGTCACGGAGGTTCAGGGTTTGTATGGAGGGGGATTGATCCAACTTCATGCAATGCAGGTGCCGTCTGTTTCTTACAGCTGACATCCATCCAAAACAGCTGCAATCAGCTCTCCTGCTGATCACAGCTGTTAACCTCTCAAATTTCTCTGTCAATTCTGACAACAGCATTTAAAAACCCGGATTAGAAATTGAGGGCCTTGAACAGCCCCCAATTTGATTGCAGGGTGCCATTTGGCTGACATACCAGTTGGAGGCCTTAAGAAAGTCCCCAGGGTTAGGGCGCCCACCCACTGGCGTTTTTTTTCCCTGCGAAATTCGCAGCATTTTTTTCTCTGCAGGGGTCTATGGGACTTGTAATGTTAAAATCGCGATCGCGCAAAATCGCGATTTCGCGGTAAATTGCGATTTTGCGCGATCGCGATTTTAACATTACAAGTCCCATAGACCCCTGCAGAGAAAAAAATGCTGCGAATCTCGCAGGGAAAAAAAACGCCAGTGGGTGGGCGCCCTTACCTTTGCAGATTGCCTTTCAAGCATGCCTATGGCGTGACATGATGGATTATCTGTCAGACCGCGATATAATGTACTATGTATGGTATTACGTCATACTGCAGGAGCGATCAAACTCTCGCAAGATCATGTCCCCCATGGAAACTAAAAAAATTGAAATAGTTTAAACTTTATTTAAAGTTAAAAAAAAATCCTTTGGCCATATTTATAATAAAAAATCCAAATAAAGCCCCCAAAACATACTTGATTTCACTGCGCCCATAAATATCTGATCTATTAAAATAACACATTTATTATGTTTTTCAGTACATTATTTGGTACATTAAGTAGTACTACCCTGTTTCCCTGAAAATAAGACATCCCCTGAAAATAAGACATAGCATGATTTTCCAGAATTCCAGAGGATGCAAAATGATTTTTCAGGCTTTTTGAGGATGCTTGAAATATAAGCCCTACTCCAAAATTAAGCCCTGCTAACAGTTAATTAAAAAAAGTCAATTTAAATAGTGTCCAGGCAGCTATACATGTAAAAAAGCTAAACCTTTTTGAACAAAAATTAATATAAGACACTGTCTTATTTTCGGGGAAACACGGTAGTAAAAAATACAACTCATCCTGCAAAAAGCAAGCGCTCAGACAGCTACGTTTACGGATAAATAAGAGTTCTGATTTATCAAAGGTGGGGAGGAATAACAAAAATGGAGAAAAGAAAGAGCCGCGTCCCTACGGGGTTAAGGACTGAAACACCCTGTCCTTTATTGAGTTATAAAGTATTAATTTAAATAAAAGGACTATCAGCACAGACTGCTTCCCAGTAAACGTGGCAGGAATTGTTGAAATGTGAAACAGATTTTTTAATATTTGTTGGTGACATTCTGTGAATAACCTTGGACACAAAACTTTGCTGATTGGCTTCTCCAAGTTATTCGTTTTCTTTGGAAACAGAGGACAGACAGTAAAAAACCGAGGTGCTATCTGTACTGTGCGAACAAACTGTGTCTGGGTCTGATTTCCTGTTTGGTGCCATAATTTAAAATAAATATAACCATGTGCCTTTGTGTGAACTTGTATCTGTTCTTTGACTCAGTTTCTTGAGAACGCACACCATCATTCTTCCCTCCATGTACCTTCCAAGCCTTGTAACAGAGCATCAATTGTGAGATAACTGTCACTTGAAAAGCAAGGATTTATAAGACACTCCTGGGGCCACAGGTCATTCCTTCTGCATGGACCAGTCCTTGTCAAACTCTTACTATTTTCTCTTACGTAAATCAGATAAGGGAACTGGGAAACATTTCTAGATTAGGGAGACCCAGAAACAGTATTGAAACAAGCTTACAAACATGCATTAAACCAGAAAAGAGAAAATTTACTGATTGCAAGACCAAAAAATAAAAAAACACAACTAATATGATTGATAGGGCCAAAGTCCATGTAGTAATCAGGGATGCACTACTGGTCAAAAGTTTTAGAACACCTAAATGTTTTCAGTTATTTTTTCACATCAACACTGTCCAAGTCCAGCAAACAAAGTGAAATGATTCAGAGGTTCAAAAGTAAGTTAAAAACATGAAAACATTATGACATTTTAACCTGAAACACAACAATAGTCTGAATTTATGATTTTTGCCAAAGGGCTTCTTATAGGGAACACATCAAGTGCAGCTGCTCTGCAGCACAGAGAGCAAATTATGGTTTGAAATTGGATGTAAACTATTCCTACAGGTGCCTAAACTTTTGTAGATTACTTTCAAACCTTCTGAAAGTAGTGTTTGAACATGGACTGCATTATAAAAGCCTCTAGGGTAGGATAGAGCACACTATCTTCAGGATAGGGCACACTGCTATTGTAATGGCAAGAAAAAGGCAATTAATCAAATATGACACACAGACAATTATAATTATTAGAAGTGTAGGGAATTCTTCTCAAGGCTCATACTTACCAGGAATTATTATATTTTTCTGTAAATTAACCAAATGGTCCAAAAAATTAAAACATGTTTTATTAAGAGTCGACCCATATGACATGAATTTATTTACCTGAGGACCCATAAATCCTCGTTCTCCTGCATTCCCCGGGGCACCAGGATCCCCTTTAATTCCCTGCAGATAAATTTTGAGGTTATTTACATGTTTATTCACACAAATATCAAAGAATGAATTCATCTCTAAATACTTCACAAGGAATGGGCTACATTTATGATAGTATTTTTTGCTCATGATTAACTTTGTTGACACATGAATACATTATATAAATTCCAAAAAAGTTGGGACACAAAGAAAAGAGAAAATGCAGTGATTTGAAAATCTAATCTAACATATTTTATTTACAATAGTACATAGAACACATATCAGAAGGTGACAGTGAGGCATTTTTCTATTTCATTTAAAAAAATAAACCCATTTAGATATGGTTGGCAGCAACACATCTCAAAAAAGTTGGGCCCCGGCCATGTCTACCATTGTGCAGCACAGGGGCGTAACTATAGGGGTTGCAGGGGATGCGGTTGCACCCGGGCCCAGGAGCCTTAGGGGGCCCATAAAGCCTCTTCTCTCCATATAGGGAGCCCAGTACTATGAATAAAGCATTATAGTTGGGGGCCCTGTTACAGGTTTTGCATTGGGGCCCAAAAACATCTAGTTACACCTCTGGTGCAGCATTCCCTCTTCTTTTTACAGCAGTCTATAAACATCTGGGAAGTGAGGACACAAATTGCTAGAGTTTTGGGAGAGAAATGTTGTTTCATTCTTGTCTGATGTAGGATTCTAGCTGTTCCGCAGTCCTGGGTCATCGTTGCTAGATTTTTAGTTTCCTAATGCTCCAAATATTTTCTGTTGGTGAAGGGTCCGGACTGCAAGTGGCTAGTTGAGCACCCAAACTCTTCTGCAAAGCCATGCTGCTGTGATGGATGCAGTATGTGGTTTAGCATTGTCTTGCTGAAATATGCAAGGTCTTCTCTGAAAGATGGGAGCATGTGTTGTTCTAAAACCTCTATATACTGCTCAGCATTAATGGTGCCTTTCAAGATGTGTAAGCTGCCCATGCCATATACACTAATGCAACCCCATACAATCAGAGATGCAGGTTTTTGAACTGTGTGCTAATAACAAGCTGGATGGTCCCTCTCTTCTTGAGTCCACAGGACATGGTGTCCATTGTTTCCCAAAAAAATGACACATTTTGATTCATCTGACCACAAAACAGTTTTCTATTTTGCTTCAGTCAATTTTAAATGATCTTTAGCCCAGAGAAGATGCCAGTGTATCTCGATTGTGTTGATATATGCCTGCTTCTTTGCATGATGCTACTTTAACTTACAATTATGGATTCCATGGCGAACTACGTTCAAAGACAATGATTTCTGGAAGTATTCCTGAGCCCATGTTATGAGTTCCCTTAGGCCTCATGTCCACTGGGAAAATCAGGCCCGCTACGGATTCTCCATGTAGAATCTGTAGCGGGTCCCTCCTGCTCCGCGGACATGAGGCATAAAAATCAGAATAAACTCACCCCTCGCCCGCTCCGGATCTTCCCTTCGCCGCGGCGTCATCTTCTCTGCGTCGCGGCCGGATCTTCTTTCTTCGGCTCGGCGGATGCGCAGGGCACGTCGGTGACGTGCCCCGCGCATGCGCCGGCCCGAAGAAAAAAGATCCGGCCGCGACGGAGAGAAGATGGAGCCGCGGCGAAGGGAAGAACCGGAGCGGGTGAGTAAATTCCGATTTTTGTCTCCCGCGGATCCGGACAGCTTCCATAGGCTTCAATAGAAGCCCGCGGGAGCCGTCCCGCATGAAAATGGAGCATGGTCCAGGTTTTTTCATGCTCCATTTTTAAAAAAAATCACTTTTATTGACCATCCGCGGGTATTTATCTACCCGCGTGTGGTCAATACATCCCTATGGGATGCGGATCCGCGGGCAGGAGAAGAGTTAAAATCTGCTGCGGATTTTAATTCTTCTTTTTCCGTGGACATGAGGCCTTACAGAATCATGCCTGTTTTTAATGCAGTGAAGCCTGAGTGCCCATAGATCTCGAACATCCAATATTTCTCCAGATTCTCTGAATATTTTGATGACATTGTGCACTATAGATGGTGAGATAGTCAAGTGTTACACAATTTTACAAAGTGTTACAGAGGAACACTTTTCTGAAATTGTGGAACAATTTTTAGGCATAGTTTTTCACAGATTGGTGAACCTCTGACCATCTTTGCTTCGGAGAGACTCTGCCTAACATGCTCTTTTTATACACAGTCATAGGACTTAATAAAAAATTGACCTTCCAGCTGTTTTTCATTACTACCACTTACTTTTCGAGCCTTTTGTTACCCCTGTCCCGACTTTTTCGAGCTGTGTTGATGCCATCAATTTCTAAATACAATTTTTTAAAGTAGATGGAAAAATGTTTCCCTTTCACCTTCCGTTAAGGATTCTACATTCTATTGTGACTAAAATATGGTTATTCTTTTTTCTTCAAATTTACATTGCCCCAATTTTTTTGGAGTTGGGGGTTGCAGATATTCATGATATTTCAGCTATCCTTTTGCATAATGCAATGAATTGAAGTATTTACAGTATATCTTGATACATAGAGAGGCATGTTATTTTAGTTTTTAGTTGTTTTGAAGGTATGAATGTGTGCTTTGTCTGTGTTAGGGCTCCTTCACACGAGCATGGTTTTAGCGCAGTATAGGCACGTGAAAAGATCGTGGCTATACTGCACTAAAAATATTGTGAATGGGCGATTTCCAGCTATTACGTCTCGAGCTTAATTAGCAGTGAAATTGCCCGTTCATACGAACGGGAGCTGCGTGGTGCATGTTATCCAGCTCCCATAGGAGTCTATGGAAACTCCTGCGCAGCTTGCATCAAAGATAGGTCAGTTCCTATCTTTTCTCACAGCATGGACCTTTGATTTCAAAAGAAATCTTAAACATTGTGTTACTGAAAATGGCTAAGAGCTAAAATTATTGCTGCTATTTGAGTGATTAGATTCCACCTTTAGCAAGTTTTAATACATTTTCTAATTACATTGGAATAAATGGCTGACTGTCCACAGCTTTCCACAGCAATGTCAGTTGACTGTGAGGGGTTTAAAGGGGTTGTGTGAGATTTATTTTTTTTTATACCATGCTCCTCCACAAAATACACACAGTCATATACTTTCCAGGATCTCAGCATCTACTGTGCTGTTACTCGGTCATCCCTGGCCGTTTTTTGTTAATAGGCTGCAATAAACTGTGTACAGTATGTCAAAGGTAGCTGCACTGAATGACAGAGCTCAACAATCGAGCGTTGAACTCTGCCATTGTCTGCAGTAGCCTGCGACGTCCCAAAAACAGGCTGTTGCAGTCTGTAAATAAACATTGGCCAGGGAGGACCGAGCTGATAACACGAAAGATGCTAGAAGCCGAGAGAAGTAAGTATACGTATGACTGTTTGTTATGTTGTGGCATGATGAGCATGGTTTAAAAAAAACAAAAACATCTCGAACAACCCCTTTAAACAGTATGATCATGGCTCAAAAGGATGTTGCTGCAGATTTTCTGCAATGGAAAAACCTTCAGCAAAATCCATGTCAAAATCCCCACCATTTGGTGGGGATTTTGATGCAGAACTGCAGCCATTCAGTTGAAAAGGAGAGCTCTTCTGCAGATCAGTGTCAAACTCCACACCAAAACCCGCCATTTGTAAACAAATCATACAGAAACAATGAAAAAAGCATTTAAAGAAGTTGTCCAGGGTTAGAAAAACATGGCTGCTTTCTTCCAAGCACAATGCCACCCTTGTTCGTAGGTTGTGTCTAGTATTGCAACTCAGCTCCTTTGAACTGAATTCATTCTTAAAGCATGGAGAAATGCAGTACACAGAAAGGCCGGCAGAAGGCTACAGACAGGCATTCTAGTATCAGAGAGAGGAAACACCTGTGATTGTCACAGGAACTAGATAAAAAGATCAGTTCCTACCACACTCAGAGGAAAACAGCAGAGCTGGAAGAGCTGCAAGCCTCGAGTCTGATAGGAAGGATGACCCTAGACGCTTACCTCCACTATGGGTCTCCCTTGCTTCTGTGCAAACCACTCTCTGTTGTTAGGAACAGAGTTTCCTTAGTAACAATGGCACATGGACATTTCCCTTGCAACAAGGCAGGAGCTATTTTCATAGGCGGCTCCCATGCACTTACAGGCCTTAGTCAGATGGGCGTTTTTAGCCGCGATTTGCGGATCGCATGACGGATGCGCATCCGCAAATCGCATGACCAGTGCGCGCAAGTCGCCCGCAAATCGCCCGAAAATCTGCTCCTAGCCGCGTTTCATTAGAAACGGGCCGGGGCTGTCCAGCGCATTGCATTCAATGGAGACGGCAATACAGCCGTCTCCATTGAAAGCAATGCGCTGCGGGCGAGCCCGAGATGAATTGTCGGTAAGGGCTTAAATATATAAGCCCTTCCCTGCAATGCATCCTAAAATGTGTTAAAATGAAAAAAAATTGTATACTCACCTTCTGCCGGGAGCCGGAGTTCCGAGCGGCCGTCCTGCAGTGGGTGTGAAGGGGGTGTGAGTCAGACCTGCCCCCTGGTTGGCTCAGCGCTGAGCCAATCAGAGGCATGCCTCACTCACACCCATTCATGAATTCATGAATGGATGTGAGTCAGACCTGCCCCTGATTGGCTCAGCGCTGAGAGGCAGCAGTCACTCACCCATTCATGAATTCATGAATGGGTGTGTGAGTGTTTTCAGCCTCTGATTGGTCAGGGCTGTGACCAATCAGAGGCAGATCATTCAGCAGGCGGGGATTTTAAAGCCCCGCCAGCTGAATAGTGCCGAGAAGCAGTTCAGGAGAACTGACAGCGGCCGCGGCTGGACTCCGGCTGCAGCGGAAAGGTGAGTATACAATTTTTTTTTATTTTAACACATTTTAGGATCAATTGCAGGGAAGGGTTTATATATTTAACCCCTTCCCGACAATTCACCCCGCGCACGCTGGCAGCCCATTGCTTTCAATGGGCAAACATCGTTCTTCTCTGCCACAGCTGTTACAGCTGTGGCAGAGAAGAATGATTTGTCTTCTATATGTTCTCAATGGGGTCGGCGCTGCTGCCGCCGGCCCCATTGAGCGCATATACAGAAGAGAACAGGAATCGCAGATCGCAGATAGGTGTGATCTGCGATTTTTTGTTCTATAATTTATCGGACGAGCGCATAAAAAGCGCTCATGTGTCCGATACCATTGCAAAGCAATGGTTTTAAAAAATTGCCGGACGCATGCGCATGCGCAAATCGCGGCTAAAAACGCCCGTCTGACTAAGGCCACAGACAGACAGATTTGCAGACACTGTGATAATAATCTGCACATATTATAGTGAGTTGACTATGCATTTGGCCAGAATATCTCTAAATGCCTGATTATCCTGAAAAAATAGCAGACGGGTGGGCATTCAGATACTGCCTCCCTGCTGATTGGACCGAAGAATGTGCAATGCTGCATGAGAAGTAACGGGAAGGAAGTACAGGACAGTGAACTGCTGGCAGAATGCTAGGCTTACTACATGCCCCCTCCATCAGAGTGGATTGCAAACAGCAGGGCAACAGAAAGATGGGGAAGACCACCTGAAAATCAGAAGTTACAGACATGAAGTATGGTACAAACAGCAGCAAATGAGTTGGTAAGGAGAACCTGTTGTACTTTAGAAAACTTGTTGAAAACTCAGGTAATCTTCAATTCTGATTAAAAAAATTAAAGATTAGAAAGTGATTGTGAAGAATTATTGACAAACTAAAATGTTGACTGGTAAAATGCTAATTATGATAAATTAAAGTTTCTCCTGACTTAATAAGTTGCTATAATCATACCGGTGGTCCGTAATTGCTTCTTCTACCAGGAAGACCCTGAAATATAGAATACGTAATTAATTATACTACTAGACAATAATGAACATATTTGTTGGTCTTTCTTATATTCATGCTAGAGTGTAACAAGTAACCATAGAGCCCTGTAGTCAAACTTGGAGTTGTGCCTGCTTCATCAGGGCAGGAAGGCTTTTATGGTCTCCTGTGGCCTTTTTTGATCTCCCAGTGATCTGCAGTAATTGTTCAGCTCTCTACTTACATCATCCACAGTTACTAATCACTTCTAATCTACTAGGCCCTACAGCTGCTAGTATGTTTACTACAATATCTATTACCCTGGTAGTTATACTCATGATGGACCCCTACTTTTATTTTTTTTACATATTCTGTGATTTGATCGCACCTGCTATAAAATAAGTCAGCACTAAATACATAAGAGCTAGTAATGGAAATAATAATAATAATTAGAGATGAGCGAACACCAAAATGTTCGGGTGTTCGTTATCCGGAACGAACTTCCCGCGATGTCCGGGTGTTCGTTTCGAGTAACGAACCCCATTGAAGTCAATGGGCGACCCGAGCATTTTTGTATATCGCCGATGCTCGCTAAGGTTTTCATGTGTGAAAATCTGGGCAATTCAAGAAAGTGATGGGAATGACACAGTGACGGATAGGGCAGGCGAGGGGCTACATGTTGGGCTGCATCTCAAGTTCCCAGGTCCCACTATTAAGCCACAATAGCGGCAAGAGTGCCCCCCCCCCCACTGTCAGCATAAAGATCGTTCTCCTCTGCCACAGCTGTAACAGCTGTAGCAGAGAAGAACGATGTTTGCCCATTGAATTCAATGGAGCGGCAATACAGCAGGTTCCACTGAATGCAATGGGCTGCCCGCGATCGCAGGATGAATGGTCGGAAAGGGGTTAAATATATAACCCCTTTCCTGCAATTCATCCAGAAATGTGTTACACTAAAAATATATACCGGCGTATAAGGCGACCGGGCGTATAAGACGACCCCCCAACTGTCACCTTATACGCCGGTAATACAGTGGAGCAAAGAATAAAAAGCATTACTTACGTTTTTAGATGATCTGCGGCGCTCCTGCAGGCTGTCACTCCCTCCTAATCCACGGCAGACAAGCTTTCTCTATGAAAGGCTTTAAATCCCTGCCTCCAGAAAGACACGTGCCTTCAGCCAATCACAGCCAATGACAATGATGTCATTGAATGGCTGTGATTGGCTGTGTTTCTGGAGGTGGGGATTTCAAGCCTTTCGTGGAGAAAGG
Source organism: Eleutherodactylus coqui (assembly GCF_035609145.1). NCBI lineage: Eukaryota > Metazoa > Chordata > Amphibia > Anura > Eleutherodactylidae > Eleutherodactylus > Eleutherodactylus coqui. The sequence continues at coordinate 42,050,374 of NC_089848.1, forward strand.
AATACTTTGCCGTGGATTAGGAGGGAGCGACAGCCTGCAGGAGCGCCGCAGATCATCTAAAAACGTAAGTAATGCTTTTTATTCTTTGCTCCACTGTATTACCGGCGTATAAGGTGACAGTTGGGGGGTCGTCTTATACACCCGGTCGCCTTATACGCCGGTATATATTTTTAGTGTAACACATTTCTGGATGAATTGCAGGAAAGGGGTTATATATTTAACCCCTTTCCGACCATTCATCCTGCGATCGCCGGCAGCCCATTGCATTCAGTGGAACATGCTGTATTGCCGCTCCATTGAATTCAATGGGCAAACATCGTTCTTCTCTGCTACAGCTGTTACAGCTATGGCAGAGAAGAAGGATTTGTCTTCTATATGTTCTCAATGGGGTCAGCGCTGCTGCCGCTGGCCCCATTGAGCGCATATAGAATGCATCCATAGCGAACCGCGGGAGGGGCAGACTTTTATATCAGGCGGACACCTTATCTCCCCAGCCACTCACTGCAGGGGGGTGGTATAGGGCTTAAACGTTGCAGGGGGAAGTTGTAATGCCTTCCCTGTCTTTATATTGGCCAAAAAAAAGCGCTAACGTCTCAGGGAAGAAAGTTAAAGTAACCCGGACACCGCATGGTGTTCGTTACGGATAACGAACATACCGAACACCCTAATATTCGCACGAATATCAAGCTCGGACGAACACGTTCGCTCATCTCTAATAATAATGCCACACCAGTTATAGAGATAACATAATAAACAGTTTGATAAATGTCCATATGGAAATATATCAGATTCTTTCTTGTTCCCAGAAGTCAATGCTGTTAAAATCTTACATTATTTCCAGCAGCACCAGGTTCTCCAGGTTTTCCTTCCAGTCCAGGATCACCCTAGAGAAGTGACAGAATAAAACATAATGTATAGGACTCTTATCCAGTCATTATAAGAGTTCTGTAGGGATGTTATTAGTAAAATCAACATAGACTATGGAAGATAATGGCTACTATGGGCCATTTCAGAAATATATGATGCTCTTCTAATCTTTGTTAGTTTATGTAAAGTAATGGCAACATGCTATAGTATTTTTATTCTCATTGTCCAAAACCTCTCTCCCATAGAAGCTGTTGGAATCAAATGAAACTTTCTCTGTGTGATTGTAAAGTTGATATACGTAAGTGATTACAATATCAGAGCAAAAGGAGAATTTATTGCTGAAAACTGACCCCTTGAAGGGAGGCTCTAGTATCCTGTTGTACTGCCTCTAGCTTGGATACAAGATGTGATACATATAATAAGAGAGACGTCAGGCAGCAGATTTGGTGCGGTTGTATTTTATGCATTCATAGGAATACACAGACAATAATGCCTCCTCAGCACACAAGATGGCGACGTTTCGACTCTAAAGAATGAGTCTTTGTCAAGCTTGACAAAGACTCCTTCTTTAGAGTCGAAACGTCGCCATCTTGTGTGCTGAGGAGGCATTATTGTCTGTGTATTCCTATGAATGCATAAAATACAACCGCACCAAATCTGCTGCCTGACGTCTCTCTTATTATATGTATACTTTTGGGAATTTGGACTCGTTCCCGGTCTGGGCTGGCAGACAAGGCTGAAGGATATAGTTTAGGATTTTTTCTCCCCCCCAGACTGGTAGTGGTGAGTGCTGCTGTTTAACTTTATCTACACTCGATGAGATACGGCTCAGCATGGAGGCTCTAGTACCCTGTTGTACCACCTCTAACTTGGATACAAGATGTGATATGGGCGGGCATGGAAGTTTTAGTACCCTGTTGTACCACCTCTAGCTTGGATACAAGATGTGATACAGACAGGCATGGAGGCATACAGGCTGTCAACATTGGTGTTCCAGATGGTCATATGTGTTCCATTGGTGATAAATCTGACAACCGGGCAGGCCATGGAAGTGTGGCAATATTTTGGAGACATTCCTGTGACACCCTTTGCTGTGTTCAGCTAAGCATTATTTTGCTGGAAAATGTCTCTTGGAAGCCGCCATGAGAGGAACACGTGTGGCTCCAGGATGTCCTGAACATATCACTGAGTTGTCATTGTATCTCATAGCATTATTAGGGGTGACAATTGCCCCCCAGACCATCACACCAGCAGCGGGGGCAATGTGCCACTCCACAGCAATGGAAGGATTGAGGCGCTTAACCCCAGATCTCCAAACACAGCCATCAGTGCCCAAACTAAACCTGCATTTATCGCTGAAGGCAACCTGGTTTGACTCTCTAACAGTCCAGTTTCACTGTTCACCACACCACTGCAAAAAGAGAAGATGGTGGGTGGGTGTTAAAGACCTTACACATAATAGTCATCATGAGACCAAATGTCCTTCCGCCAAGTGCCTGGAAATGGTTCCGAGAGACACAGGGGTGTAACAATGGAGCTTCCTGTCTCTTTATGGTGGACAACAAAACAATTGGAGCTGCTTAAGCTTGTCAGACGATCAGAGAATCCTCTTTTCTGGTGGTCTGTCGAGGGCGTCCTGAGCCTGGTCACCTTGTGTGCCCTCACGCATCCACTGGTCCCTCCCACCTCCTAACAGTCTGGCTAGAATGGCCGATGGGGGACAATTCATGGATACAACCATCCAGCTTCTCACATCCCAATAATGCGCCCCTCTCAAACTCTGGTAACGGGGTGAAATCTCTTCTCTGCATCGTAGAGGCGTCTAGTGGCCAACAAGCTCTACACAAACGGAAGAAACACTACACACAAGGAGCCTCCAAGAGCCTTTTATAGGCCAAGGGGGAGAACCACTTTCAGGGCCTCCGGTGACAAGACCGTTCATCTAATCACCACAAGTCTCATCATTTGTATATCTGCCTGGGATGTAGCTGCACACTGAGTTTTGCAGCAAAGCGACAACAGTTTTTAGGGGCCGGATTTCCTTTTACAAAGAGTGCATATTTAAGGGGTTACAGTTGGCATAAACCCTACATTTGTTAAAGTTTCACTTCTTTGGGATCTATGTATGAATCTATGATATACCAGTAAATTGGGGAATATGTTATTCATTGCAAATAATCTTTCAACAACAATAACCAATATTGGCTCCTGGTTTCTTAGCTCCCCTCATTCTCTTGATTGATGTTATAAAGGGCAAATAGATTTATCTAGAATTCAATGTTGTCACAGAATTAAAAAGTCATTTTTACAAGCACTATATATTCTACAACTCTGAAGGAAGCTAAAGGGAAAAATAAAATACAGCTAGAAAGTGGATAATCACCTCCATGCCTAAATCTCCTTTACGCCCTGGGGGTCCTTGGATTGTGCTTTGTTTTCCAGGATCACCCTGTTCACAAAACAAGGTATTAGTATTAGTTCAATGAGGACATCATCATTGACATTTTTATGCAGTTCAGAGGCTGTTTTGCATGAATAATGCACCTCACTTCATAGTATGATACATTTACTATATGGTGGGATATTTGCTGAAAGAAGACTTGTCACTGGATGAAGGCAAGGGGGCCCTGGCTGCAACGCTCTACATCTGCAGTCCCACCGACTCTATCCTCATATTTTTTCCCATACTCCCCTTCTGTTGCCTGGATGGCTCTTCTTTGATCTGGGTCCTAGTGCTCTCAGTTTGTCTAGTGGGCGACCCCCACCATTTACTCTCAATGGGTGATGTTGGACTTGATTGACAGTTTATGGGAACAAGCCTGTGTGACTCATACAGGTACCATAAACTTCCTGTATGATATAATTACATGGATGTTCTCGCACACTTAGTGATGATTAGACAGATACCTGCCACAATTGTCCAATTAAGGACCAAGCACCATAAATTTACAACACTAGGTCCTGGGCTTTAATCCCAGCCAATGATTAAAATACGGAGCAGGATTAAAGCTGCTGCTTCTGCAATCTAGCAGGAGAAAGTCGGTTCTTCGGCTGTGACTAAGGCCTCTTTTACACAGGTGACAGTGATATCGCCACGAGAAACTCGCAGCGATATCGCAGCTGTGTTCCTGCGATTTCTGTACGACATCACTGCGTTTTTTCACGGCTATATCCCAATTTTTTCACGCTATGAAGTCGCATGACTTTGTAGAGCTCTTTTGCCTGGATTTTCGGGGGGCTTGAATTATGAGTCCTACCCTAAAAATAAGCCCTAGTTGCATAAAAAAACGCAAAAAACAATACATTACCTAACAAGTGCTGTCCTCTCCTCTGGACTTCTTCTCCCTAAGCCTCGCCGCACTTGTTTGCAGTCTTCAGCCTCCGCTTCCTATTTAGGGGGTTCATAAATTCTGCCTCCAGGAAGCACTGACTCTGATTGGTTTTCGAGCACTGTGGCTCGGCCAATCAATGCAGTGCTTGATGAACCAATCACAGCCATTTAATGTGATGGCTGTGATTGGTTCATCAAACGCTGCCCTGATTGGCTGAGCTGTGGCACCCGAGAACCAATCAGAGCCAGTGCTTTTGTGATAAAATTACATGATTTCCGCACGATGTGAGAGTGGAATTATGAAACCAATGCTTTTCAATGGTTTTCTTCACGTCTTTCACTCATGCGATGTTGCGAAAAAAAAATCATGGCATGCCCTATCTTTCTGCATTTTGCTTTTTTTAATCTCCCATGTTACCCTATGGAGTTTCCTTTTTATTGCATCGCAAGGCATGAACTTGAGATTTTTGTGCGATGTGATGCGTTTTAACACACAGACCTAAGGTCTTTCTCATGAGAAAATCACGGCAAAATTGGTGAGTGTAGGGACTAGCGGTATTGCCAAGAGCCATGACGTGGTCTTCCCAGGTGTGAATGTGTTCAGCTGTCTCTGTTCTCATTCTCTCTCTGTGTTGGGTGAGCAGGTTCTATGTGTGGTGGCTGCAAGAAAGGTTTCTGTCTTGTTTTTTTCTTTTGGTTATGTCGCTGGACTCCCGGTTAGTGTAGGGACTAGCGGTATTGCCGGGAGCTGTAACGTGGCCCGCTAGCTTCCACATTGGGGCCAAAATGTCAACAAATACCTGGCATTTATAGCATTAACATCTGCTACTAGTGTTTGTGTATTGGCTGCTGTATGGTGTTATTATGGCTCTGTGTGTCTTCTTATCCTGTCCAGTTGTCCCTGTTGGTCTTGGCATGAGTTTGCGACCTAGCCTGGGAGCGTGGGTTAATAGGGGCAGCAAGGGCCCAGATCCGAAGACCTCTGGGCCGCCCACTATTGGGGCGATGTCCCCGCTTAGGTAGGTCCTTGGTCATCTTCCTTTGTAGAAGATAGGGAGAGGTGTTAATTGGTGGTTATTTCACCTGGTGTTCCCTATCCTTGGTAACGTTCATGTGGGCCCAGTTCTCACATCCCACACAAACATAACAACGCCCATGTGAAGAAGTCCTTAAAACGTATACATGTGATGAATGGTAAAATCCTATTGTGAACTTTTGGCAGTGAAACTGTAAGTGAGAATCTGTAAGATCGGCTCTTCTCAAACACTAATAACACTTCTGCTTTAATTATTACATGTCACCAATATTCTCCAACTTATATATTGTATGCGAAATACCCATCTTAGGGTTTATTCACATCACAGTTGGATGTTCTGGAATCTCCGTTGCTTATTTCCGCTGCAAAGCAGGACATAATAGCACCATTTTTTTATCCTGTAAATTCCATCAAAATGCTGGACTGCTAGCCAGAAATTGAATGGACCTTATTATAGTCATGAGGGGTCCCTTTGGCGATGTTCGGTTTGGTCATGGGTGCCATTTTCCTGATATCCCTAATAGAGCAGGAAAATAGAACCCCCAAATGCTGGTGTGAAGCAACCATTACCTCGTCTGTATTCTATGCTGGAACATTCCATCATTTCCTTTCACTATATCTTAATAAGTGCATGTTTGCAGTATTCACATCGGCTACTTGTGGACTATTTTTCAGACCATCTGTGACCGGACATCTAGACCTGCCAGCTCTGAAGTAGAGTAGACTGTAAAATTCAATATGGTGCGTTATCTGAAGCACGCAAGAGGCTAGATTTTTGGCCAGTACATACGACACTGCATACATAAAAGAAACCCAGCGTTTGATAGACAACGGTGGGAAGACCTACATTCGGAAAGTTGTGTGTCTACTGGAAGTGTTCTCCAAACAATTAAGAAGAACAATTATTCATTTTTAATTCTATATACTTACGGTAGCGCCATTGTGGCCTTCATAGCCTTTATGCCCTTTAGCTCCTCTTATTCCAGATTTACCCTATGAAAAGTGAACAAAATTTCAGTCACACCCAGGGATAGGCCGGACAACCCATTGTAAAACGCTGGCATTGAAAGCCATACACTTTCGAATTTTCCTTCACGCTCGCAATTATGAATTGTGTATTCCACAAGTGGAAGAAAAATTGCAGCATGCTCTATTTTACTGCAGAATCTGCGCAGATGGACTCGATTGACTCAATGGAGGCGTGTGACCCGTAGCCCATATGCAATTAACATTGTATATGAGCTGTGGGCACCCACATCATCACGAAGCTACAGTGCGGGATATACAAACAAATAAAAACCTGTGCAGTGCATGACTTCCTGCGAGGCTCCGTGGTCATATGCAATACAGTTAAGTGCCGTACGCAGGGCCACGGCCGGGGTCACAGCCAGAATTTGCTGTGGGCCTACTACATGTGGGCCCGGCCTTAGACTGACTTTTTAGGTATTAGGCCTCATTCACGCGGGCATAAACACACTCTGTATTCGAGTATAATATGGAGTACTAAATCACCATTGATTTGCGTTGAGGCGTTCAGACCTATGCAGCATGTCTTATTTTGGTCAGTATCCTGGGCCAAAATAGCCCATTGCAGTCAATGGGACTGTACAAACACATAGTGAATATGCATGCTACATGCATATTCACTGTGCATTTGCAGATACAGTAAATGGAACCTGCTTGCATTTTTTTGAGTATGTGAAACACGCGCAAAAAAATGCTATCAGGGCCAGATGCACGTGAAATATGCACTGTTTCAGTCTATTAATATGCCGCGTATTCACGGACCGAAAGCTGCATACACCCATGTGAACGAGCCGTTACTGCAGTTTCCAAAGTCTCATGACAAGAGTAAGTCCACAGCTATTGTATAATGGCAGAAAGAAAAAGCCCCCTAGGAAACCCTGAATCCAAAATTGGAATGCAAAGGGTTAAATCAATTGAAATCAGTGGTTTCGTTTTGTCCCATTATGCGGCCATGATTATCACGGCAGGATGACGGGACTAAACCATGTTTGTCCAGGTTAAGGGTGCGGGCAGACGAGCGCATAAACGGCGCGTTTTTGCGACCAAACGTATATACGTGACCATCTGAGGCAATGGTTTCGAATGTATTCGTTCACATGGGCGATTTTACGGCGCGTAAAAACGGCAATTCGAAAAAAAACGGAACATATGCGACCGAAATACGCGCCAACGCATATTCGATCGCCGAAAAGACCGTTTGCAAAGTAGGAACAAACGAAAATACGCTTTCTAGCTCTGGTCGTAATCGGTGAAAAACGATCGCTCGGGCGATTATACGTTGCGCTCGTGCGAACGTAAATACGCCTACGCTCGTCTGCCCGCACCCTAAGCCTATAGGCCTCACACATATTTGCACGATGAGCGTTGCATTTTTGCATGTGTTTCTGTGTATTTTATTGTATTTTTTACTCACAGGTGCCCTGCCTATTTGTGCATGCAAAAAGCATCCCAATATGCTCCCTTTGATTTCAATGGCCAATTAAATTTAATATGGGCTAATAGTTGCACCCAGATAGGACAAGCTGCATTTTTGTTTGCGCAACCGAAATGCATGCACATAAAAATGCACATGTGACCAAACCATTGAAATCAATGGATTCTATTCACCATTTATTGCATGTGCAAATTTTGGAAGCACTGTATGTGTAGTTATAAGCATATTCATAGCTATTAGTATAACCTACTACAAATATCTTACTTGCTCTCCTTTTTCACCTCTTTCCCCCTTTACCCCTGGATATCCAGATCTGCCCTATAAAAAGAATGAGAAAAAAATATATATGAGAACTGAAACTTGTTATTAGAACGAAATGACAAATGAATCTGTATGTTACACAGTATACCTCTTCTCCGTTAAGTCCGTCAAGCCCAGGTTCTCCAGTTTCACTCTGTTAAAACACAAGAAAATACATTTTGTTCCATACCGTTAACTAAGATACAGTGTATGTAACCATTTAAATTATACATAATAGTCACAAAAAAACCTTAATGTGACTGTAATAAGGTATCCTGTGTTCTCTTAGGCCTTAGTCAGACGGGCGTTTTTTCGCGCGATTTGCGGATCGCATGACGGATGCGCATCCGCAAATCGCGTGACCGGTGCACGCAAGTCGCCCGCAAATCGCCCGAAAATCTGCTCCTAGCCGCGTTTCATTAGAAACAGGCCGGAGCTGTCCAGCGCATTGCATTCAATGGAGACGGCAATAGAGCCGCCTCCATTTAAAGCAATGCGCTGCGGGCGAGCCCGGGATGAATTGTCGGTAAGGGCTTAAATATATAAGCCCTTCCCTGCAATTCATCCTAAAATGTGTTAAAATAAAAAAAAATTGTATACTCACCTTCTCCCGGTAGCCAGAGCTCCGCGCGGCCGTCCTGCAGTGGGTGTGAGTCAGACCTGCCCCCTGATTGGCTCAGCGCTGAGAGGCAGCAGTCACTCACCCATTCATGAATTCATGAATGGGTGTGTGAGTAAAACCGGCCTCTGATTGGTCAGGGCTGTGACCAATCAGAGGCAAATCATTCAGCAGGCGGGGATTTTAAAGCCCCGCCGGCTGAATAGTGCCGAGAAGCAGTTCAGGAGAACTGACAGTGGCCGCGGCTGGACTCCGGCTGCAGCGGAAAGGTGAGTATACAATTTTTTTTTATTTTAACACATTTTAGGATGAATTGCAGGGAAGGGCTTATATATTTAACCCCTTCCCGACAATTCACCCTGCGCACGCCAGCAGCCCATTGCTTTCAATGGAGCGGCTGAATTGCCGGCTCCATTGAATTCAATGGGCAAACATCGTTCTTCTCTGCCACAGCTGTTACAGCTGTGGCAGAGAAGAATGATTTGTCTTCTATATGTTCTCAATAGGGTCGGCGCTGCTGCCGCCGGCCCCATTGAGCGCATATAGAGAAGAGAACAGGAATCGCAGATCGCAGATAGGTGCGATCTGCGATTTTTTTGTTCTATAATTTATCGGACGAGCGCATAAAAAGCGCTCATGTGTCCGATACCATTGCAAAGCAATGGTTTTATAAAATTGCCGGACGCATGCGCAAATCGCGGCTAAAAACGCCCGTCTGACTAAGGCCTAATGGTACAAAAGCAAAATATGAGCAGTAAGTTAAAAGTTTCCTTCAAAGTTTTTACACAAAGGACCTTAATCGTCATTACTAATATGTGCAGTGACACTAGCATAGAGTAGTATGCAAATAAAGGGGACAAGGAATTGTTCTTAACAGATAGAGGGAAAAAGCTTGGAATAATATTTTACGGTAGGTTCAAAGTACTGCAACATCGAGTTTTTACAACTAACATCTAGATGTTATTGGCAAAAGAATATTTTAGTTAAAGGGTTGGTTCCAAGAAAAATATTGCTTTTAGTTATAGTTCAGTCCGGCCCATAATTATAAACTATTTTTTAGTAAGTGTAAATACAAAAAAAATTTTTTAGAATTATGGGCTGGACTTAACGATAACCATTTTTTGGTGTTGTTGGACGACCCCTTTAAAAAGACAGTGTACAAAGATATACAGACCTGGTCTCCTGTAAAACCTCTGTCCCCCTGAGGAAAAAAAAATACAAAACACTAAGTAAATGGGTAAAACTGTATTAACAAAAATAATGATTCATTTCTATAGACCATAAGGACATTTGGAAATAGACCATATTTCCCCATTTTGGCCATATCTCCACAGGAGATCCTCCGATTGGGAATATACGCATGACATATTTCTGGTTATGATTTTATCTATTCAGCGATACCAAACATGACACATAAATTTTAGCCAGTATTAGTGAAATAGAATTTGTAGACAATAGTAGATGATGTCTGGTGAATTTGCAAGCAATAGGGAATGATGTCTACTTAATTAATTACAACTAAACGCGGTCTTCCGACCAGGAGACGTAATTATCAGCATCCTGATAATAATGTAGTAAGGATAGTTATAATATTAGAAGGACTCATGTAGCTTTTAATCCTTTTAGAACCCATACTGTACATTTTAATTTAAAATTTTAATTAGTAAAGAACGCTATATAAGCTGATAAACTCCCTTTAAGTCATATGCACTATGGTCTTCAAAGTGGGGATGGGGGATAAAAAATACACATGTAAAGTTTAATGCCTCAAAGGCCGAAGTGTTTTAATCCTAAAAGAATAGACACTTTTTAGCGATTTAACGTATGTGGTGGTTTTATGGCCCTATTTTTTTCTTGGTCTGCCAAAATTATTTTTGAAGTGTTTTTGTTAAATAGGGGGCAATGTAAAAAATGTGAAAAAAAAAGATTTTCTTAAAATTTATAGTTCTTTATTTTTTTAAATTAGTATATTTATGCTAAAATAAAGTACAGAAATGGTTTTGGCATTTTGTTTGGATGTGATGGGTTAGGTTGACGTGGGCAATGGATTTTTTTCAAACATATATTTTATTTTATAATTTTTTTTTACCTTACTTCTGTAATTACATTTTAACATATGTCCCCGTGACCTGTGGGTCTTACTGTCGCATTGTCATTTTTTTCCTTATTTCACATTTTTCCACTGAAACTGGGCAATCTATAGGAGCAACATCCATTGGAATCCCATTTACAGGGGGAAAAAATCCCCCTAATGGGAGTATAGTCACTGGCAGAGTTGGGTTGGGATCTGCTAAGACTCTACAACTCTGTCCCAGTGGGAGTCACTGGTGATCACATAATTTCCGGGTTCCAGAAAGAAAATGGGATTTCGGCTCCTTGTATTCAGCTACATAGCACTCATTGAACTCCATGTAGCCGGCAAAAGAGAAGGCAGAAGCTGTTATAAACTGCCTGTGTCTTCTCCTCTGGGTCCTCGACTGTCTTTGATATTCGAGCACCTGACCTGCTCCTGCTAGCTTGCAAGAGCAGGAGCTTTCAACCCACACCGTATTATTACAGCACAGGATTAAAGCTCAGGACCAAGCGCCATGTATTTATGTTCATAACTTTCGAATGCCATTATATTTTTTAGGTTTCATCTGCCAGTAATTTACTTGATGTCATGTATTACCTTGGAGCCTTGGATTCCTGCACATCCTTTGTCACCACGCAGACCAGGTAAACCAGGCAATCCTCTATTGCCCTTTAGAAAAAAAATACAAAACCAAAGTTTACTCTCTGTACTTATCTTACTGCTTAACCATCATCAAATGATCTTCTAGCAACATACTGTATGTAGATCTTAATAAAAAGGACTGTTACAGAGAGATGGGGTGACCCCGATCGCTCCTGCCTCTATCACCAATTGTCACAGATCGACTATTCTGGGCGCTCTCACCGCTGCAAACACCTGTCACAGCAGAGCCTTGATCGATCACTCTGGAATTGCAACCACCCAATCATTAGAATGCAGGAAGATTTGTACCCAGTTTTTCCAGGCTTCTGCACACATGCAAAACGAAATCTCAATACACCACCTGATCGAGTCTAACAGCTCCAGCACTCTACAATACCAACTCACACTCACTGCCACCACCAGCTTTTTGTTTCCTCAGGTAAGCTGGAACCCACACTTATAAATTATTACCACAATTTTCAGAGTTATGATTTGCTTTGAAATGGATGGGGTTTGACTAATAAATTGCAGAATTATGAAAAAAATAATAATAGCAGTGCTAAATATTGACATATACAAAAAAAATACAGAAAAGGATGTTGCAGTGGAGGTAAGGTTTACAGGTATATACAACAGGCAGCATTTAAAATAAAAGAAGGCTAAAATAAAACACAGATACCAGATTTGAAATATTTTCACCCAAAGTTCTGATTGTGCAGAGTCACTGGAAGAAAAAGGGAAAGTCCTCACACTGACATGTATCTCTGAACATCTGACCACTGGGTCTCTATGAGCCCCTAGTTTTAAAAGTTTCCTTAAACACACACCTCCACCCACCCCCTCTGAGGTCATTCAGAAAAAGGAGGGGTAAATCTGTATGTACCTGTGAAAACCCATAATTCCCCATTTCTGCCAAATCTCCGCAGGAGATCCGCCAATCTGGAAAATATGCCTGGCACCAATAATAACACATAAATTATTACCAGGTACACGGGTACGCCATTTAGGGGTGTTCTGGGCCCCGCACGCCAATAGACACATATATGAGTTTAGACGCATTTTGTTCAGCTGGCCCACCCAATTCTGAAAATACAATTTCTATCAGGCTAGGACCTTCACATGACCAATTATCCTTATTAAAATATTTTTCCTTAATTTGAATGTTGGAGCCAGCATGTCTGCGAGAATCCAGCTCCTAGGTGAATGATTTTCCTTGGACTTCTGTTACCATACAGCATGGCGTGGGGTCCCGCGGTCGGCGCGCGCCGCTCCAGCTTCGGCTCTGGCGTCCCGGAGCTGTGACATCTGGGCTCTCCCGGCGACGTGGGGCGGTCGGTGTGCGGCGGTGTGGGCGGTTCTGCCCTTAGGGAGCCGCCCGCACCCCTTCCTCTCTCTTGTATTGTGAATGGGGGTTGGCTCCTCCCACTCTCCGCCCATGGGCGGAGTTTTGCAGTTATAAGGCTGGCAGTGACCTGAGCTCACTGCCAGTTATTGGTTCAGTCTGCGGCTACTCTGTCCTGTCTGTTGGGTCCCCTCAGTCAGCTCGCTAGGTGGCTAGTCAGTTCCTTTCTCTAAGCTTTGTCTTTGCTCAGCACTTTCTGTTGGTAACTTCATCTGCCTCCTTTGTCGGTACTCGGCCCCCTGTTAGGTAGTTCCATCTGTGTAGTCGCCAGGTCCCTAGCCAAGGGTAGGGACCGCCGTTCAGTTGTCCGCCTGGGGTTAGCCAGGGCCGAGGCAAGTAGGCAGGGACAGTGGGGTGCGGGAAGTTCAGGGCACCCCGCTTGGCGCTCAGGGGGTCAGAGTGCCGTAACAACTTCATTAACAAGTAAATAGTCACAAAATTTGGTATCCTCATGCTAATTCTAAACTAAACAGACCGGTGAAGACAGGAGCAAAGAAGAAAGGAAGGGGCTTATGTACATCACAGCTCTTATCCAAGGAAAGGTGCCTTTCTAAATGTGAATATTCAACAGGAAGGAGTGAGGAGATGAGTGAAATGTCGACTAAAAAGCTACAAATGCAATCTAATTACACACAAAATGGATGACACATGCAGCACAATGGCTGACGCCCCACCAGTTTCTATATTACAACAGAGACTCACCTCCATTCCTTGTTCTCCAGGATACCCTTGTTGTCCTTTAAATCCAGTAGCTCCCTAGTAAATTGACAAATATACAGACTTTTAGTTCAGTTAATACACATGAGGGCTCAGTCACACGGGCGCTGATCCGCCCGTGTTTCTGCACGATAAGACGGGCACACTACAAGTGCGGATGACTCTCCGCACCGCCGGAAGAAGGAACACATGACGGCTAATGCTTACAACCCTTTTTTGTACTTGTGCTGAGTCTCAAATACCTGTTTTTAACAGACACCAGTGAAGTTACCTTTAGCACAACAGTTTGTATAACGTGCTATGTCTCAAAACTGAATTTTATTTTTAGAGACTACAGAAATTGAAAATTTAGATAAAAAATGATATTGTGGTAAAGACTGTATGAAAAATATACATTACAAGTGGTTGTGCTTCGATCTGAAGTTACCAATTGGAGGAGCTGACTGCATTCTCAGTATACATTGAACTGAGTAATAAAATAGTATGCATTTATCTCCACCTAGTGGTGACCGCAGGCAATCAGAATTTTCACATTTAACTCTATGTCTCTGAGGAGGATTGGGTGTTTTGTGTCGGAAAAACTGTTGTAACCAGTGTAAAGATGTGTTACAAAAATAACTAGTACTAAACTTTGGACCTGAAATGAGGGGGTGTGAAAAGATGGAAATTGTTAACTATATGAAAATATAATAAGAGTTTCTGGGAGGACATTATATGAATGAAATAAGCAGTAGCCAACCTTCTACATAATATACTGTAAAGTCGCTTCATTATTTGCATACTCCTGGCAGTACTTAATTGGCAGATATTATGTGTTCAGGCCTAGAGGAGCAAATTGACACTTTGGAGTAAGATACAGGGTGATCATTATTAAAGTAGAGGTATTCAAAGATCTCTAGTGAAGAAACTATGGGGCAGAACCCAATGTAAAATGCTGTGCATACTCTGTGTATTTATCAAATAAATAAAAATTACCAAATGTTTGCACCAGAGAAATATTTGGCACTGTATGTGAATGGTAGATAAAGGTAAAGGTCCCTGGTGCAACTACCAAGTCATGACTGCCTCCTATGGTGATGTCACATCAGGACATTTTCTTGGCAGACTGTTCTTGTGAGGTGGTTTGCCATTGCCTTCCCCAGTCACCCTTTACGGCCCAGCAAGCTGGGTACTCATTTTACAGACCTCGGAAGGATGGAAGGCTGAGCCAATCTTGAGCCGGCTACCTGAGCCCCGCAAGAAATGTGAATGGTATGGCGTATATAATGTAGCTGGTAAAACGTTTTGGTCAATCTATTATTCAGATCGTTACACTACGACAGCAATGCTATGACTCTCACATTACCTGAACATGCCTTGCTGGTTAAACTGTATTATCAATGAGGTGCTAGACAATTCATTGAACATGTGCAAGCAGCACACATTGAACCATATGTATAGGTTTTTCCAACTTGACAAGTCACCGATCTATCAACCTAATGGTGTCCCAAACCATAATGGATGGTTCTTAGCTATTAATTGTGACAAACTTTTATAACTTCAACAGCACCAAATATTTCCTTGCTGGCAACATTTGATACTTTTTTTTTCTTCCATAAATCTAAAGCCCATACTCCACTGATTATACACACCAACGTTTATGGGGTTCTGTCCCATAGTTTTTCGCTAGAGGTCTCTGAACACCTCTACTTTAATTATGATCACCCTGTATATACTACTTCTATGTATCATAGAATCATAGAGTTGGAAGGGATCTCCAGGGTCACCTGCTCCAAACCCCTGCTCAATGTACAAATGTAGTGCACTGGAGGGGCTAGGATCACATGTGACAGATTGATTTTCACTGGTTAATCCAAAGAATCTAAACTAAATTTTCACCAGCTCCAAAGAATCTAAACTTTAAATTCTCAGGCTTGATTTACCATTACTGAGAATTATTTAAAACATTACTGAATATACAGTGCATATAATACATAATAATGTAGTGCAGGGTTCCCCAACCAATGGCTGTCCACATGTTTGATATCACTGATATGTTGGAAAAGCTGGGGAACCCATATAAGGCCTCATCTAATATAAAAAAGCCTACAGGTTTTTTCTTGCACCACACTAAGGCCTCATGTCCACGGGCAAAAGAAGAATTAAAATCCGCAGCGGATTTTAACTCTTCTCCCGCAAGCGGATTCGCACCCCATAGGGATTCCCGGTCCGCTGCGGGTGAGTAAATTCTTTTAAATTCCTATTTTAAGCGCTCATGTCCCCGGGGCAGGAGGGACCCGCTGCAGATTGTCCATGGAGAATCCGTAGCGGGCCTGATTTTCCCCGTGGACATGAGGCCTAAAGGTCACCCCTTTGCGTAACCTTTAGAGGATGATTTTGGTGTCATTAGATTTGTGACATCCTCACCACCTCCATAAAATTTGAGTTTAATACATTGAGTGACCTGTCAAGCCAGGTCAATGTTCCTATGTTAAGTCTATGGGTGCGCGCTGCTAGGGAGAGTGAAGCGTTGCTAAGCGAGCACGAGAGCAGTGAACGGCGAGTGGTGGAAGCGGTGAGCAAGGAAGAAAGAAGCAACGAGAGAAAGAAGCGGCAAAAGGGAGAGAGAGAAATTGGTGAGAGAGAATCATTGAGAGATAAAGAAGTGGCGAGAGAGACAGAGAGAAAGAGAAGGGGAGAGAGAGAAGCAGAAAGAGAATCGGCTAGAGAGAAAGAAGCGGCAAGAGAGAGAGAAGCGGTGAGAGAGAGAGAAGCGTAGAAAGGGAGAGAAAAGCATCAAACAAGAGAGAAGCAGTGAGAGAAAGAGAGAAAAGCGTAAAGAGAGATAGAGAGAGAAAAGGGGAGCAAAAGAGAGAAGTGGCAAGAGAGAACCGTTGTGAGAGAGAAGCAGCAAGAGAGAGAGAGAGAGATACACTCCAAATACAAAGTGATACTCTGAATAATCACCTAACCAAGCAGACTTAGAAGTTCACAAAAATCATTTCTACAAACATTTATGTTCACGTAGCAAACATCGGCTCAATCTAGTTAATCTAAATTGTTCTTCAATTGTGTAGTGCAATTCAGTCCAAACTAGGAAGTCTGTGAATTTGAACCCACTTATTCTGTATTATAGTAACACTGAATATTATTAAATGTGTTATTGCACATTATGTAATTTAGATTCAGTTCAGCCTGTCATACCAGACCACCATAATTCATGCAGGACACTATAAAGACGTATATAATAAAATGACATATTACAATTAAAGATGAGCTAACCTACTCGGCCACGCCCCTTTTTCGCCCGAGCGCCGCGATTTTCGAGTACTTCCGTACTCGGGCGAAAAGATTCGGTGGGCACCGTGGGTGAGTGGGGGGTTGCAGCGGGGAGTGGGGGGGAGAGGGAGAGAGAGAGGGCTCCCCCCTATTCGCCGCTGCTACCCCCGCTCCGCCACGCCTCCCCCCGCCCCCCGGCACCCCCGAATCTTTTCACCCGAGTACGGAAGTAATCGAAAATCGCGGTGCTCAATCGAGTAATTACTCGAAACTAGTACGTTCGCTCATCTCTAATTACAATGTAATAACTTTTGAGAAGCTGGGAAACCATTGTTAGACCTCAACAGTTGTGCTAATTTAGTTTTTACAGATGAAAAAAGCAGTTTGTGTCTCCCTTTTAATCTATATCCTCCCGTGTGATACAAACATTGCTGCTTGATGTGATGGGACTTTTGCTGTAGACCGTTGGCCATTATTGGCATAAGCGAGCAATTACAAAGATGTAACACTTGGTAGAATAATATCCACATTAGTTTTCAGGAACTAACTCTACTAGAGGTAACTTCACTTTCGATAATCTTGGTTCATTTTAAATTCCATTTGAGGTACATACCTGCCTTCCCGGATCTCCATACTTTCCAGGTGGGCCACTTTGTCCAATGCAATCACAAAACACACAACAACATGACTTCTCATTAACATGGGTCTAAAAAAAGACAAAATATGTTATAATACTCTTACACAAGTGTAATAATTATTGCTGTGTCTAGGAACGTAATATTAAGGCTATCATTCTGGACCCGTAGAACCATACTCACCACTTGTCGGGCAAGTCTAAATCCAATATCATACATCCCAATATGCAACTGATAGTTGTAGTCAAAGCCTCTGCCAAATTCTATATATTGCATCTTATCATATCCTTTTGCTCCTTCCAAAGCAACAGCAACTAAGGCATTTAACCCTGAAAGTTGCAGAAATTGATATATAGTTAATGGTTATATTTATAGTATATATTGATAAGCTGTAGGCATAAATTCTGCCCACCCAAGGAAATCCTAGAATAACTATTTGCTCTTAGGACTAAAGCAAAGCAGGAACCCTGTATAGAGTCACACACAGTAGATGTTGTTCCCTTACTAACACAGTCCCGCAATGATAGCAGAAGTCCTAGATTGCACAGTTAAACGGCTCCATGCATTTATCATAGCAGAAGGAGGTCACTTGGAGCACACTTTCCTTACTTCAGCCTTGGCAGTGGTCCCACAAGAAATAAAGATCCATGGAAAGTGGTTTTTTGTCTTCTCGCATGTGACTCTTCAACTTTGCAATTGGGTTTTACTTTCTCTCCCTTACAGGGCCACAACACCAAATTGAAATCCATATTTTGTGTCCCCCAGTGCACCATACCATCATGTAGTGCATCCAGTGGTTACACCCTGTATACATGAGGTTTTGCAGATAACTGATTAAATTAATACTATAATGAGATGATCATTGCTGTGATTAGATTTTCTTACTCAACATAGGAAGCAGTAATATATAATACTGAACATAACTTATGTGTTTACTTCTTTTAGCCCGTATATGTTACCACTGGACGTGGAGCTCACTTTTTTGTACTGTAAATCATAAATGATTTTCTTTGCACGTGGGATCCTTATTTGGTGCTTTTTAGTTTTCTCAAGTGTATTACAAACTCTGCAAAACCTCCAGTTTATATGACACCATAATATGGCAACCATGGGAGTCTATGGGGCCATAGGGAATCTCAGTATGCCTTTCTATAAAATCTAATTAAAAAAAAATCACAATTTCATCGGATTTGTATTGTGGAGTTATCATATCCTAAAATCATTGCTCTAAGGGTGAAGTCACACGAACGTATATCGGCTCGGTTTTCACGCCGAGCCGATATACGTTGTCCTCGTGTGCAGGGGGGGAAGGATGGAAGAGCCAAGTGCAGGAACTGAGCTCCCGCCCCCCTCTCTGCCTCCTCTCCGCCCCTCTGCACTATTTGCAATGGGGAGAGGTGGGACAGGGGCGGGGCTAATTCTTAGAACTTAGCCCCACCCCTGCCCCGCCTCTTCCCATTACAAATAGTGCAGAGGGGCGGAGAGGAGACGGAGAGGGGGCCGGGAGCTTAGTTCCTGCTCCTGGCTCTTCCATCCTCCCCCCCTGCACACGAGGACAACGTATATCGGCTCGGCGTAAAAAACGAGCCGATATACGTTCGCGTGACTTCACCCTTAATGATGAACTAACAATTTAGTGCAAATGCAATGCAAAGTACTAGTTAGAGCATGACCCAATCAGGTTGGAACTTGGTAGGATCATCTCGTTGGACCTGTATTCATTACAGGGACTCTGAATGCAGATCGGTATTTAAATCGCCTGCAGACGACGGTGGATGATGTCCGGGAGGATCTGCCCCTATCGTAGCAGATTGAGGCCACTTCAAGAACTCTTTCTTACTTTAGTCGTAGCAGCAATTTCATGGGATTAAGGCCTCATGTCCACGGGTGGATCAGATTCCGCATTCAGGAGCCTGCAGCGGAATCCGACCATGCCCGGGACCGGGACCTTGCAGCTCTTCTACTCACCCGTCCGGGTCTTCCATCTCCTTCCCTGTGGATGTGTTTGGAAGCTCCGGCCAGCCAGCGCGCCACTGCACATGCGCAGTTTTTTTTTCTTAAACTCCTGCTTTCCTGCAATTGAATTGTGGACCTGCCGAGCATTGGACAGCTTCCAATGACTTCAATGGAAGCCGCCTGTGTAGGATCTGCACTGAAATGGAGCATGCTGCAATTCTTTTTCAAAAAAGGTCCGCAAATCAAATCTGCATGCTTTATTTCATTTGCGTTCGTGGGCGGCTTGTTTGCGGATTCCGCAAATCAGATCCGTACGTGCACATTGGGCCTTAGAGAGATGCAGAAAGTGGAATTATACCTTTCGCATGCTACTCTTCAACTTTGACCCACAGGGGCCCATGTGTCATACTACTATGTGGCACATCCATCCCTTCTTATTCAAGTATGCTATTCTTATTTCAATGTAGGCTACCAGTGTGGACATAAAGCACTGGATTAGTCTTTTTGACTACACTATGAATAACTTGATGTCATCCCACAGTACTTGCACTACATACCTTGCATTCGAAGATATTCTGCCGTTTGCTCAATATCTTCTACATTTTCATCTAGGCCGTCAGTGAAGATTAGCATCATCTATATAGAATAGGGAAGGCAAAAAAAATGAAGATGAATGGAGATAATATGAATCGTGTAGCGATAACTGGTACATACCTTTGCTTTTCTTGCATCGTCTTTTTGGAATATCTTCCACATAGACTGAAGAGTGGATGTTGTTAGAGTGGAAGGACCTTTGACAGAAATAGCTTTGAGGGTCTGAGCTAAATCCGTACTGTAGGTGTGGAAGCGAGGAGTAGTGGATGCACTTGATTGTGGGACATAAAAGGCTACACTGATTTGTGGTACGGTACCAGGGGTGCAGCTTAAGCTTCTCTGATTCATGATGCTGTTTAAGATATTAGCAATACGAACTTCCAATAGCTTTTGACCATGGAATATCTTGGCACCATTGGGATAAGTTGAAATGTCAAAGCCAACTATAATATCAAGTGAACAATCTACAAGGAAACGGATAGAAAAGACACATGTATAAGACTATATTCAGGAGTACATTCACATTTACGAAATTGGCATCTTATTTGTAGGAGAGGGGCGATAAAATACCATGCAAATAAATGATTTCACAGAGATAAGCTAACGTGATGTAAACCCACAAACCAGGGGCACCGGCGTGACAGAGAAGTACACTTATTTATTCTTCTAAAATTCAGGAAAGAGATGGAAACCAAAATGGTCACACATTAAAGGGTATGGTTCTTTCCAGGTTTCCATATCAATACCCTCTTCAGCATGTGAAATGGAACCTCTGGATGGGGAGCAGGGGCAGAGGTAAATGTGCAATGTGAAAAGATCCCAAAAAGGTAACTACTAATGAAATAAAATATGCATCCTTATTACAGATTAGTATAATATTTAAGCAACATGAGGGTTTGGTTATGGAAACAGGAGAAGAATCCTACCTTGTTTCCCCCAAAATAAGTCCTACCCCAATTTTTCGGGGAGTCTTGAAATGTAAGCTATATCCTGAAAATAAGCCCTAGCTGCATTAAATTAAAAAAGGGAATTCTTACCTAGCAGACACAGTCCAGGTCCTCCTGCTGCTGTCTGGAGCTCCACAGTGAGTCCTGCAGTCCTCATTCGCTCACAGAAGATCACTTCCTGGTTAGGGGATTCATAAATCCCACTTTCAGGAAGCCATGGCTTTGATTGGCTGATCAGCACTCAAGAACCAATCAATGCAGCGCTTGATGAACCAATACAACGGCCGTGATTGGTTTATTGAGCACTGCATTGATTGGCTGAGCATCGGTAGAAGAACCAATCACAGCCATCATGTTGTGGAGGCAGGATTTATGAATTGGCCAATCAATGCCGCGGCTCAGCACATTGGAGCTCCGGAAAACAGCGGAAGGGACCTGGACCAAGCCTGCTAGGTAAGTATAACAAGATATCCCCCGAAAATAAGATCTACCGCCTCTTTTGGGGCAAAATTGATATAAGACAGGGTCTTATTTTGGGGGAAAATGGTACTATGAATGTTGTCACTTGTAATCTTTGCTGTAGTGGATGAATATTAGACAAGACTGACACAAACTTAATGTCCACCATGACACCAATTTACCAAGTGTCAAATTGCATAAGTTAACCACCAGTTTATCTGATAAACTAAAAGTCTGAATCTGTTTATGTAATGTACTGAATGATAGTTTTGTGCTTTGCGTTATTTGCATAACCATTAAGGGCTCAGTCACATGACCGTTTTAACGCGTATCGGTCAGTGGCTTTTGCGGTCCACATCTATATAGAACCAATGCTTTTCAATGGGAACGATCACATGTGTGAATTTTATATGCGCAAAAACGTCTGCGGTGAAAATTATAGGACACGGTTTTTTTTAAAACGCAGGTAACTGCGGCATCGGTGTTTCTTGAATGTAAAACCCCTGGATGTGAAAGTATCTAGGGGTTTTACCTTGTGCTTAATGGGGTCGGCAGCAGTTGATCGGCCAGGGTACGTCGCTCGGGATCCCGGCCTATCAGCTGAGCGGGCGCATGCTGTCAGTGGCACAAATAAAGCCTCCGCGCCGACCTCTATGTAGTGGCTGGTGCTTGTAACTGCAGGCACGGCTCTTACTCCCACGGCTCAACTATTAATGACCTATCCTAAGATTAGGTCAATAGTATTCCCCTGGAAAGCCCCTTTAAGACCATTGGTCCTTTCAATAATGAACTTGCCCACAAAATGTCTAATTGTTATATGTTTGGATATGCTTCACATAAGTAAAGTAGTTTTTTTCTAGAGGAATTTTTTTTTTTTTTTGTTATTGAGTCTTTGAGATCCATAAGCATTAAAAAGTTTGTGCAGATATGCTGACAACTAATCCAAAGTATTTCTCACATGTGACACAGATTACCGTACAAGTACCGAGCCAATGACTAAGCATAAAGCATTAATTGTATAATTGCTCTGCATGGACATTATATAACAAAGCTTGCATAAGATGTCATACAAATAAACAACATAATCAATAAAGTAGGAAGAGGGAATATCTTGGTAAATGAACTTCAAGACGTTTCTGTAGTTCATCCTTGCTGGAAACTGGTATTCATGTTAAGGATCCAGGTTGCCCTCCATTGAAAAACCAGAGATTTCTAATCCCCATCTCTGATGGGTCTCAAAACATTATCTAAACCAAAAAAACGGAAAGTGCTAAGATTGTTTTGATGAGCCTTAGGCCGCTTTTACACGGGTCACAAAATTGCGCAATGTTTTCACAATGCAACAGCACTACAAATAGCATGTATGTGAAGCCCATGCTTTCCAATGGGTTCCTTCACATTAGCCATGTTTTGTAGGCTGCTACTAAATTGCGGCATGCTGAATATTGCCGCAATTTTCTATGTTTTGTAGTCCATGTTTTCCTATGGAGCCTTCCTTTCTGTTGCATCGCACGAAAACGCAGTTTTTGTGCAGTGTGATGCAACTTTTACAGTAGGAAGTCCTACTATTTCCCCTAAAATAACCCTTAAAAAAAGACCAGGGAGTGATAGCTGAAGACTTCATGCATGTGTGCCGGAGCTGTGGAGGAGACGTGCGGCAGAGTGGTCAGCGCCTGTTAGGTCATGTATTGTGTTTTTTTTTTTTTAAATGCAGCCAGAGCTTATTTTTGGGGTAAGGCTTTCAAGCCCCCCAAAATTCCCGGCAAAAGAGCGCTACAAAGTCGCACGACATTGTAGCACCACAAAATCACAATATCGCCACTAGAACATGCAGCGATATCGCACACAGCTGCAATTTTCTTGCGCCAATATTGCTGTCGCCCGTGTGAAAGAGGCTTTAATAAAATGTCTCACCACACCAGACATGTTGGGGTGACTTTTTTCAACATGTCTAAGTTTACAAAAACTGCCTTCCAGCACATACACCGCATGATCTGATGCACCACGGATAACATGTCGAATGAAATATGATTCTCCATCAGGCATCAAAATGTCTTTAGTCTTCAAGGCATATTCACATGCCCCACATCCTCCAGTACCGCAATGAATTAGAACCAGACCTTGGGTGTTAGCTTCTTATGAAAGCCATACGGAGATAATAAATCAGCAAGTGTTTTCCCTTGTTGAAGGACACAATGACAGCTTGCATTAAGGATGTTTTTAAGGCTCAACCGTGATGTAGTAATGGCACATACTATAAAATTATTGTTTTTATGTAATAAAAATGATTACTTTTTAGTATTGATGACAGTATTTGATTCACCCGATATCGAACATACAGAGTTAACTTCTTGCAAAGATCTCTTGCATAAATTTGAAAAAGTTCCTATTGTTGAGCAGGAAGTGTGGTGGGATCACCGTTCATTAAAAAATGATGTTACAAAATCAATGATCCCAAGAGGCTTGCGGATTAAGTAACCGCCTACAACTGTTTATTCTCCAGAGTCTTTGAGTCAATGGAATTTCATCCAGTTGTTCTCTGAAATTAGTGAATTTTATTATTTCATATGAAGAACAAAAATTACAACAGATTAAGGAGGACATTATGGATTTGTAAAATACTCTACGTGGCCAGATTATACGGGGTTAATGCAAAGAGTTTCTAACAATCTTGCTAAACTGGAAAAGAACTTTGTTGTAACCAAAAAAAGAAAATGTGAAAGGAGCACTAAGGACTATTTCCGGGAAATGTATATGTGTGGGGAAGGAAGAATTATGGTGGAAAGAAAAGAAGCAAATTTTTTTTAAAAAAAGGGCAAAATGCTGCTCAGGATGATTTACGGGTCGCTCTCTCTCCGTCTGAGGTCAACTCTTTGGATTCTCATTGAGATAGTCAACGTTCTACTTCCCGTTACAGAACCGCATAGTGTGTATAGGTCTCATAGTGCTGGTTCAAAAAATTGACTCTCGGAGGAGGGCAAAAGACACAGAGGGAGCCAGATATTTTATCAGAAGAATTAAGAAATAGCTGAGGACTTTTAGGAGATGTTAGTTAATGTTATTTTAACTCCTAATATCCTGACAATCACAAATTGAGGTTTTATCTAAAGGAATTGAAGGGGTTTTCCAAGCAGTGTTGGCTGTCAGTGCTGGGATACAACGGGGTTGGAGTGGAAGCCACTGCTCCGACCCCTGTGTAGTGGCCAGAGCTGGTAACTGCAGGCGTAGCTCTCTTTGACATCTACGAGAGCTGTGCTTGGTATTGCAGTCGCCGGCCACAACGCAGGGGTCAGAGCAGCAGCTTCCACTCCAACCCCGGTGTATCTCATCACTGACAGCGGGCACTGCCTGGAAAACCCCAATAATTTAGTTCCTTTCTTGTTGTTGGATTTATTGCAGAACTGTTAGAGCACCAATATACGAGCTCTAAGAATGGAACTCATTCTCCCACCCTTTCTAGCATTAAACTGCCGAGACTAGAGAGGGAAAGGTCATTGCTCTGCTCCTCTCCAGTAATAGCCCATCAAAACGCCAGATGGTAAGCAAATGTACAATTAGTTCAAATGGACAGCGCCTCACGGAATGGTATTGGAATACTTTAGTGATTAAATTGGACTCACTTGGTGTGAGCAGCCCGACACAGATAGGCTGCCATACCGCTGAGCCTAGTTCACCTATAAGTACAGTTGCCATTGTCGGCTCCACCAATAATCCCCATCTGTATCTGCAACGAATGGGAGAGCGTCTGATAGAATACCCAAGGTACATTTGTAACTCGGCCACAGACCCAGGAACAGAAAAAAAGTTATAAAAATCCCGTGCTCTATGGTGTATGAAGAGGCAAAATGAGAGTGAATAAAGTTTAAAATTTAAACTAACTCGGTGAGGGGTTCATGCCCATAAAGTGAGGAGGTCCGTTAAAGAATGGATGAGCCCCGACTCTCCTAAAGATACCAGAACCACCCGTGCTTGACTTATTAGGCTATCTTGGCTTTGGCAGGAGGTTCGTTGTGGGCATGAAGCCCTCGCCTAAGTCAGTTTAAATTTTAAACTTTAGTCCCCTTCATTTTGTCTGGTCAGCACAGACCATAGGGTGTGGGATTTTTACAATTTTGTGCTCTTCCTGGGATGGTAAGCAAAAGATGTTCCCAACGGTAATTTAATTATCAGAGCACTTTCTGTCCTAAAGCTATTAAACCCAATCGGTACACATTATTAAATAATTAATAATTAATTAAATAATCACTAAAATATGTTCCTTGTGAAATACGTGTCCTGTTTTTACGGAAATGTGTTTTAATTGTATTAACTAATAAATTGATGTTTTTTATATCTAAATTTTACATGTTCCATTTTCCTTTCTTTATTTTTTATGGCCATTTCAGCAAAGTCCAGTGTTCAACAAAACATGCATAATATGCACTTTTAAAACGAAATATAATGGATTGTTTATATGTGTATACTTAGCCAAATACACATAAATGGATGCTGATTTACTATGCATTACCATCAAGGGCTAATGCCCACGGCCAGATTTCTGCAACGTAAAACATGGCGGAAATCCGCGGCATTTCACTACAGCTATTAGGTTCTACTGAACCTAATAGCTCAATGTACACATTAGTATATGTGCGGACGTCTTCCATTGTAGTCAATGGAAGCTGCCCGTCACGCTATAAATCTGCTGTAGCACAGCAGAAGTATAGCGTGAATACGTGCCCCGCCCACCACCGGGCACGTCATATGACACTGCCGCCATGTCATGGGACAATGCTGGCTCGTCATGCACTGTACTGCGCATGCGCGACGGCAGTGTCATTTGGGAGCTATGCAGCGGATCCGGAGGTGAGTATGGGGTCTTTGGGGGGGCGCTGTAACAGACTCCGCTGTGGTATTCTGCTTGCGGAGCCCGTCACTGCCGTGTGCATGAGGCCATAGTGGCCCAGTACAACTGGGCCCCTCCTGAATGGTGTGTATGCTCAGTATTGTGTTGTCATTGTCTTTCTTGTTGCAAGAATGGTGTGCATTGCATAGCTGTGGCACTGAAAGAGTTAGGTGTCTGGTATGTGCATGACTGTCTGGTTTTGTATCTTTTTGTCCATCACGTGATGATGCTTGATATATGTGTCTGCAAGCTGTGATATGGGGAGAGTTGTTGGGGAGTCAGCAGAGAAGAGTGCAAGGCAGCTGTCTGTGGGTACCTTCTCCCCACAGACATGGAATGGAGGAGGCAGTCATCAAGACACTGCTGAAATTGTTTCTGTTCATGAAGTTAAGTAAAACAACCTGCCGTTTCCGGAGGCTGCGTCTTAGGCTGCATTCCCCCGAACATATATCGGCTCGGTTTTCACGCCGAGCCGATATACGTCGTCCTCATGTGCAGGGTGGGGGAGGATGGAAGAGCCAGGAGCAGGAACTGAGCTCCCGCCCCCTCTCGGCCTCCTCTCCGCCCCTCTGCACTATTTGCAATGGGGAGAGGCGGGACGGGGGGCAGGGCTAATTATCGGAACTTAGCCCCACCCCCGTCCCACCTCCTTTCATTGCAAATAGTGCAGAGGGGCGGAGAGGGGGCGGGAGCTCAGTTCCTGCTCCTGGCTCTGCCATCCTCTCCCCCCCCTGTACATGAGGACGACTTATATCGGCTCGGCGTGAAAACCGAGCCGATATACGTTCGTGGGAATGCAGCCTTAAACTGTACTTGTGTGTGTGTGGATTTACTCCGTCACCCAGGAATCCCCCATAGAAGCTACCTGGGATAGGATTTACTCAACCATCCAGAAATCCCCTGCTGTGGAAGAAACGGTGGCGTCACGAGACAAAACAGGACTAAAGGTAATCCAATATTTGGGTTCCCCTTTATTAACCTGCCCTCGGCTCTTGGATATGTCACCGTTTACCCTCAGGGTGGGAGACGGGAGAGCCACCGTGACAAACTCTACCCTACTGCATCACGCATCATTTATTATTTATATTTATTTCTTTGTTTTTTCTTTATTTTTCCCTTATATTCATTCTCTTGACATTAATTTATTTTGACATTAATTAATTTTCATGCAATTATCACATCATGATGTGCAATAATCCCACCCCCTTCCGACTCCATCCATCCTATTCTCCAATTTTATACTGTATTACCCATTCATGCTTAAATGTATTCCCAGCAAAATACTGAGGAAGGGGCGCCACGGCCCCTGAAATGCTTTTATGTATGCTGGTCTGAAATAAAAACAGGAGTTGAGCTAAAAAGCACATCTCGTGCTTCTCGTCTAAAAGGTCTCGCTTATACCCATTTATTTACCCTTGTCTACCCAATCCTAAATATTATCGGATCTAATCCTGAGTAGTCGCCTTAGATACATTCCAACAGCTTGTAGAAGAGGAGCTGAAAAAGCTAAAG
The DNA here is from genome assembly GCF_035609145.1 of Eleutherodactylus coqui. NCBI lineage: Eukaryota > Metazoa > Chordata > Amphibia > Anura > Eleutherodactylidae > Eleutherodactylus > Eleutherodactylus coqui. The sequence goes on from NC_089848.1 coordinate 42,078,069, forward strand.
AAAAATGTTTCTCCTACTGGTAATAGTGCCAGAAATAATTAGTCTCAAACACAATTAAAGGCTGTTCGTGAATTTACAGATAAGATAATATTGTTATTCGTAAATCTAATAAGGGTGGTGTAGTAACTGCATTAGATGCTGCACTCTATATTCGAGCCGCAACCCCCATTTTAGATGACACGACTACTTTGAGAAAATTGTCTTGTTATCCTATGGTGACTTTTAAAACAGCACTTGTGGATTAATTTAAAGAGTATCTGAACTTTCACCTTAAGGGTGCGTTCACACGAACGTATATCGGCTCGGTTTTCACGCCGAGCCAATATACGTTGTCCTCATGTGCAGGGGGGGGGAGGCTGGAAGAGCCCAGGAGCAGAAACTCAGCTCCCGCCCCCTCTCTGCCTCCTCTCCACCCCTCTGCACTATTTGCAATGGGGAGAGGCGGAACGGGGGTGGGGCTAATTCCCGGAACTTAGCCCCGCCCCGTTCCGCCTCCTCTCATTGCAAATAGTGCAGAGGGGCGGAGAGGAGACAGAGAGGGGGCGGGAGCTCAGTTCCTGCTCCTGGGCTCTTCCAGCCTCCCCCCCCCCTGCACATGAGGACAACGTATATCGGCTCGGCGTGAAAACCGAGCCGATATACGTTCGTGTGAATGCACCCTTAGAGTATTTCTGCTCCATCAGCCATTTTTGGCTCCTTCCAGTAACTGAAGGGCTATATAGGTGCTATATGGGGCTACGTTAATGAATTATGAAAAAAATCAGCTCAACGATTTGATGTTCAGCTACTAAGATATTCCCTTTTTCTACTATTTATTAGTTGATCACTATATTATTATTGACTCGTTATGTATGACATCCTATGGCAGTTTTGTTGTATAATGTCAGTGCAGGACAATTATACAGTTAATGTTTAATGCGCAGTCATTGGTTTGGTATTTGTATTTTAATCTGTGTCACATGTGCATTTGTTTAGCAATGACTAAGGATGGGCTTCCTGTTGGAAACTCGTTGGTTAGTTCTCAGCATTTCTGCTCAATCTTTTTAATGCTTATGGAACTCAAAAAAGAATTCAAATATTATTTTCATGGTCAAGTTGCTGAATTTGTCCTACTATCTCTGCAATATACATTATGTCACAGTGTAAATTACTCTACCAGTCCACCAGGGATAATATATTAACCCTCTTCTGTACCCTAGTACCCCATACTCAAATAAATTCCATCAAAATACCCCCAAGGCTACCATACACTGTGCTGCTGCACTACAATTGCATCGGTAATCTGAATGTTCTTCACGTCACGGTATTTGAGTCCAGGATGACATTCTCTTATGACTGGCTTCAAGTTTACTTGGGCCCTCCGGTGGCAGAGTCACAGTGGACCCCTTTTGTAATTTATAGGCCCCACTGTGCCACATTAGTAATTTAGAAGTCCTGCTGTGCTGTGCCCCCTTGGTAATTTATAAGCACTACTGTGCCCCCTTATTCATTAATAAAGGTCTACCGTGCTCCCTGAGTCATTTATAGGCCCAACTGCGCCCCCCTGAGTCATTAATAAGGCCCCACTGTGCCCCCTGAGTTATTAATAAGCCCCACTGTGTCCCCTGAGTCATTAATAAGGCCCCATTGTGTCCTCTGAGTCATTACTAAGGCCCCACTGTGTTTCCTAAGTCATTACTAAGGCCCCACTGTGCTCTGACAATAAAGTAAAATAATAGACTCAGCTCCATCACATGTTCACAGTGTCCTCCAACCTCTGCTTTGACTTTTTCAGAATTGTACAAAATGATACAGGTGGTTCGATGAGAACGTAGTGCCACCTGCGTGACGCAGAAGGTGGCAGAGCAGGAAGTGCTTGGCTCCTGCAGTGCCACTGTCACTGTCAATTGTATCTATGTCTTTAGGACATGGATACAATTAATTTCAAATATGAGGACTAAATTGATCCCACCCCTGAGTAGACTCCCTAGGCACATTTACAAGTGATATCGTTGGATGTTCAGATGACGTAATTACCCAGACATACTGTATATTTAATGGTTTTTTCAATGTTATATGGGAAACTAGGTCAAACTCACTGTCAGCAGGCCGCTGGATGCATATTTCTTCGACCAGTCGTTTTTTAATGTTTTTTAATGCATCAAAATTGTGAACGGAAAATCGTCTATCTGGTCTTCCAGCAATCTGAAGAAGCTGCGTCTCAGACACCTGTCCCACTCCCACAGCATAGGTAACGACACCTTTACTTCTTAGAGCTTCTGCAGGTGCTGCAACTTTATCCTGTGAGTCTCCGTCTGTTATGACGATCAATATCTGCTGGATATTTTCATTAATTTGACTATTATTTGACTGAATGAATAGGGAAGAATAGGTCTCCCTGAGAGCATGTCCAATAAGGGTGCTTCCATCCATCCAGGTAATGTTTTTAATCCTGTCGATTAGGGTTGTCTTATCCAGATATGCTGTTAGCTGAAACTCTGGTCTGAATTTGTGACTGTATTGAGCAACACCGACACGAACCTTGCCGGGACCAATGCCAAAATCATCGATAGTCGATACCATGAATGTTTTCATTTTTTCGAACTCTGTAGGTCCAATACTTCCACTACCATCAATCAGAAAACTTATGTCTGCTTCTTTTTCACATACTACAAAATATCAAAGACATACAGCAATTAGCAAGAATGGGATTACAACTCATTACAAGTCTGGGGTCACTCAAGGACACATCATGATAGGAAACCTCTATAATACATACAGTATAATTATGAAATATGGGTCAAATTCATAAATATTCCAAATTTATTTCTATCACATAGACAATCATTTCAGTAATGCATTTCAGATATGAACAGAGAAAAAGTAGTTGGCGCAATGTATTGACAGGACAAGATGAAATATGTTTACACAATAAAGACATGAGATTAAAATATTATTATTATTTGCCTTTCCTGCATTTAATGGCCAACAACATTATGTACAAATAATTAGGCTATATGAGTTTATAGAGACAAGGCTTAGCGCTTGTTCACATCAGTAGTGTTCAATTCTCTTTCAATAGATTTTCTCCATAATATTACTAGGATTATGTTGCATGTTCTACACTTGCTATTGTCCCTTTTTATCAGTTAATTGTGAGTTATTTGTTGGCCTACTTATGTCTATGTAAAACCTGAATAAAAAGTGATTCAATTAAAAATAACACAAAATGCTGCATTAGGGTGGCTTCACACAAGCATGTGTTGTGTGTACATAGGTGCATACATATGTGAGCACCCATAGGCGTACTGGCAGGGGGTGCCGGGGTCGCAATGGCGACCCGGCCCCTGCGCTTGAGGGGGCCCAGAGGCCGCCCTCCACCATACACTTCGCACTGCACTATCGGCTGCCACGTGCTTAGTGCGGTCCGGCCAACAGCATGAGCCAGAGAGGAGAGTAGGAGAAGGGAGGGGGGAGGACTTGGAGAGACGACAGGGGAAGAGGCGGGGGTGGGGAGGGGGAAGGAGCAGAGAGGACACAGACACAGACTAACCGGCTCAGCACAGCACAGCATCGAGTGGACCAGGAATGATGATGTCATCTCCCTGCTGCTGACACAGCTGCTCTCCTCACCAAAGAAGTAGTCCGGCCACTGGCGGTATGTATCTATCTATCTGCTTGTCTGCCTGTCTGTATGTCTTTCTATGTGTCTGTCTGTCTATCTCACATCTATCTATCTATCTATCTATCTATCTATCTATCTATCTATCTATCTATCTATCTATCTATCTCCTATCTATCTGTCTATCTATCTCATATCTATCTTTCTATCTATCTCATATCCATCTATCTATCTTTCTATCTATCTATCTGCCTCATATCTATCTGCCTCATATCTATCTGCCTCATATCTATCTATCTATCTATCTATCTATCTATCTATCTCATATCTATCTATCTATCTCTGAATCTCTCTCATATCTATGTATCAATCTATCTCTCTCTCTTAGGCCTCATGCCCACTTGCACGCATGGATTTCACTGCTGAATCCCGCAGTGAAATCCGTGCATGCCCGCGGACATAGAGAGGGAAAATACATTATACTCACCTCTCCGGACGCTGCGGGGCTCCCTCTGTGCTGACCGGATTTTCTTTCTTCCAGTCGGCGGATGTGCTCGGCACGCCGGCAGCGTGCCGCGTGCATGCGCACCAATATTTAAAAAAATCTCCTGCTCCCTCGCATATCTGCGGCACAGCACAAAACAGCTGCGGCTGTTAAACAATTACGTGGTGCCGACAGCTGGATCCCCTACCACAGCTGTCATCTGTGACAGCTGCGGTAGGGAATTCTTTATTTCCCACATGCGGCAAATGTGTTCTTCATCCCCACGGGGGACACGGCAGCGGTGGACAGGTAAGTTTTTTGTTTTTTTTTGTATACTAAAATTGTGTTTTTCAGGGAAGAGCTTATATTTAAAGCTCTTCCCTGAAAACAATTGAGGGGTGCTGGCAGACTATTGCCTTTAATGGAGCCGCCGGTAGCAGCCACGGCTCCATTGAAGGCAATGAGTGCATTTCCTATGGTGCACGCATGTCCTATCTTTACAGGCGCACACCTGTAAAACACTGACATGTGAACACAACATAGGGAATTCATTGGTTTAATAGATGCGTGTGTTTGTGCGTGTGTATGCACTCACAAAAACACGCTCGTGTGAAGCCACCCTTATTTTGTCCTGTAAAAAACCAGAAGCCCAGCCTAAAATGGTACGGGCCCCATTATTATCAATGGGTTCTCTTCAACACCATTTGGTTTCGTCATGAGACGGATCCATTCAGTTAGCGGGTGTCATTTTCCCCAAATGAAGCAAGAAAACAGAATCCAAATACTGATGTGAGAAAGCCCTAAACTAGTTGAGCACACAGAATGTTTTAACTTTCTAATACAGACTATCAAAGCTTGGCCTTGGACCAAAGACAACAACTACGGAGAGGAACTATATATTTATGTAGGATTTTCAAGTAGGCTGCTTTATGGGCATGCTACTTAATGGCTTTATCCACCTTTTCAAGCAATTTTCAATGGTCCCATGCAACTAAGTAATAAATGAAGCCACTTTGTAAATAGTTTTGATTAGTACTTTGCATCCGCACTACCAAAAGTGCAAACCAGCCTGAAACTAATGTAAATATTGTAGAGGCTGCAGAGTTCGGATGAGCATTGGACTCTTTCGAACAAGTGGTGCTAACCACTTTAATAGTACTAAAGTGATTAATGTACATATAAAGTATAACACTACTATTTGCTTAATTCAATGATACCAGTAAAATAGAAAGTAGATATTAACATTACATATTTTATGATAAGTGTTGCAGAATGTCACTCACCTGATTTATCACATATAGCATTAGATATCTGCTGAAAAATGTCCATTAATTTATCAAACTCCTCAACAAAGAACCATTTGCCCTTGGTTCCTGCCATTTGTACTAACTCAGTCTTACTGGCATTCTTTACTCCAACTGCAAGTACTGTGATTCCAGCTTTTTCAAGCAATTCTGAAGTTTTATTGAGATCCTTTTTGTCATGAGAGTCACCATCAGTTATAATAATCAGATACTGAGGGACCCCTCTTGGTTGACGACCACCATTCTGCTCACTAAAGTATCCCTTTGAAAATTGCAGGGCCTTGGCAGTATATGTATTTCCTCCGCTTCGTGTATCCTGTTCAATAGCTTTAACAATGTCATTTTTATTGCTGTATGTATTTAAGTAGAACATGTCATAATGGTCAGTTGCATAACCGAGGGCTCCAATTTGAACTTTATTTGGTGCTATATCTGATTTATTGACAAAAGATATAACGAAAGATTTCATTATCTTCGCTTGTTCAGGCTGGATACTAGTTGATGTATCAATCACAAAAACAATGTCTGCCTGTTGTATTCGAGGACAGTCTGTGAACAAACAAACATAAAATGTTATGTATTTTTCACTTACAACACAGTTACCATAAAGGCAAAAGTATCTTTTTTGCAACTTTCTGTATGCTAGATTTAATTATCACATATCCTGATGATTTACTTTGGTTCAAGACAAAGTTTAAAAAAAGAGATACAAAAAGTTAAAGCATTGACCAAAATGTACTCTTCGTCACTCAGACATTAATGGCTTATAGCTAAAGTACCAACAAAACCAACAACAACCATTTGTAATAAACTTTTCTCAGAAGGAACTGAAAGTGCAGTTTGGAAAATGCCTTCAAATATTTTTATTATTATTTTTTTTTACATTTTATTTTACATGCCACTGTGTTTAGTATATAGTATATACAAATCCTAATATCTTGCAATTATCACCAAGGCTATTAAAGGGCTTGTCCCGCGAAAGCAAGTGGGGTTATACACTTCTGTATGGCCATATTAATGCACTTTGTAATGTACATTGTGCATTAATTATGAGCCATACAGAAGTTATTCACTTACCTGCTCCGTTGCTAGCGTCCCCGTCTCCATGGTGCCGTCTAATCTTCAGCGTCTAATCGCCCGATTAGACGCGCTTGCGCAGTCCGGTCTTCTCCCTTCTGAATGGGGCCGCTCGTGCCGGAGAGCGGCTCCTCGTAGCTCCGCCCCGTCACGTGTGCAGATTCCAGCCAATCAGGAGGCTGGAATCAGCAATGGACCGCACAGAAGACCTGCGGTCCACCGAGGGTGAAGATCCCGGCGGCCATCTTCACAAGGTAAGTAAGAAGTCACCGGAGCGCGGGGATTCGGGTAAGTACTATCCGTTTTTTTTTTAACGTCTGCATCGGGTTTGTCTCGCGCCGAACAGGGGGGCTATTGAAAAAAAAAAAACCCGTTTCGGCGCGGGACAACCCCTTTAAGCTTAATAATATAGGGTGGGCAGCAGAAAATTAGTTCAGCCTCTCACTCTTATTAAAGCTGTCTAAAAGAAAATCTTTGTTGCCCATAGCAACCAATCACTGCCCACCTTTCATTTTACCTCATCATTTTAATAAATGACAGCTGCATTGTAATTGGTCACTATAGGCAACAAAGACAGATTTTCTTTTAAACAGCTTCCATAAGAGCATGGTACGGGGCTGCTTTTCTGTGGCCCACCCTGTTATATGACACTATCTATTTTGCATACCAAACATATGGAACTGGAGGGGATTTATTGACTTCTATGGGAGAGTGTTCTAGTCATGCTCTGTGACCTATACAGAGGTGATTGTGTAGGGAGGGGGAGGAGGTGAGCTGTGACCTACTGTGGATTCTGTGTAATCTATACAGTCTATAGGTATTCCCTTTCACGGTAATCCTGCCTGTGATGATAATGAGAAAACTGTGTTGCAATATTGGTTGATGGCTTCTCCCCCTTTGTGCATATCTATTTTGTATTATTTGTATGTGTATGATTATTTTTGTAAAAAAAACAACTTACAGCAATTATTACTTTTAGCTATTTTGAGGCTATGTATTCTTCAATTTGCTGTGGTAGTTTTTAAATTAGAATATACAGTACTATCTAGTTCTTATGCTATGATCTTAAAATATTCAAAACATCAATCATCTACTTTTTTAAAAATGACTAATAACACTGCCCAACAACTATTATAATATGTTAATTTCGGGACTTTAAAAGGGGTATTCCTATCATCCTATTGTATTCTGCAATGATCCTTCTGCTCCTGGCCATTCACCCATGTTAGCTCTTCTGCACAATCTTTCTGCTCCACTCTGTATGATCCCATCTCCTTTCTTTAGTGCACCAAGAAATGTAGCAAAAAAATAAAAATAGTATGCATGCTTATGTACTGGTGTAACTTTAAAAACAGCATTCTGCAGGAAGGAAAGAACTCCCATGCCACCGGAAATGAAGGATGTCCAAGGTCAGAAGTGTAGACTGCTATCTCTAATTTACATACAGAGATAGCAGTCCAAAAAACTAGTATCCACTTACAGCTAAATCACAATGAAGAGCAATTCAGCACAGTATAGGCCCATTTACATGCAAAGATCATTTTCAGATGATTGAAAGATTTTGTGACCTATTTGCATAAAGTGTTAATGGCCATTAACACTTTATCATCTTCATTTGCATGTAAAAGGCCCTCCAGGAGCTGTTTGTAGAGTCCAGCATTGTTCTCTTCGCGGCTCCTGGGAGGTTACAATGTTATCTGCGAACTCCCGTGGAGATAACAGCATGTGATCTATTGAGAGATACTTTATCTCTCTGCGGCTGAACAATGGATTTTAAGTTCACCTTAAAATCGTCCTACCTGCGAAAAGTGCACAATGCCCTTGTTTACATGTAATGATTATCGCTCATTTTTCGTCATTAGAATAAATTTTGAGTGATAATCGTTACGTGTAAATGGGCCTTAAGACAGCTTCTGTCCTAATTAACATGTCCAGAAACTAGTCTATTGAAATGAATAGGCAAGCAGAGAGGTGGCTGGGCAGGGAGCTTCCACCTGTGCTCAACCAGATATGCTCCTGAGATCCCGACCACAGTTACACAGAATGATCAGTAAGAAATGAGCAACCGTCGGCCACTACTCCTGGATCACAGCGGTGGCCGGTACCATGGCAATTACATGTCTACAAGCAAAAAAGAAGAATGACGACGATATCTTGAGAATGAAAGACGTTTCAAAACAAAAGTATACTGGTAAGATTCTTATTATAGTATGAACATTAAATATGAGTGGGATTAACGAGATGCGAATACCCCTTTATTAACCCTTTAAGTTTACATTGAGTTACTATTAACTGAAGATAAAAAATCAATAGTTGACTGTGATACATAAATAGAACTACTATGTATACTGACCTTCTTTACAGATATCTACAACCAAATCTTCTTCTTTGAATCTCAATGTTTCAAAAGACTCCACGTAATGTACTTGTCCTGTAGGCCCACTTATTTCTTCTAGTTGAGTTTTATTTGCATTGAATATGCCCACGGAGATAATATTCACACCACTATTTCTCAAAGACTCAGATGGAAGTTTAACTTCATCATGTGCTTTTCCATCTGTTATAAGGATAAGGAGTTTTTTCACGTTGGGTCTAGCACCTTTGTTTCCTGTGAAGTACTGGGACACAAATGTCAAGGCTTTCCCAGTGTATGTAGTGTTCTTTATGTATCCCATTTTGTCAATAGCTTCCCATATAATCTCTTTGGTTCCATCCTTATTTAGCTGTAACTCCTCCTTGGGGTTGTCACTGAATTGGACAATGCCAAACTGTACATTATTCGGCCCAACCTCTGTGCTGTTAACCAGGCTTTTCATAAACGCCTTCATTTTATTAAACCCATCTATGCCTATACTACCAGAGCCGTCAACCAGGAACATCACGTCAGCCTGCACTTTATGGCACACTACAAAGGCAAAAACAAAATATTTAATTAAAACAAGTTTCAGTTGAGTATTTCGTAGACATTTTACAGTATTTGGTTATATATTGCGTATTTTACCTTCTTTAGAGCAGATTTGATGGGCTACCAAATTTTTTATGTCTTTTAAAGCATTAAAATTGTTTACGAAATGGACCCTTTTGGGATCTCCGGCGATTTCCAGCAACTGAGTTTGGTTGGCCTCTTTAACTCCAATTGCATACATGTTTACTCTGTTTTTCCTGAGGATCAAGGAAGCCTCCTTCACACTATCAGTAGATTCTCCATCTGTAAGAACAATAAAATATACAGGCACATTCCCCGGCCTGGCATTGCGGGGATCTAAGATTTGTGTACTAGTGAAATTTATTGCTTCCCCTGTGTAGGTTCCTTTCCTTAACTGCCTGATGTTCTGAATGGCCTGTTTCAATTGTAATTTAGTGTAGTTATTACCAATACCAAACTCCAGTTGATGGCCAGCAGAGTACTGTACAGCTGCAATGCGAATATTCTGGGGCCCAATTTCAAACATATCTACTAGCTCCACCAGAAATGTCTTCATCTCTGTAAACTCTGTGGTTTCAATACTGAAAGAACCATCGATGAGCAGATAAATATCCGCTAACTCCGTCTTCTGACAACCTACAAAGAATTAATATTGCATTTAACAAAAATGAGAAAATAATATGTTTTATCACATAACTGAATAAGATGATTGAATTTACAGTCAATTGTCAACTTTCAGATTCATAATAGATTGAAATACAAAAATATCAGCACATAAGGTGATAAGGGAGCTCAGATGCATTATGTTTCTCAAGATAGAACTCATTATACCATTCAATCACTTTGTCAGGAAAGTCCTCGGTTTTGAATATGTGTTGTTACATCAGGAAAACTCCTTTCCCCATGTGGAAGAGTGTCTGCTATATCGAAAATGTACATATGAAATTCCTGTACAATGTGTATTCATATGCAAATGATATGTATTTATATCTAATTAAGACTCTTCACTCATGCCAGACTGAGAAGAGAACAAAAGTAAAGGCCTATTTACACATAACGATTATAGCTCAAAATTAGTTCAAACGACTGAAAATGAGTGATAATCGTTACATGTACACTTTTTGTCTGAACGATGATTTTAAAGTGAACTTAAAATCCATTGTTCAGCCACAGAGAGATAAAGTGTCTCTCAATAGACCGCATGCTGTGTTCTCCACGGGAGTCAGGAGATTACATTGTAACCTGCCAGCTGCCCCGACGAGAGCAATGCAGAAGAATACAAGTATTTAATAAAACAGACAAGTCAGAAGAGGAAACAGGTCCTCTTTAAGGATATACATAAGGCCTACGGATGCTTGGAGCCCAAGGCACCAGATAGTCCGTGCCTATAAGCTCCTGAAATGTAGATCTTATACTGACTATTACTATTCTTTAACTGAAAGATACTCCCTATTCTTCAAAAATAAGAGCTGTCAGCCCACAATAATGTACCATCTAAGAACATCTGTATCATCTAAACAGAATTTCTCTCTCATTATATATCATAATCTTACCTAGTTTTATCTGACGGGTGCGTGTTTGCGAGTGGATAATATGTCTTTCAACACTGTTGACAATCATTTTCAGTAAAAAGTCAGCTTTGTTTGAAAAATCAGAAAATGTCTTCACTTTAATCTGATAATTGTACTTTGGATGTGATGCGATTTCATCCATTTGTGTTTCATTAGCTTGAGAAACGCCCACAGTAAAAACTCTGACATTTTCTCGTTGAAGTAGATGGGCGGCCTCACTTACGCTATCTGCAGAGGACTTATGAGTGACCAGGATTGCTACTTGTTGCATTCCCTGGTTCTTCCTGCTTCCCAGAGTGTCACCAAACACCTGACTTCTTGTATAATTAATTGCACTTCCAACATTTGCAATCTTTTGATTTGAAGGTTGAAGGTCTCCAATATGTTTTTCCACAATAGATTTGTTGACTCCAATATTGAGGGAGACAATTACTTTTGCTTCGCTGCTGAATGCCACCAGGGCCACATGGATGCAGTAATCACTTATCTCTAGACTGGATACGACGTTCATTAAGAAATCTTTCAAGTCTTTGTTTTCCGCCAAGCTATGTTGAGAAGTATCCACCATTACCACCAGATCTATTGCTATACCTTTGCCACACACTGAAAAGGAACAGAAATATTGCTGGTTAGGAAGCAAATAAAATACCAACACAAACATGCAAGTATAGGAAATATGAAAGTCAAATAGCTTATATAAAAACCAGGCTTAGCTCTACCCAGAATTATTTTAAAACTTTAGGCTGTGTCGTACAGTGTATCCTAACCAGAATTTCCTATATATCTGGAGTTCTTCAGAACCTGGTCAAGGGTTCTTCAGAAGATGGCAGCAAGAACTGTTACTTTCAAAGAAAACATAGGAGATTAATTTCAACCGATTCAAAGATGGGCACACAGAAGGCTTTACCTGCACCTACAACAAGCTTGTATAAAGCAGGAATGGTAGTAGGTATTACCCGGCTGTCAAAAAAACTTCAAGGATTCCCTCATGGGTCCTCCTATTGAGAATCACTGTTATAGCAAACATTTTAAGATCATGCCAAGTCTCTAGAGAAGTAATGTCCAAGCCAAAACATCTGTAAGCACCCAACAGTGTTAAAATTGATGCTACATTTTTGATGTGGGAACTTTAAATGTTTTGGGTTTTTTCAATTTTATTTTTATGGCCCTTGTGTGTGCGGACCAGCATTATCCTACTGGACAATGCCTCTTGGAAGCCGCCATGAGAGGCAACTCATATGGCTGCAGGATGTCCTGGATATATTGCTGAGCTGTCATTGTCCCTCATACCACTACTGCGGGAGACCAACTGTCATGTGCGATGGCCCCCCAGACCATCACACAGTGGGGGAAGTGTGCCGCTCCACAGCAAAGGCAAGCAATTCGTCGATATGACCTTCCAGCTTCTTGCATTCCAATAATGCTCCCATTCTCAAACTCGTTAACTAGACAAAATCCCTTTGTTTGCATCATAGATGCATCTAGTGGTCAACAAGCTCTACACAAGCCGAAAGAAAGGTCACTACACACAAGGAGCCTCTGAGAGCACATTAGATCCTCTAGTGGCAAAATATGTTCATCTAATCACGCTACAATTCTCATCATTTGTATATCTGCCTGAGATGGAACTGCAGGATGAGTTTTGCAGCAAATCGACAAGTTCTAGGTGCTCGATTTTTTTGGCAAAGAGTCTAAATGTCTAAAATAAATATAACATATATTTATTTATATTATATTATATATTTTACCAAGACTGATATGAAATATCATTTAGGTACAAAATCAAATACTAACTGAAATAATTATGCCTTTAAGGAGGCTTACCTGCAGATGCATTACTCATTGGTTGTACTGTAGTGGGTGGGATGGTTCCTAAGAAAACAAAGTCAATTTAAAAAAAGGTAAAACAATTTAGAAATTTAGGCTAAACATTGTTCCTAGATAGAAATAAGCCTCATATAGCCAAAAATGAATGGAGTAATTATGAACAGGGAATATTCCTTAAAGGATTCTATCACCAGGTTAATGTTGCCATTACGGCACCATACAATAGTGACAAAAGACCATGATTCCACCACTGACTCTCCTCCTTTGTTTCTTGCGGTGGTTTTCATAAAATCACTCTTCATCAACTGCAACACGGGCATTGATTAAGCAGCCGATTGACAGTCTCACCTTACAGATGTAAAGTTGAATTACCTATCACTCGTGCTGGAGTGTTCAAATTGATCTTCCCTTCCAAATAGCCTTCTCCCTGGATAATACGCTGGCTTGGGCGCAGCACTCAAAAGATAAGGATGAAAAAGTTCCAGGACAGAAAGTAAAATCCACAGATGTATTAGATATGTATTAAAAACATGAATAGCAGTTGGCAGACTCTTGTTCAAGTATGGCCAACGCGTTTCAAACTTTTTCGGTTCTTAGTTGGCTATTCATGATTTTAATACATATCTAATAAACTTGTAGGTTGTACTTACTGTCCTGGGACATATCCTTCTTATAGTTTCACCTTCTGCTGCCCATAACGAGAAAGCTGCCAATCAGCGGTGGGCGGATAAGAGAACTCGCAGCTCATGAATATCAAGGACTCTGGAAGGTACACACATGAGAAGGTAAGCCTCAGGTGTGATCTCAAACTGGTGAATACTTCAAGGGAACTCAGAAACTGCAAGGAAAATTACATCCCCAGTTGCTTCCTTGCTTTATCATTGGAATGCTTCTGTTTGTTAAAGGGATTGTCCCGCGAAAACAAGTGGGGTTATACACTTCTGTATGGCCATATTAATGCACTTTGTAATGTACATCGTGCATTAATTATGAGCCATACAGAAGTTATTCACTTACCTGTTCCGTTGCTAGCGTCCTCGTCTCCATGGTGCCGTCTAATTTCAGCATCTAATAGCCCGATTAGACGCGCTTGCGCAGTCCGGTCTTCTCCCTGGTGAATGGGGCCGCTCGTGCCGGAGAGCTGGTCCTCGTAGCTCCGCCCCGTCACGTGTGCCGATTCCAGCCAATCAGGAGGCTGGAATCGGCAATGGACCGCACAGAGCCCACGGTGCACCATGGGAGAAGACCCGCGGTGCATCGTGGGTGAAGATCCCGGCGGCCATCTTGCTAAGGTAAGAAAGAAGTCGCCGCAGAGCGGGGATTCAGGTAAGTACTAAACAGTTTTTTTTTTAACCCATCCCTTGTGTTTGTCTCGCGCCGAACGGGGGGCCTATTGAAGAAAAAAAAACCCGTTTCGGCGCGGGACAACCCCTTTAAGTAACTGATTGTGACACTTATTTTATCTTAAGGAACTTTTGTGAAATTAAAAAAAATTGTAATTTAGGCTTAATAACACAAATTTTCAATCAGTAGGCTTACCAGTTTGTTGAGCAGGTAACAGCTCCAACCAGATAACCGCCACAAATAAACCAAGTAGAAATTTCATTTTCAGACCACAACTAGGTAGTCGCTGAAGGAGTCTAGAGGTAAAACTTCACAGTGAGCAGAAATATCAGTTATTTATAGCCAGAGCAAAGAATTCACCAAAAATACAGTTTCTGTGATTAAAATGCATTTTCTTCAACAACAGAGGGGTTACTCCCTGATGAGGCTTTATGGACAGTATACATGGGAAATGTTAATAGAGTGCAAATAACATTTCTTCTCTCGCGTCATACATATGGACAAGTAGCATGAAACTAAAAACCTCTGCAGTCCCCAGGATCAATTATTGGTACTTGAATTTTAACAATTCAGCAAGTCTGAGCAATGTATATGCTCCGTCATTTGAAAAAGTTGCTTTGGAATTCGATAAGGCACCGTTCACACTTACATTTAGGGATTTCTATGACATTTTTCAGCTTTTTTTTAAAGCTGGATAGACTAGCGCAGGCTGCATTACTATTCTTGCCATCAAAGCTATCAGAAGCCCAATTGATGTATATAAGACTCTGTTCTACTCAATGGGTGCATGTAGGTGTCAGTTTGAGTTGGTTGGAAAATGGATGCTTGTAAGAACAGACCCTTAATGTCAACTGTTTGCATTTGTACATTTGTCTTTTTCAAAGAGGAATTCAAAACCGCGGCATGTCAATTGTATCGTCATTTCTGCTGCCGGCTCTCTCCTCTCTATGGGAGAGATTCCCGCAGTGGAATACAGGCGGTCAAGCCGAACAGCAAGGGTTTTGAAGCTGCCTTTTCACTGTGGAGATCTCATGGATTTTCTGTGCGGTCACGCTGCAGACATTTTGCAAGATTTCCAGGATTTCTGTCCCCATGTGAACCAAGCCTTAATGGGTTTTTCCAACTCTTAGGCCCCCTGCACACAGCAGAGCTGGATTCTGCATTCGGAATTCTGCATACCTGCTGTCTTTTCTTTTCATCTGTATTGTGGATAGTCCGCATGGCTCGACATGCTCAATACAGTTTTTTTTTTTAACTCCTGCCTTTCCTGCGGAAGGGCCGGGGATCGGATGGCTTCCATTGACTTCAATGGAAGTCATCCACTGGGAATTCGCGGAAAAAAGGAGCATGCTGCGATTTTTCATGCGCTCGCAATTGGTTTCCGCAACTGTGCAGTAAGAATCGATTTCCCATAGCATGCTATGGGTGCTATTTGCTGCAGATCCACGGTGCAGATTCCACAACTAAAATTTCTGTCAGTGAGCAGGAGCTCATAAAAAATTATGACCTATTCGCAGCATCCAGAAGATAGGTCATCAATAGCTGATTGGTGAGATTCCACCATACGAGACCCTGGCTGATCTGCTATTTGCTAGGGTGCTGCCATCTTGTACAGTCATCTGTCGTGGTATTGCAGGCACAGCTATCTGCTTCTTGCTCTGAACAGGGTTACAGCTGCCCTGGTGAACAGTTGATCAGCCAGGGTCCTGGGTGGATGATGCCTGCCAATCAGTTAATGATGACCTAAAAATTGGTCACCAATTTTCAAAAGCTGAAAAACCCCTTAGAGGGTAAGGAAAGCGGTGATTCCTTAGACTTCACACCCCACGTCCACTGTTTATTAGATTTCAAATTGGCAGCAGATTGCAAGGAAGAAGAAAAAGTATTATATGTAGAGGTGAGCGAGCACGCTCGGTTAAGGCAGTTACTCAAGCGAGAACCGCTCTTCTCGAGTAACTGCATACTCGTCCAAGAAAATTCGGGGGTGGGGGTGAGGTGGCCGGGGTGAGCGGAGGGTTGCGGGGGGAGTGGGGGAGAGAGAGAGATATCTCTCTCACTCTCCCTCCCGTTCCCCCCCCCAAAAAAAAATTTTCACGGATGAGTATGCTCACTCGGGAAACTGCCTTGACCGAATGTGCTCGCTCATCTCTAATTATATGCAATTCGCAAACACTAATCTGCAATAAGCCTGCCCCAGATCTGTTCAAGGCAGTAATTGATTTACGATATTTTCTGAAGCTCTTCATAAGAAATATAACTTATAATGTTCTTTGAAAACAAAAAGAAAATATTTTAAAGCCAAATAATGAAGTAATCATACACATTGTTCCTTTCACCACTTTAATGAGTCAAAATAATCCCTCACAGATGACAGTGTGGGATCCACGCAGTTTAAAGGACTTGAAATGACAATTGTACAAAAGCCAAATAATGAGCTAAGCAATGGCACAAAATACAATGTCGCTAAGGACGCAAACAACTAACGCTTTACATGCCCGCTTTTTGTTTCTGTGTTTCTTACTTCATATCAGAAGAAAATGTTTATTGTAAAGTAAGGAGTTTGGTTTGAGTCCATTCACAGTATGGGAAAATCTTCTAAGTTGTAAAGGTGGCTGGAGATGAGTGGTCTAGAATAGTGTTGCTCGTCATGATCGGCCGGGAGATTTTTACTTAATTAGATTGGATCATCCCTTTCCAATTGTTAGCAAAAATTGGCAAAAATATCAGCTTTCTGCTTGGAGCAGAGAGGACAAGTCTGTTGGCTCGGCACTGCTGCCCTGCAGTGTTGGAGTTCTAGGTTCAAATCAGACCTTGATGGGGATTTGAGCCTGGCACGCCACCACTGCAAGGTAGCCGTGCTAACCACTAGGCCACCACCACCAGTTTTGTTCAAGGAACATTTTGGAGGCCAAATTAGAGAATCTGATGTTTATTCCCATTACTTCTAATGGAAGTCGGAATCTGAAGTCTCCATTCACAATTCTTTTCAAAATCGGGTCGGTCACTCTCGACTCGATTTATTTTAACAATTGCTTAACACAATGTGATATTAAGTTCTGTAATCACATGGTCACTCTTTGCCAGACAGGAACTTTAGAATAGGCCATTAGTGTTTGATAGGCAAGGGTCCAACACCCATAACCTCTGCTAATCACTATAAGGAAGTACAACATCCACTTCACTGACACAGATACAGCACTTTACCCAAAAGTGTGATTGTGTTTGCTACAGCAGCTCCCTCTTATTCACTAATTAGGCATCACATTGTGTGGGGTGACTATGGGGGCATCACTAGGGGCATCTTTACTGTGCGGGGACATCACTACTGTGAAGGAGGACTAAGAGGGCATCACACTGTGTTGGGAGAACTAATGGGGCTTCAGTAGGGACATCTTACTGTGTCGGAGGTATAACTACTGTGAGAGGGCACTAAGAGGGCATTATGCTGTGCATCTCTAGAGACACTTTCAGTGTGGTGGAACTAAGGGGGCATTATTTCTGTGAAGGGGCACTAAGTAACATAATATTATGAAGGCACTAAGGGGTATTGCTAAGGGCACATTTTCTGTTTGAGGGCACTAAGGATTTTCTTTACTGTGTGAGGAGCACCACTACTATAAGGGAGCACTAGGGGGATTTCATTGTAGTGGGGAACCTAGGGAGGTACTGATGGGGCATCTCTACTGTGATGAGGCACTAAGGATGCATCCTTTGTGGGAGGCCACTAAGAAGGTAGCCTTACTGTGTGGTTTTCATGAATTTGGACGTTCATGAACGTTTTATTGACGATATTTTATTAATATGGGATGGTGAGATAGAAGCTCTTAGATTACTTATTTCCAAGATTAACCACAGTGATTGTAATTTGGAGTTTATCAGTAATATTAGTCCAGTAGAAGTTGTTTTTTTTAGATTTGGTATTGTCCTCTGTTGATGAGGTCATTAGCACAAAAACATACTTCAAAGGGGGCGTGGCTTGACAGGGCACCGGAACGGCAGCAAGCTTCTAGGCTCCGTTCGGCCAAGGCACTTATACCGACAACAAAGCTTACCGGAGATTTCACCGCTTTCCCAGAGCAGCAGGAAGGTCCCAGGACACCAGCGATGCCTAGGAGGAAGGATTCCAGGCAGACTCCGGTGAGACTGGAGTCATTCTTTGCAGCGCGCGGCCCCGCTCCTGTAATGGCCGCCGGAGAAGCGCTGGCACCTGCAATACCGGAGCCAGAGCTGGGAGAGAGCAGCGGAGCCTCAGCGGAGGAGGAAATAACAGAGAGACAGCTGCTGATGTCGGGAGAAGCAAGCGACGGCTCCCAGCACACTATCGGTCCTGATGAAGCTGCAAGGTCAGTACAGGGGGGGAAGAATAGCATAAAGGTGCCCCCACCTAAAATGGCGCCGGCCACGCCACTCTCCAACAGCAGATCTCCCACTAGCAGTCCTGCCAAACAAAAGCAGAGAATGTCTGCAGAAATAGAGGGAACAGAAGATGTGGCTACTGTTAATGAGAATGCAGCAGAGGGAGGGTTAAGTAACCTTGCAGCAGCTAACAGACCAGTCACTGAAATTTACATAAAGGAAGCAATAATGGCCCTCAGGGACACCATACAGACTGACATGCTCATGCTAACAACAAAAGTAAACTCCTCTGTCCAAGAAATTAATGACAAACTAGAGAAAAATGACAAGAAGATGGGGGAAATTGTCGCGTCACACAACTCCCTAATTGATGCGCATAATGATCTAGAAGACAAAGTAAACAAGCTCCAACTCAAGTTGACAGACTTAGAGGATCGTAACAGGCGCAACAATGTGAAGATAAGAGGCATACCAGAAAAAGTATCTAACGCAGAACTAGCAAACTATATTATGCACTTCATGCAAGCCCTGCTTCCTAACACGCCAGAACATGATCTAAGAATCGACAGGGCCCACAGATTGCCGCGCCCGAAATTTTTGGATGAGAATATCCCCAGAGATGCGATAGCTCGTATCCATTTTTTTAAAACAAAAGAAGAACTTATGAATGCGGCAAGAAAAGCCCAACCATTTCCACATCCGTATTCCGAATTGCGCCTGTTTATAGATCTCTCGCAAGCTACACTAGAAGAAAGAAGAAAATATGCAGAAATAACTTCAGCCATGAGGAAAGCAAAAATACCCTATAAGTGGGGATTTCCAACCAAAATAATAACAAATAAAGATGGCAAATACCATATCTTCCTCAACCCTAAAGCCGCCACAGAAACTTTAGCTTCATGGGGAATACCCCTCCAAGCATCACCAAAGCCACAACCCAAGCGGGACCCTAAAGCTCGCCACCACTCCACCAAACAAGATTCTTACGCTGTGAAATGAAACAACCACAAGAAATCGCCGGTAATTACAACTTACTACTCATAGTAGTGCCTGCCTATTGTAGCTGGACTTTCACCCCCACGAAATATGCAAGTCCAGACTTGCAGTAACTTGTTCGTACTGTTACATATTTGGGTTCTCCACGTTGCGGCACACAGCTGCTTTCTGCGGCTGCTCAGAAGAATGTCATATATGGAGGACCTCGTTTTGTTTTTCCGTTTTGTTTTTACAGGCATCTCTCGATTTATGGATCTCCCGTACCCACAGCAATCTCTCCAGATTCCAATATCATGACTGTGAAAATACTATCGTTAAATGTCAACGGTTTGAACTCGCCCTTCAAAAGAAGAAGCGTCTGGAAAGAAGCGTTCACCCACGACGCCGAAATAGTATGTATACAGGAGACGCACCTGCTAGACAGCGATTGTAGTAGAATGTCACATGGCTCTTACCCTCAGGTCATTTTTGCATGTGCGCAGAAAAAACACGCGGGAGTGATGATAGCGGTTAAAGAGGGCACATCGTTCATCATAGAAAAACAAATTTGTGACCCGAGGGGGCGCTTTATAATTTTAACGGGAACCCTTAAAAACCAAAAAATAACTCTGGTTAACACATATGTCCCTAACACGAAACAGATAAGCTTCCTCAACAAACTAAAAAAAAAAACAAATAAAATTGCGCAAGGGCCAATACTCATGATTGGGGACTTTAATTTAATCCCAGACAAGGATATGGACACCACCAGTCCCACACTTAAAAGAAATGCCACGTTGAGCAATTGGATATATAAGAATGCGCTTTACGACTCATTTAGATGCTTTAACGCCTCGGCGAGAGAGTACTCGTACTACTCGCCGAGACACAGGACCTTCTCCAGAATAGATCTGTGTCTGGTGGAGAAACCACTGCTCCCATCAATCGCAAAGGTGGACATTGGCACTGCCACGTGGACAGATCATGCCCCACTTACCGTACAGCTAAAAATAGATGGCCCTAACATATCAAATAAAACATGGAGGAATAATGTATACTTGATGGCAATCCCGTCGTATAAGAAGGAAATTCAAGAAGCCATATTGGAGTTTTTTAAATTTAATGACACCCCTCAGATAGACCCAATTGTTCTATGGAATGCCCATAAAGCGTTCATAAGGGGTATTCTGATAAAGCTGGGATCAAAGTATAAAAAAGACAAGTCAAGAAAAATAGATGAGCTACTTACAAATCTACATCTCAAAGAAAGAGAACTCCAATCTAACCCTTCTAAAAAAACACACGATGATATGCATAAAATAAGACTAGACCTTCGGAGACAGCTGTTGGGAGACTTTGAGAAGGAGGTAAACGCTCAAAGAGCAAACGTGTATACCTCAATAAATAGACCCTCAAGATGGATGGCCAACTTGTTAAGGAGAAAAACTATAAAAGCCAACATCCCCTATATTTGGAGCCACCACAACGAAAAAATTAAATTGACACACCCAACACAAATAGCAAACGCATTTGCGACGTACTATAGCAGTTTATACAACTTAAAAGAGGATGCCCAAACGGTCCAGCCAAACAATACCTCAATTCAAAATTTTCTCAAATTGGTGAATCTACCGTCTTTAAACCAAAAACAGGTGGAGATGGTGGACGAACCAATTTCTATCGCCGAAGTATCCAAAACATTAAACTCATTAAAAAACAATAAAGCACCCGGCCCGGATGGATATTCGGCAGAGTATTATAAGAATTTTCCCAAACCATTAACAGAATATATGACGAACATGTTTGAAGCCGCCATGCAAAGAGGCAATTTCCCCCAAGAAATGTTACAGGCCACGATTGTAGTGTTACCAAAACCCGGGAAAGAACCGAACTCTCCAAAAAACTTTAGACCCATATCCCTGTTAAATACTGATATTAAAATTTATGCCAAGACCCTCGCACAACGTATTCTTCAGGTACTCCCGCATATAATACATTCGGATCAGATGGGATTTGTGAAGGGGAGACAGGCCTCGGACAGCACCCGGAAAATTCTAAATTTATTACATTTGATAGAAAAAACACAAACCCCAACTATCATGTTAACTTTAGATGCCGAAAAGGCTTTCGATAGGGTTCATTGGGGATACATTTTTAAAACGCTGGAAAAATTCGGATTTGGAGAAAGAGTTATTGGTGCTGTCCGGGCTTTATATTCCTCTCCAACTGCAAGGGTCCTGGTGGATGGTGTGTTATCAGACCCACTGTTGATAACCAATGGTACACGACAAGGATGTCCATTATCCCCGCTTCTATATGTAATGGCTATAGAGCCTCTGGCGGAAATGATCCGTGTCGACCCGAATGTGAGGGGTGTTCCGGTGAACCACAGGCAGTACAAACTGGGACTGTTCGCGGATGATGTAATATTGACATTGACTCATCCCTTGGGATCACTGAGGGCTGCCTGTGCGACACTGGAGTACTTCAGTGGGGTCTCTATGTATAAATTGAATGTAGACAAGTCACTCATAATGGGTATGAATGTGTCAAAAAAGCTGAAAGAGGCAGTACAAGCGGAATTTCCATTTGTGTGGCGAGAAAAAAATATCCCGTACTTGGGAATAGTCTTAACACCGCTCCTCAAAAATATAGAAAATGAAAATTACCCTAAATTACTAAACACAACACAAAAAGAAATAGACCATCTTGCTAAGCTGAACTTGACATGGTTTGGTAAGATTATGGCCTACAAGATGAAAATCCTCCCTTTAATATTGTATTACTTCAGAGTCCTGCCCATATTTATATCTAATCCCACTTTAAGTAAGCTTCAGAAACAACTTAACATGTTCATATGGAGCGGAAAGAAACCTCGCATAGCCCTATCAATTCTCTCCTTGCACAGAAGAAATGGTGGTGCGGATATACCTAACATACATGCATACTACAAGGCCATTATTTTGAATCAATCTAAACAGCTACTACCCAACAGTGGCGACTTGGGTTGGCCCACCATAGAGAGAGGTTTCATGAAAAGCATCTCCGGCCAGGCAATAATGTATGCCATCTCAGTTAAGAAACACATGCATCCAAAAAAAATAAAGCTACAAACCTCCGAGGTACCCGTAACTTTGCAGACCTCGATTGACCTGTGGGGAGAACTAGTGGACAAATTTGGGCCGGAAGAAAACACGAGCAAACCTGTCCTACCCATAGAAATACTATACTTATACTTGCCTGATATGGACTTGAAACCTTGGATAGTTAGGGGCATCAGGCAAATTGATGACCTTGTGGGGTCAAATAAAGTTAAGAATTTTAATGAGCTACAAATTAAGTACGACCTCCCAAGAAGTGAATTCTTTAATCACTTAAAGATAAGCTCTTTCCTGAATGACACATCATTACACAAAATTGTGCTTCCAACAATACTGATAAACAAAATAAATCCAGTAGGCTTAAAAAGTAAATCCGAAACAAGATTTTTTTATGACATTATGACCAACAATACATCATTGAAAAAAAAATCATTTATGTTAAGCTGGGAAAAAGAGTTGAAAGCAGACATATCAGAAAGCTCATGGGCTAGAGCATTGTCACTAGCCTCCAAGTCTACAAAAGGCCTGGGAATATTGGAGACCCAGACCAAACTATCATTGAGATGGTACTATACCCCTTCTTTAATCTATAATAGATCCAAGATAGGCGATGGCCTGTGTTGGAGGGAATGCGGTCAGAAGGGAACGCTTTCTCACATTTTCTGGACTTGCCCCAAATTAAAATTGTACTGGGACAGGGTATTCGCCTTCCTGGACCATACACTTGCAAGCATCATACCTAGAAGGGCAGCATTAGTCTTGCTACTGGTGGGTATCGAAGATCTCCCACGACAAATAAGACCTTTGCTGGCACACTCACTTATGACAGCTAAAACCATAATAGCAAAACATTGGAGGAAACCAGACCCCCCAGAATGAGAGGAGTTCAAATACCGTCTGGCAGAACAGTATGCTAGCGAAAGATGGCTAGCAATTCGAAACAATACGACTAAATTATTTGAAGCACAGTGGGATTTGTGGAGATCCAAATATGACCATTGACAAGATATCACAATCGTAGATGCCATGTTCATTGTTTAATGTTCAATGTTTATTGTTTAAAACTTACAGTAATAAAAGAGTTCATATGAATCAGCATAATATGTATATCCCAAGGTGCTCTGCCAAGCAATATATTGTTGAGTCAGTTAATATATTATCTAACAACTCTCTCACAGACAGAATTGCCAATAACATACAGTGTTGTATCAGAGTTTCTTTGTTAACCACACTCTCGTTAGGATGTATTGCAAAAAGATACAATACAATGTACTGTATATATTTTCTTGTTATTCTATCATTGCTGATTGTACACAATTTTATATTATAACTCAATAAAAAAACTATTACAATAAAAAAAAAAACATACTTCAAACATACGGATTGCAATAGCCACTTGAAGTTTTCAAGTTGCCATAAGCAAAGTTGGAAGATAAATATTCCATACGGACAATTTAAACGTGTCTGAAGAAATTGTTCCTCGATAGAGAGTTTTAAACAACTGGCATTGGTTTTAAAAAATCGTTTTAAAGAGAAAGGTTATCCATCGAGCTTGTTGGATTCTGCGTATGACAGACACTCTCTGAGCCTACCCCCCAAGGAAAATATCCGATTATGGATAATAAAGAGAAAAAGAAGGATTTTAGCAATAAATTATTGTTTATAACAAAATATAATACTCAATACAAGGCCATTGAAGGGATTTTAAGAAAAAATTGGGTATTTTAAAAAGGGACTAGAGATGAGCGAGCACACTTGCTAAGGCAAACTACTCGAGTGAGTAGTGCCTTATTCGAGTACCTGCCCGCTCATCTCTAAAGATTCGGCTGCCGGCAGGGGGTGGGGAGCGGCAGGGGAGAGCGGGGACGAACGGGGGGGGGGGGGGGAGATCTCTCTCTCCCTCTCTCCTCCCGGCTCCCCCCTGCTCACCGCCACAACTCACCGCTCTCCCCCGCCGGCAGCCGAATCTTTAGAGACGAGCGGGCAGGTACTCGAATAAGGCACTACTCGCTCGAGTAGTTTGCCTTAGTGAGTACGCTCGCTCATCTCTAAAAGTGACCCTTTTTTATTTGACGCACTCCAGGACTAACCGAGAATCATATATCATAGAAATAAAACACTCCAGAATATGGTGGCACCATCAAATCTAGATAAGAGGTTTTCAGTACAGGAAAAAAAAACCCACAGAAGAATTAGTGGTTGGGGTTTTCAAGTGCAATAGAAAACATTGCAAAAGTTGTACATCTATTACACAAGGCAGGAAGGAGATCTACATAAAGCATGAACAAAAAACCATGAAAATGAATCCGTTTTTAAATTGTAGTTCCACATTTGTTATTTATTCATTGGAATGCCTTGTGGGTTACAGTATATTGGCATACAACAAATTCCCTGAGGACACGCATTCATCAGCATCGATTCAATATCTCTGCGGGTTTCCCAAAACATAGTGTTTCTCGCCATTTTTTGGAAGAACATCATAAAGATCACACCAAGTTGAAAGTAACCCCCGCTTGAGTGCATAACCTCCAGATCATTTTACCATCTGCGAGCGAGGGAAAGGTTCTGGATATTCAGGACGGAAACATGGGCCCTTAAAAGTTTTAACAAGACCTTAGAGAAAATATAATAAATATATATATGTGTCCGGAGTGTTGCATATTTATGATAATGATTTTATGCACACATATTATAGTGATCTTGTATACTATTCTGAGGATATATGTGTCCTCAATGTTGCATATTCATTATAATGATGTTTTTATTGCACATTTATTGTAATGCTTTCATGCACTACTAAGAAAGGGCTTAATTTATTAATTAGGATGATTCTATTTAAAGATAAAGGCTGGGAAAGCTAAATAGTAATGATGATATGTGAAGGTCTGACCCATGTTGGTACCTATGGCAACCGTGATGCGGTCGCTCAGGCTATCGGCAGTGTGATCGCGTCGTCACGTCTACACGTCACACGCAATTGTGGAACGTAACGTGCGTTCCAACCAGTGGAAATCACGTTACCATTCAATTACGTCATCACGTTGACATGTGATTTGATGTTTGAGACATGTGTTCCATACAGGGGCAAACACGTCACATGTGAGTGGACGTCAGCTGGCCAGCGCCGGGAGTGCATCTGACACAGCGGGCTGGAAGATGGCGACTCACCCACAAGATAGACACTTGGTATGTAATGTAGCTGTATATAAGCATGCTCATGGATTTGTAATGTATGCTTGAAGAAGGCGCATGTTGCGCCGAAACCCATTGCATAGTAGTGGAACTTTATAGTGACATTTTTGTGACATATTCTGCTTTTATAAAATAAGCCTGCAGGCTTCTAGGAATTTTATGTTCTTTGCAAAATAAATAGTACTTATTTTGGATTGGAGGATCCACTGTCTATATGTTCCTGGACGAGGCGACCCTAAACAGCGCAGAAGTTTTTTTCTTTTTCTATTGTTCTTTATTTTTTCCCGTTTTTTAATGCAAAATCCGGGTTTTACTTGGGCTGCAGCTCTCCAAATCATTGGATGCCTTGAAAAGGCTTATCTGAATTCATGGTGCTAACAGATAACCTGCCCAGCACCAGGTGAGTTGAATTCACATTATATGTATTTGATTGACTCTACAGTGACCGCCAGGCACTCTCCTATTTATTTGTTACCGACCTTGGAAGGATGGAAGGCTGAATCAACCTTGGGCTGGCTACCTGAACCAAGCAGGGATTGAACCTGTAACCTTCAGGTTGTGAGCGAGAGCTTAGGACTGCATTTCTGCTGCCTTAACACTCTGCTCCACATGAAGCTCTATGTGACTTTTATTAAGGGGGCATCCTTATTGTGTTGGGGCCACTATAGGGCAATGTTACTGCGTGTGGGGGTTCCAAGGGAGCATTTTTAATTTGAGGTGGCACTAAGGAGAGGCATCTTCACTATATAAGTGCACTATTACCGTGTGCCATACATAGAGGGCACTATTACTGTGTGTTACTCAAAGAATGGCATTATTATTGTTTGGTGGCACAAAAACACTGGACAGGATTGGTAGGATTAGAGATGTGGCTTAATATTAATAACATTTGTTATAAAAGGCTACGTGCACTTCAGGGGTTGTCTCTTCTTCATTTTTGAAAGTTGGCGGTGTGCTGTTAAATTGTAGCTGGACAGCCGGGTGTTTCCTTAGTATTTTTAGCACTGTTTGTGTGAAGGGTTTTGTGATGTGCTTGGTGAATACAGCTGGCCAAGATCAGTTTAAAATAACTTCCTTTTTGTAGGACTGAATTTGTACATGTGCCAAATAGGTTAACTGAGAAGACAGCGATCCCATGAGCTAGTGAACTTATCGCTAAGTTGTCACATTATATACATTTACGACTATACAAGAAAGCATCAAATAACTCAAAATGAGTAGAAAGCAATGAAAGGTTACTTGTAGAGATGAGCGAACCTACTCGTTTCTAGTAATTACTCGATCAAGCACCGCGATTTTCGAGTACTTCCGTACTCGGGTGAAAAGATTCGGGGGGCGGTGGGAGGTGTGGCAGAGCGGGGGGTAGCAATGGGGAACAGGGGGGAGCCCTCTCTCCCTCTCCCCCCCCCACTCCCCGCTGCAACCCCCCACTCACCCACGGCGCCCCCTGAATCTTTTTGCCCGAGTACGGAAGTACTCTAAAATCACGGCGCTCGGGCGAAAAAGGGGCGTGGCCGAGTAGGTTCACTCATCTCTAGTTACTTGACATTCTATGTAGAAAACCTGTGAAACGTTATCGGGTTGTCCTGTTGTTGTATTATGGCAGGTATGTATATATATATATATATATATGTGTTCATTGTTTCCAGGAATTTTGTCTTCGATTTGGAAGACGGAATTCTATAATACTTTGAAACTATAGGACAGATTCATTTTGTATTTACTTGCCAGACTTGTACTTTATAGCGTGACCTATTCTCTGTCCATGGTTCTGATTTAAATAGTGTCATTGTTGGCCATGTTTTCATCTTACTTTTGTATTAAAACATGCAACTTGTGTTTTTGAAGCTCTCGCCAGTCATACGCAGAAGAACAGAAGGTCTGAGATCTAAGCCAACTAGACCAGGTGCCAATAAAGAAGGGCTATTTTTCATTTTAAATCAAATAACAAGGACTATACAAAGTGCTGTGAGTCACAAACAGCGTGCTGCTGGAGACTAAAAATGGAATCGAAATTCGCTAAATCTGTCGTTTTTATGTTCTTTAAATACTGAAGTGTTTTCTGGGAGTAAGTCAACTTTTCAGCTCCTTCCTAAGGGCTCATTCACACCAACATAGATATGCTGTGAATTAAAGCACGCTTTCTTTGTGTGTAATTCCCGTGTATAGAACCCATTCATTTCAATGGATTCATTCATTTGCGTATTTTGTGGTACATTTCGGTTGCGTAAAAATAATCGTACCTTTTGCGTATTTATGTACCAAAATACTCCTGTGTGAATGCACCCTAAAACTACAACATACATACAAATAACCTACTTGGAAGCTTTTTAATTTCACCCAGCACAGTGTTCTTATACGTCATGTGATAATATTACTGAATTGCTGGCAGACACTTTGATGCTTTATCCACCGTTAGCGAAAGGTTAAAAAAGTATTTATATGCTAAAGTCTTACCTCAGAAAATAACAGAATATCTGCCAAACAAATATATATATATATATATATATATATATATATATAGCAAAAGTTATATACTGGAAAGCTATAGGGAAGTTATGAAAAAATCCCCACACTCAGACAAGCCTTTTAATGTCAGTCAGCAGACAAATGAAACAACTCAAGTGCAAGTGTATATATTACAGGTTAGCCCAGCGATCTGAGTCGGGAGGGGTATTGTCTCTCCTTGAGGAGAGTACTTGGAAGGTGAGGGATGAGACTTATAAGGCCATGCATGCTCCTTTGGGTAATATGCAAATAAGGAAGATGGAACAATACCTCTGCAGCGCCACCTATTGGATCTGTAACTTGTGATTCTCCAGACACAATTCTAGCACACCATGAAAGCTGCACATTATATTAAGATGCTGTAGCTCGTAGTTTAACAAGAACCATGGGTTGCTGAACTTAGATACTTGTCAATTCTAATATTTGAGGAGAAATAGGCAAGTAAGCACAAGTTTATAACCTAAAGAGTAAATGTAGGATCATAACTGATTAATAATCAATATAAATTTACTTTAAATCATTCATCAATCAATATGCTGATAATTGAAACAAAATTCTACTCTCAATATAATAATTGAATAGTTATACCCCGTTTTCCTGAAAATAAGCCCTAGCATGATTTTTAAATTGTGTCCAGGCAGCTATATATGTAAAAAAGTAATATTTTGTAACAACAATTAATATAAGACCCTGTCTTATTTTAAGGGAGACACAATGCCTAATAATCTAGTTTAGTAAATATATTTTTGTCATTGATAACAGTGCTTGAAGGGCTATTCCGATCTTAAGCTTTAAGGGCATATTCACTGCATATGCAATAAGTACTTGATCGGTGGGGTATAACCTGCTGTCATCTGAATATCACTTTTAGAGGGATGGGGAAGATAGATCTGAAGTATGAGAACAGGAAGGTAAATTATAGAAATTGGCTAGAAACGAGACAGGCTGTGTAGGATTGAAAATGAATGCAATTAATGACAGCTAAACACTTCTGGGCTCATTCAGCTAAAATATAACCCGCCATATATCTTGGCAACGACTCGTGTTATTGATGTGTGCCAGCCAATGGCAACCCTTCACCAACTCTTGTTTTTTTTTTTTTGAGCTCCACTCGAATGCAAATATTGATACGGAAATTCCACAACAAAATCCATGACTTGGTTTGCATGAAATACACAGATTTTGAACTGAATTTTGTCAAGGATTCGGGCTACTTAATAGTAGAAAGACGGAAAATATTACAGTCAATGGGAACCTAACTGCATCTTTTGGGTCGAAGGATCTGGCACTTCCTGAAAATGACATTGCAGGTTAGCAGTATTGTGAAAAAACCCATAATGCCCCATGGTGTGTTCCTCCTCTACGTATCCGATGATGATATGTAACTTTTTTTTCTAATTTTGTAATATTATGCCCAGGAAAATACAGTTTAGATGGCTCTCCATTGTAGACTAGGAGGAGATGTGCTAGATTCTCCAATTTTTGGGGTTACCAATACCACTTTAAGGGCTCACACCCACTGACATTTTTATTTCTTGCACTGCGAGAGTGAGTGAAAACACTTGTCTCGCAGCGCAAAAAAACTGCTACGATATTGCCAGTGTTTTCAATGGGGCCAGCAGCAGCGCTAGCCCCATTAAAAACATGGAGTATATAGCTGACTTCTGCCACAGCTGTGGCAGGAGTTTCCTTCACCCCCGTGGGGACCACAGGGATGAAGGAATCCTCTGCCACAGCTGTGGCAGAAGTCCAGGATGCTATCCTATTGCTTTCAATGGGGTCGGCGCTGCTGCCGCGCCATTGAAACCAGTGGTTTTGTGGCAACACCCGCAGCATGATTTTTGGGGAAGGGCTTGAAATATAAGCCCTTCCCTGAAAATCATCCCTAGCTGGTTAAAAAAACAAAACAAATCTTTACTCAACTCTCCGCCGTTCAGACGCGTCCTCTGCCTGGTTCCACTGCACTGCTGTCCAGCACTTTCAGCAGCCTCCTGAAAGGGCTGTGCTGACTGGCTGAGCGCTGAGCCAATTACAGCCAGTGCTTAGCACTTCAGCCAATCGGCACAGGCCTTTCAGGAGGCGGGGGTTTTAAATCCCCAAAAATCATGCTGTGGGTGTTGCCACAAAACCACTGCTTTCAATGGGGCTGGCAGCAGCGCCGACCCCATTGAAAGCAATGGGATAGCATCCTGGACTTCTGTCACAGCTGTGGCAGAGGATTGCTTCATCCCCGCGGTCCCCACAGGGGTTAAGGAAACTCCTGTCACAGCTGTGACAGAAGTCCGCAATATACTCCCTATATGCTGGCCCCATTGAAAACACTGAGCGATAATGCAGATTTCTTCTCTGCAATGCGAAGCTCTGCTGAAATATGGCAAATGAGTATAAAGCCATTGAAAATCATTGGTTTCATAATCATCGCTGTCGCATCACAGGGAAAAAAATCGCAAGTGGGTGTCCACCCCAAGGGAGGTTTTAGACACAGATTCTTTTGGCAGTATTTTATGCAGTTTTTTGAGCCAAAGCTAGAAGTATATTCAAAAGGAAAAGAAAACATAAAAAGAAAGATTTATAATTCTTCCTTCTGGTTTCACTTCTGGCTTTGGCTAAAAAACTGCAACAAAAACTCAAAAGAGTTTGCACAAGATATTAAGTATAAAATACAATATAAAACGCAAATTCCAGTAAAAGCTAACCAAAAATATATTTATAATTTAGCCATTATGTGGTATAAAAATCCAACTATCTCGTGTCCCTCCGCCTTGTAGGCTGAATGGTCTCCCCCTTCCCTGCCTGTTCTGTGTCCAGCCAAGTACAGAGGGGTGATAACGTGGCTCTTCAATCATCAGTGGAGCTGAGCTTTCACTTTAAATAACCCTTGAGTGACTGACCCTAGCTTACCCGAGCTGCAGGTATTGCCTAAACTTTTCTCTCTATCTTTCTTCTTACTCTTCTCTCCATACTCAGCCTGCTGATCCTGTTTCTTCCCTGCAGCCCACCAGCAATCTGCCACAGTGATATGAGACTGCTTAATAATGTGCAGTTATTGTAGCTGAAGCATTACTAAGTAGATGACGTGCCAATGAATGGAGAGTGAGTGGACAGAGGACATCATTGCTACTATATGTCAGGAATGCAGGTGTGCAGTTTTTACAGTGAACTCTTGGTGCACAGAGATGGCAGGAGAGAACATATAAATGTGCAGGAAGAGACATACTAGTATGGCCTCTTGCAGACGGCCGGGTCAGATCTGCTGGGTGAATTCTCGCAGCAGGATGCGAGCCGTGCCCCTGCAGTGACCCGGCGCTCTCCTCCTCCGGGCGTCCCACTCTGCGCCGGCTCTTGCACAACCGTGCATGCGCAGGCCAGAGCCGGCTCCTCACCAGTGATGTTTCTGTGCGAGCTTCTGCAAGGCTCTCACAGAAATAGGACATGTCGCTATTTGTTTCACACGGTCAAATCGCGGCTCTCTGCATAGGATTGCATTATCTAATGAAATCCTATGGCAGCGGGCACAGGCGGAAATTCTGTGGGAAATCCCTCTGCAGAATTTCCTCCCGTGTGCATTTGACCTATGTAGTACTCCAGCACCACTAAAGTTTAAAAACAAGCATTTATTAGAACACCTGGCTAAAACACAAGATTGCC
Organism: Eleutherodactylus coqui; assembly: GCF_035609145.1. Classification (NCBI taxonomy): domain Eukaryota; kingdom Metazoa; phylum Chordata; class Amphibia; order Anura; family Eleutherodactylidae; genus Eleutherodactylus; species Eleutherodactylus coqui. Next base: position 42,109,983 of record NC_089848.1, read on the forward strand.
ATGTTTTCATGTGGACACTTCATCAATGCTGGACTACTACATAGGGATCATTCTGTTGTGCCCCTCCCATCAGCTTTATTATTACAGGTTTTAATACTGTTAGAATAAAATATTAACCCCTTTCTACCTTACAACACCAAAATAATATTATACTACTCTGGACACATTAGTGACATTAGCATAACATTTTTTCCCCTATTTCTGTTGTCTAAAGCCCAAGTGCATCTTATAGTCTGAAAATGCAGTAAATCCTACAGCAAAAAGATGCAAAATATGATATATACCAAAAACTTGTCATTCTGGGAAAACAACATTTTTTGAGAAAATGATAACATGAATTTTTGTATTTAAATGCCTATTGCAATTACAAAGTCATAAAGTTAAACATATCAGACTATACATTGATTTTTAACATGCGTTCAGAAATGTTACATCTTGTCATTTATCATCCTTAAATTTTAATTAATGGCTATGCCAGAAATCTAGATTAACAGCGGTAATGTGCCAAATATTAATTATCATTTCAGAATTTAATACTGAGAACCAACAGCTCCATCTGGCATCAAATAACCCTGATCTGTAATAATAGTACTTTAGCTAGAAGTAAAAATAGTAACAGAAATTAATTTGGGTCTCTACTTGTGGTAGCATATAATACAGAAATACAATAAAGAAATAACCCACATCTGACAGCAGTATTGGATTACTTACAAAGTACATGAAGAAAGTCCAATTCATTCAAGTATCGGGGTTTTCAGAACGTTCTTGCAGGTTATAAAGCAGATAATGAAGTATCCTATTTAAATGCTGAAGAGCCCATCCCCTCTACTGTGCATGTAACTCCCCTTAGATATGACAGGAACAGATGGATTTAATGGAATTTTTAGTTATTCTGCTCTGTGTTGTGCAAGGCAATAAGATGATCATTGATTTATCATTTAGATATTTACTGTACATATCGTATATACTCAACTATAGGCCAAGTTTTTCAGCACATTTTTCTATGCTGAAAAAGCCCCCCTTGGCATATACTCGAGTGAGGTAAAAAAAAAACTTGCTCGGCTTTGAATTCCCCCGCCGTCAGCACTGTGTAAGTAAGAGCTGTGATTGGATCAAAGCCGGCACTCGATCATTCACAGCCATTCAGTGAATGACATCACTGAATGGCTGTGATTGCTTTATCGAGCGCCGGCTATGATTGGCGCACCGAAGGGACAAAGGGTTTCAATAATGACTTATGAAAAACCCTATGAACCCTCCGTGTAGCTGGCAAATCAAGTTCATAAGCCAGCGGATTTACTACCCACGTGATGACAAAGGGACCCACGTAACATGGCGACAGTTTCAAAGACAGAACCTTCAATTTGAGATTTCTAGAAGACAAATATACCTTCTGTCCCACCCTGTATGGTTCAGATACTGACAGACTCCTCCCACTACACAACTGCATACGAGCCCCCGTTGCTTCCAGGTTCTTCTGTACTTATTTTCATACCCCCTGCAGCGTATCTGTGGCGACATCAGCTGCAGGACAGGCAGACAGAATAGAAATAGCTGTAAGGAAGTGAGGATGCTGACCATATACGCAAAGGAATGGAGATACCCCAGTGGAAGAACAAGTACGGTTGTTAAGCGCAAACTCTGCCAATAGCAGGAATTCTGCCCCCTGATGAGCCTTTTCGCTAGCAAACAACCGTAAATATTGCACTAAATCCTGGTTCTTCTGCTCAGTCTGACCATTAGTTTGCAGGTGGAATGCTGATGAGAAAGAAAGTGACATTCCCAAGTTTCTACAGAAGGCTCGCCAAAATTGCGTGACAAACTGAACACCGCGATCAGACACAATGTTCTCGGGAACCCCATGTAGACGAATGATTTCTTTTACAAAAGTCTTGGTAGAAAGTAGGAAGCTTCTTTAACCCCACGAAATGTGCCATCCTTGAAAAACGGTCTACAACAACTAGGATAGTGGTGAACTTCTGAGACTAAGGTAGATCGGTGATAAAATTTACCGATAAATGCGACCACGGACGAGAAGGCACCGGTAACGGTCTCAGAGGCCCCTCCAGACGACGACGCTGACTTTTACTGCGTGCACAGACAGAGCATCCCTTAACAAAAGTCGCGGATCTCCCGAGACATGCCTGGCCACCAGTAGTGTCTAGTACAAAGATCCAGAGTCCCCTGGACCCCCGTATGGCCTGCAAGAACAGATGAGTGAGACTCTTCAATGACTCTGAGATGCAAGGTCTCTGGCACAAACCATCTGCCCTCCGGCACCCTTGGGGAAGAGTCCTGCCGACAATTTTGTAGATGAGGAACAAGATCACATTCTACAGCTGCCACCACCACCCTAGGTGCCAAGATATTCTCGGGATCCACTGTGTCACTTTCCGGCGAACCGAAACTTCATGAGAGGGCATCTGCCATCATGTTTTTCTCCCTTGGAATATATGTAACGACGATGTTAAACCTGGCGAAAAACAACGCCCACCTGGCTTGATGAGCTGTGAGTCTCTTAGCATTGGCGAGATATACCAAGTTTTTATGATCAGCATACACAGTAATGGGATGCCTAGCCCCCTCCAGATGGTGACGCCACTCTTCTAGAGACCACTTAGGCCAGTTATGTTACGGTATACTACCCTTGATACGCCAGCCCGGGTGCCCTAGATCTACCCCACAACCCCTGTCCCTGCCTGCTTGTCTCCACTCCTGGCTAAACCTAGGCGAGCAAGTGGGCAGCAGTCCCTACTTTCACTAGGGACTGAAAAAAAGGGACGCTGGCGTACCTGGATGAAAAGGGTAGAATACCGACAGAAAAGGCAGATGTAAATAACCAACATGAACAATACTAAGCAGAAGTGAGGCAGATGGAAAAACCTGGCGGACAATAGCAAAGCATAGCAGACCAGATGACAGAAGCAGGAGACCAACAGAGGCAGACTAGCTAGCACACTGAGGGAAACCAATAACTGGCAGTGACTGCAAGTCTCTGCCTGACCTTTAAACAAAAGCCTCTGCTCAGGGGTGGAGAGAGGAAGACAGCCAACTTCCAACAGAACATAATAAAAGGGAGCTCATGCACGGCAGCTGCACTCACAGGTGCGTGCGCGCACAGTGCTGTGTGCCACCGGCACCGCGCCGCCCACGCCGACCAGGCACGCGTGCCCGCGGCAGCCGGACAACAAGCCGGGGGGACACGTCCCGACCGCGGGACCCCACACACCTATGCCTCGGGAGGACCAGCAACTGCCGCATGGTAACAATTACTCTTTTATTATCAACAACATATTAAAGGCCATTCTCTACAATACAGATTAAAATAAATTAATACAACCTGGCGCTCCAGGAAGTACAGCTTCAGAGTTCGGTAAGCCAAGCGATTTTTTTTTGCGCGTCTATGTGTGCAAAAAAAATTTGCGTCTATTAGAACCATTGTTTTCCTATAAAGTGTTCACATGTCCCTTTTTTAGAGACGCAAAATATTCGCACTTACAAAAGATAGGACATGTTTGCCTCAAATGCGCACTGGTAAGGTCCGTGCTGTGTGTAAAGATAGAGGTGACGGGATGAAGGGACTCCCGGAGGGTTCCATTAATCCCAGTGGGGAGTCCACTCATTACTGAACACTGTGACAGCACTGTCACAGTGATGAGGGGTCTGCAGCGAGGATGAAAGAATCCCCTGCCACAGCTGTCACAGCTGGCGAAATTTAGGAAGCCGCAGAGCATCTCCCCTGGCCATCTGCTCCCTCACAGCTCCCTCCGCAGATGTGTCTGTCACCGCTGCCAGTGACGCCAGCTCTCTGCTGCTGTGGCCGCTGACAAATGGAAAAAGAGAGAGTAACTCCCACAATCTCTTTGTGTTAGCTCAACATTCTTAAATCACATTTCCCCAAGTTAGCGTTATGGCTCCACGGAAGTGTATTAATTCGCTTGACAATTTATGTTTCATTGGTGGTGAATATACAGTGTTGAAGCAACAGCTGAATATTACAGATTTTGTGAAAAAAGTATACTTTGCATACTTTGAAATAAAACTTGGACACCTCATAAAGTGTGCAAAGGGTGTGCTTGGAACCTCAGAAATTGGTTCAAGGGTAAGAAAAAAGCTTTCTGTTATGGGATTCCTATGGTATGGCGAGAGCAAAAGAACCATAGTGAGGACTGTTACTTTTGTTCATGCGATGTGAAAGGGTGTAATTCCAAATGGATTCCATTTCATATCCCAATCTTCACTCAGCAATTCGTCCAATCCCCCATGGCACAAATATACCAGTACCCAAGCCCCCTGCTACCTTGGGAGATACCTAGCTCCGATGAAGGTGGAGTCATACCAGAACCAGATGACGAACCAAGTTCTGACTTTGAAGGTGATACAAGACCAACATTTTTTTCCCAGGAGGAGATGAATGATTTGGTAAGAGACTTGAATCTTCCCAAAGATGCCGCTGAGTTACTTACTGGGTTAAAGGCTCAAAAACAGGAGTTTATAATTGCCAGGAGTGTCTTTTTCATGGTTCAACTAAGTGAAATAGTAGGAAATGTACCGCGAGGTCCGTCTTCAAATTCTTTACCACCTGCCGTGCCAAGGGTCACGTGACACGGCACATGACCACAATGACGTGGCGGCATGTGACCGCAATGACGTGGCGGCAGAGGGTCACATGACTCCCCTTATTACGTGGCCACATTTTACTATGTATCTCGGCGATGACACAGTCTATCGGTGTCACAGACCCCGCCCATATCATGACGCAGCACGTCGGCGTCATTGGTTCTGCCCCCAAGATGGTGCCGTACAGAGAAAAAAAATGGTTTAGACATCGTGAAAAGGAGTCCGTACCTTATTTTGCCGAGGAAGACAAGTTGGTTTATTGCATTGATGTCGAAGGTTTGATGGGTCAATTCAAAATCCAATGTGATTCAACGCAATGGTGTCTTTTCATAGATTCTTCAAAAGGAAGTCTTAAAACAGTTTTGCTCCACAACGGCGGTTTTTATGCTTCCATCCCTGTAGTTCATTCCGTACACTTGAAGGAAACCTATGAGAACTTGGAATTGGTTCTTCGTAAATGTAAATATGAAGACAACGGTTGGCAAGTGTGTGTGAATTTAAAGGTCTTGTGCATGCTGCTCAGACAACAAGCTGGATATACCAAATACCCTTGTTTTCTGTGTCTATTAGACAGTCAAGACAGACAAAATCACTGGACCAAGAAGAGTTGGCAGCCGAGGGTGCTCACAGTTGGTGAAAAGAATGTCCTCCGAGAAACTTTGGTACCTCCACATAAAGTTCTTCTACCACCTCTCCATATAACATTGGGATTGATAGGCCGCCTGCACACGGGCGGAAATCCCGCGGCGGTATTTCCCGCGGGATTTCCGCCACTGAAAGTTTGCATAGGAGTGCATTACAATACGCACTCCTATGCAGACGGCCGCGGTTTGGCCACGCGAAATCTTGCGCGGCAAACAAACCGCGGCATGTCCTATTTTTGTGCGGGGCTCGCACTCACCCGGCCGCCGGCTCCGGTCTGCGCATGCGCCGGCTGCGCTGCAGCCGGCACATGAAAGAGCCGGGACCGCCAGGCGCGGGTGAGTACGCGCTCGTCCTGCAGGCTCTCGGGTCGGGTCCCATGGCGAGAATTCTCGCTGCCGGATCCGACCCGCTCGTCTGCAGGCGGCCTTAAGCAATTGGTGAAATCACTTCCAAGAGATGGAGAATGCTTCAAATATTTGGTCACCAAGTTTCCAGGCCTCTCAAAGGTAAAATTGAAGGAAGGTGTGTTCGTCAGACTAGACATTAGAAGTCTTATAGCTGATCAAGAGTTTATCAATACCATGACGGATTCTCAAAAAGAAGGGTGGCATCCATGTAAAGAGGTTGTAGAGAAATTTTAGGCAATAAGAAATATCCTGACTACGAAAAGATCGTTGGACGAATGCTAAAAGTATTTCCAGCTTTAGGTTCCCTGATGAGTTTGAAAGTACATTTCCTCCAATCCCACCTTGACTACTTTCCTGAAAATTTGGGAGCTGTGAGTGAAGAACCAGGTGACCGATTCCACCAGTACATTAAAGAGATGGAAAGAAGATACCAGGGAAAATGGAGCATTACAATGATGGCAGACTACTGTTGGATGCTTCAGAGAGACATTCCAGATGCTTCTCACAAGCGTAAATGTACCAAGAGGAGCCTCACAGGGAAGAAGAAACGATTTTACTGTGTTTTAGTGGCTCATTTCAGTTCAAAAATGATTTTCATGTAAAATTTGTAATTAAAAATTAATTTTACAAGTCTATTTTCATTTACTTTGAGGTATTGCCTTATTTAACATAGATAACTGAATTGTCAGCAAACGTGATGTCCTATGACAAAACGGAGGTCATTTTCAAATTCAGCGTACCGAAAAATATAAAGATTACATGGAATAACCAAAACAGCTCTTAAAAAAATTTTTTTTGCAGACCTGTGTTTTAAAGGAATGTCCAAACAGAAAACTAAAGAGCAGCCAAAATCTAAATTGTATACAGATGGGCATTATTAAATAATTGGCTATGAATAAAGATATTGTGATCAAAAATGCTGATAAAGAGGGAAGAGTGGTGATTATGGACACGATTTTTATGGTGAAATTGGAATATTACAAAACTTAAAGCTTAAAACTGTGTAAAATAATGCTTTGGTGAACAAATAGAAAAAGCTTTCAGCACAAACGGTATCATGAAAGACAAGTAAGACTTCATCTGTCCTAGACATCCTGAGATTGCCTATTTTTATTTCTTATCAAAAATACACAAATCCCTCAGGAACCCACCTGGCAGACAGATCATAGTTGGCATGGGTTCCATTACTAACAAATTCAACTAACTAACAACTATCAGAATATATGGACAACCAATTACAAGGGTTCGTAACATACCTGCAGCCTATTTAAAGGACATTTTATCCATGGTCAAGGGGGTTGACTAGAAGAAGTCCTGTCTGTTTCACTCTAGATGTGAAATCACTGTATTCCAATATCCCACATGAAAGAGGCCTCTAGGTGACCAAACACTTCCTTTATCAGGACACTCTGATGCCCGAGGGTCAGAGGGCTTTTACTCTCACATACATTCTTTTTACTTTAAACAACAATTACTTTACTTTCAGTAATAAATCTTACCTGCAAACAAAAGGGAACGCAATGGGAACAAAATTTGCCCCAAGTTATACCAAATTCTACATGGTGGCATTTGAGGAGCGCATCATAGACCCCGTATAACATTTTACAAAAGATTTATTCATGATATATTTATTTGAGATGGCAATTGGTAGGAGTTAGACACTTTTATCGAAAACTTGAAGAACAACGACTAAACGCAAAGCATGTGTTCCAGAGATGTTGTCCACACCTACATTTTCGGCGTAGGGCAACAAACACAATGGCGGGAATTCATACCATATCTCTGTACATTCCTTAATGCCATACATATAACTCTTTGATGAACATTTTGTTGTGTGCTAGAAATAAGAGGTGTAGACCCCTCCAAAATTCGTTGCACCCCCACAGCTGTAAACTCCCTTTTTCGTTTTTTACTTTACTATGTATTAATATACCTTATTAATAAATGTCAGTCCCCTATAGTCCCCTATACATCTCTACTGTGGGCTGTTGATCTGGACCTTTGAGAGAATATTGTTGTGGTACTATGCAGACTGGGATTAAGAGGTTGAGACCCCACTGTGAAGTAAGTTCATTGCTTTCTGTGATTTAACCTTTTCCAATCCAATTTCCATCCTGTTTTTTCTAGGGGGCTTACTCTTTTTCTGCCGTTATACAACGGCACTATATGCTGGCTAAAGCCAGTACTGCATGAGGAGACATGTTAGATAGGCTCCAACAGCAGAGAGGCTGGAAATATACAGTAAGAGAACCCCGACGGGCATCCTCCAACATCGAAGCTGTACAGCCTTAAATCATAATGTCTTCACAGGTCAGACAGTGGATTGGAAAGCGTTAAGGCTGTAATTCCTGGAACGCCAGGTTTTATTTATCTATTTTAATCTCTATAGGTATGTGGCTGAGATCTATTTTGGAATCCCACTGACGCTCTCCACCCTTGGATGTTCTTGCATTGAGGGAATTTTTTAGGCATCTCAAGTGAGTAACTGACAAGCTATTTGGGACTTCATGTAATGGTCTGCCTCTATCCAGGGTAGACCTGTCAGACCAGATAAGTCACCTCCTTTTTGGAGTTCTGTATTTTATTTATGCCCATACCTCTGGAGCACTGTTCCTTGTCTTTATGGTATTAACTTGTTCAATAGGCAATTCCTTGGGCTGGTTTTACAATAAATGGTAACATGTACAGTATCTTCTATTGGTGCTTCCCTATATGATGTACTGTCCTTTAGTGTGCAATTAACTATGCCAAACATGCGATACAGCATGGTGCTCACATTACAGTGATCAAATATTTAGTCAGTCAAATTACACTTCCATATATTTGACTGACTAACTGTGCTGTACAGTGCAATCCTTACCATGAGACACTTAAAAAATAATATATGGTATTTTACAGTACTTAAGTAGAAATATCATGCGATGTAAATACCAACATACAGTACATAATACCACCACTTGTGACAGCTTCATACATAAGGTAATCTAATAACAGTGCAATAAATATCAGTGCAATTAAAAGCACCCTCTTTAGAAGGCATGACTGATGGGCCCTGTACAACTGCATAGGTTGCACCCCCCAAGGCTAGCTCTGGCAGTACCAAGATTAAAAAATCAATACGATGCATACCAGATAGGTTACTCTTTATTAGCCAAAATCCCCACCTCCAGAAAGCTATTGCTGTAATTGGCTAACTCAGGTGGTGTCAGCCAATAAAAGCTGGCGCTGTGCTAGCCAATCACAGCTATTCAATGATGTCATTGAAGAGTTTTCTTTTGCATTTTAGAAAGAGTGGGTAGTTAGGAAATGTTAAAGGGTTGTCTTTTAGATTAGGCCAAATAGTAATCTCAAAAGCTACTTGCTATATATATATAGGGTATATAAATTCAGCAAAGAAATGTGTAAGGCTTTCAGCACTGCTTTCATGGTGGTGTCCATCACTGATATGTCATTGACAGGAATATCGACAAAAACATCTGTGATGACTGGTGATATAGCTTTAGAAGAGGTTTGGTCACTCACCCCTGCATCAGGATGTCCTCTTAGAGAGCTCATCTTTTGTATTTGTTTTACTGGTCTGAGTGAAGAGGCTGTATTCGTCATGTGATTGGGTAGTTGATCATGATGACCAAGTCGTTTCAGGAGCTCTCGCCTGGTTTTTGTGGGATTTTCCTCTGGGTTTTTGAGTAAAACTGCAAGGTTCTGCTGAAAGTTCTCGCTAATCCATGTTTTGGAGCTGGATATTCACTTGATCCACTCAGCAGGTTCAAACACATGCGAGCTTCCTTGTGAACTTCCAGCCATCGAGAAAAGTAAAAATTGATCAACTTCTCCGGTTTACCTTTATGTTGCTTCTCCTACCATGTCACCCTGAGTAGCTGGGCAGCAGGTGTGGTCTGTTCCGCTGTGGAATTAATGCTTAAGAATCACTTTAGAACCCTGGTGATTCAGGAGCTCTGCAGTCCATTTACTTTAGCAGCCAAGCTACGCCTCTGCCAACACTTTCAGTTGTAATTAGAGATGAGCGAACGTACTCGTCCGAGCTTGATATTCGTGCGAATATTAGGGTGTTCGGGATGCTCGTTACTCGTAACGAGTACCACGCGATGTTCTGGTTACTTTCAGTTTCCTCTCTGAGACGTTAGCGCGCTTTTTTGGCCAATTGAAAGACAGGGAAGGCATTACAACTTCCCCCTGTGATGTTCAAGCCCTATACCACCCCCCTGCTGTGAGTGGCTGGAAAGATCAGATGTCACCCGAGTATAAAAATCGGCCCCTCCCGCGGCTCGCCACACATGCCTTGTGACTTAGCTGAGGGAAAGTACTATCGTGCTGGAGCTGCTGTAGGGAGAGTGTTAGGAGTTAGTGTAGGCTTCAAGAACCCCAACGGTCCTTCTTAGGGCCACATCTACTAGTGTGCAGTACTGTGTTAGCACAGTATTTTTATTTTTTTTTCCAAAATTGGATCTGCAGAGCATTGCGCCCTGCAATAGGGACAAAAGTGGGGGTTAGGCAGGGAGAGTGTTAGGAGTTAGTGTAGGCTTCAAGAACCCCAACGGTCCTTTCTAGGGCCACATCTATCCGTGTGCAGTACTGTCCAGGCTGCTGTTAGCAGTGTTGCATTTTTTTTTCTTCTCAAAACCGGCTGTGCAGAGCATTGCACCCGGCATTAATACTACAGGGATAGAATTGTGTAGGCAGGGCCAGAAGACATACATTATTCATTGAATACACGCAGTGTGGGTGTTCCTTGTAAAAAGCAGGGAAAAAATTCTATTTGGCCTGCCTCTGACAGTACTCAGGGCTCTGTGTACGTGTGTGCTGTGCGCTGAACGTTCAGAAAAAATCAGACGCAGTCAGCTACGTTTTACCGCAGGCGTGCGGCAATTTTTTTCCTGCATGGGAAATCCCTGATCTGCTGTAGGTAGCGAATTACTTTGCATCACTGCAGTTCTGGGACAAATTGGCAGGGCACAACACAGTTATTAAACTTAGTATTCATTGAATACATGCAGTGTGGGTGTTCCTTGTAAAAAGCAGGGAAAAAATTCTATTTGGCCTGCCTCTGACAGTACTCAGGGCTCTGTGTACGTGTGTGCTGTGCGCTGAACGTTCAGAAAAAATCAGACGCAGTCAGCTACGTTTTACCGCAGGCGTGCGGCAATTTTTTTCCTGCATGGGAAATCCCTGATCTGCTGTAGGTAGCGAATTACTTTGCATCACTGCAGTTCTGGGACAAATTGGCAGGGCCACAACACAGTTATTAAACTTAGTATTCATTAAATACACGCAGTGTGGGTGTTCCTTGTAAAAAGCAGGGAAAAAATTCTATTTGGCCTGCAGGCTTGCGCCAATTTATTTCCTGGCTGTGAAATCACTGGTAATACAGCATGCTGAGGGGTAGGGGTAGGCCTAGAGGACGTGGACGCGGCCGAGGACGCGTAGGCCCAAGTGAGGGTGTGGGCACAGGCCGAGCTCCTGATCCAGGTGTGTCGCAGCCGACTGCTGCGCGATTAGGAGAGAGGCACGTTTCTGGCGTCCCCACATTCATCGCACAATTAATGGGTCCACGCGGGAGACCTTCCCAGCCTCCTCACTCCACTACAATGACACATGCTCAGGAGCGGGAAGACTCCCAGGAACTGTTCTCGGGCCCCTGCTCAGATTCGGCAGCAGTGGTTCCTCTCCCACCAGAGGAGTTTATCGTCACTGATGCCCAACCATTGGAAAGTTCCCGGGGTCCGGGGGATGAGGCTGGGGACTTCTGCCAACTGTCTCAAGACCTTTCAGTGGGTGAGGAGGACGATGACGATGAGACACAGTTGTCTTGCAGTGAGGTAGTAGTAAGGGCAGTAAGTGCGAGGGAGGAGCGCACAGAGGATTCGGAGGAAGAGCAGCTGGACGATGAGGTGACTGACCCCACCTGGTGTGCAACGCCTACTCAGGACACGTCTTCAGAGGGGGAGGCAGCAGCAGGGCAGGTTGCAAGAGGCAGTGCGGTGTCCAGGGGTAGATACAGGGCCAGACTGAATAATCCACCAACTGTTTCCCAAAGCGCCCCCTCGCGCCATGCCACCCTGCAGAGGCCGAGGTGCTCAAAGGTCTGGCAGTTTTTCACATAGACGCCTGAGGACCGACGAACAGTGGTGTGCAACCTTTGTCGTGCCAAGATCAGCCGGGGAGCCACCACCAACAGCCTCACCACCACCAGCATGCGCAGACATATGATGGCCAAGCACCCCACAAGGTGGGACGAAGGCCGTTCAGCGCCTCCGGTTTGCACCGCTGCCTCTCCCCCTGTGCCCCAACCTGCCACTGAGATACAACCCCCCTCTCAGGACACAGGCACAACCGTCTCATGGCCTGCACCCACACCCTCACCTCCGCTGTCCTCGGCCCCATCCACCAATGTCTCGCACCGCACAGTCCAGCCGTCGCTAGCGCAAGTGTTGGAGCGCAAGCGCAAGTACGCCGCCACGCACCCGCACGCTCAATCGTTAACTGTCCACATCGCCAAATTTATCAGCCTTGAGATGCTGCCGTATAGGGTTGTGGAAACGGAGGCTTTCAAAGCTATGATGGCGGCGGCGGCCCCTCGCTACTCAGTTCCCAGTCGCCACTACTTTTCCCGATGTGCCGTCCCAGCCCTGCACGACCACGTCTCCCGCAACATTGTACGCGCCCTCACCAATGCGGTTAGTGGCAAGGTCCACTTAACTACGGACACGTGGACAAGCACAGGCGGGCAGGGCCACTACATCTCCCTGACGGCACATTGGGTGAATTTAGTGGAGGCTGGGACAGAGTCAGAGCCTGGGACCGCTCACGTCCTACCCACCCCCAGAATTGCGGGCCCCAGCTCGGTGCTGGTATGTTCGGCGGTGTATGCTTCGTCCACTAAAGCACCCTCCTCCTCCTCCTCCTCAACCTCTGTCTCGCAATCTAGATGTGTCAGCAGCAGCAGGACGTCGCCAGCAGTCGGTGTCGCGCGGCGTGGCAGCACAGCGGTGGGCAAGCGTCAGCAGGCCGTGCTGAAACTACTCAGCTTAGGAGATAGGAGGCACATGGCCCACGAACTGCTGCAGGGTCTGACAGAGCAGACCGACCGTTGGCTTGCGCCGCTGAGCCTCCAACCGGGCATGGTCGTGTGTGACAACGGCCGTAACCTGGTGGCGGCTCTGCAGCTCGGCAGCCTCACGCACGTGCCATGCCTGGCCCACGTCTTTAATTTGGTGGTTCAGCGCTTTCTGAAAAGCTACCCACGCTTGTCAGACCTGCTCGTAAAGGTGCGCCGGCTCTGCGCACATTTCCGCAAGTCCCACACGGACGCTGCCACCCTGCGCACCCTGCAACATCGCTTTAATCTGCCAGTGCACCGACTGCTGTGCGACGTGCCCACACGGTGGAACTCTACGCTCCACATGTTGGCCAGGCTCTATGAGCAGCGTAGAGCTATCGTGGAATACCAACTCCAACATGGGCGGCGCAGTGGGAGTCAACCTCCTCAATTCTTTTCAGAAGAGTGGGCCTGGTTGGCAGACATCTGCCAGGTCCTTGGAAACTTTGAGCAGTCTACCCAGGTGGTGAGCGGCGATGCTGCAATCATTAGCGTCACCATTCCTCTGCTATGCATCTTGAGAAGTTCCCTGCAAACCATAAAGGCAGCCGCTTTGCGCTCGGAAACGGAGGCGGGGGAAGACAGTATGTCGCTGGATAGTCAGAGCACCCTCCTGTCTATATCTCAGCGCATTCAGGAGGAGGAGGAGGAGGAGCATGAGGAGGATGAGGAGGAGGGGGAAGAGACAGCTTGGCCCACTGCTGACGGTGCCCCTGCTGATTGCCTGTCATCCTTTCAGGGTGTATGGCCTGAGGAGGATGAGGAGGAGGAGGAGGAGGAGGATCCTGAAAGTGATCTTCCTAGTGAAGACAGCCATGTGTTGCGTACGGGTACCCTGGCACACATGGCTGACTTCATGTTAGGATGCCTTTCTCGTGACCCTCGCGTTGCACGCATTCTGGCCACTACGGATTACTGGGTGTACACACTGCTCGACCCACACTATAAGGAGAACCTTCCCAGTCTCATTCCCGAAGAGGAAAGGGGTTCGAGAGTGTTGCTATACCACAGGACCCTGGCGGACAAGCTGATGGTAAAATTCCCATCCGACAGCGCTAGTGGCAGAAGGCGCAGTTCCGAGGGCTAGGTAGCAGGGGAGGTGCGGAGATCGAGCAGCATGTACAGCCCAGGCAGTGCAACAGTCTTTAAGGGCCTGGACAGCTTTATGGCTCCCCACCAAGACTGTGTCACCGCTCCCCAGTCAAGGCTGAGTCGGCGGGAGCACTGTAAAAGGATGGTGAGGGAGTACGTAGCGGATCGCACCACCGTCCTCCGTGACGCCTCTGCCACCTACAACTACTGGGTGTCGAAGCTGGACACGTGGCCTGAACTCGCGCTGTATGCCCTGGAGGTGCTTGCTTGTCCTGCGGCTAGCATCTTGTCGGAGAGGGTGTTTAGTGCGGCTGGGGGAATCATCACAGATAAGCGTACCCGCCTGTCAACCGACAGTGCCGACAGGCTAACACTCATCAAGATGAACAAAGCCTGGATTTCCCCAGACTTCTCTTCTCCACCAGCGGACAACAGTGATACGTAAGCAATACGTAGGCTGCACCCGCGGATGGAAGCTACGTTCTCTCTCACCATCCAAAACGGGGACATTTCTGCTTCATCAATCTGTGTCTAATATTCCTCCTCCTCCTCCTGCTCCTCCTCCTGAAACCTCACGTAATCACGCTGAACGGGCAATTTTTCTTAGGGCCACAAGGCTCACTCATCTAATTTTTCGAAACAATTTTTATATGTTTCAATGCTCTTAAAAGCGTTGAAACTTTAACTTGAACCAATTTTTCGTTAAACTGGGCTGCTTCCAGGCCTAGTTACCACTTAAGCCACATTAACCAAAGCGATTAATGGGTTTCACCTGCCATCTTGGTTGGGCATGGCCAATTTTTACTGAGGTACATTAGTACTGTTGGTACACCAATTTTTTGGGGCCCTCACCTACAGTGTAATCATAGCAATTTGTATGTTCTTCGCCTGCACTCATGGTACAGAAGTGTGTGTGGGGTTGGCATACACTTTAGCTACATAAATGTAACTTGGGCCTTGGCTATACTGCAGCTACTGAAATGGAACTAAGACTGCGCTCCCACTATACTGCTGCTTCGGAATTGTTACTGGGGCCTGTCTTGAGTGCTACTATTACTGAAATGGAACGAAGACTGCGCTCCCGCTATACTGCTGCTTCGGAATTGTTACTGGGGCCTGTCTTGAGTGCTACTATTACTGACATGGAACGAAGACTGCGCTCCCGCTATACTGCTGCTTCGGAATTGTTACTGGGGCCTGTCTTGAGTGCTACTATTACTGACATGGAACGAAGACTGCGCTCCCGCTATACTGCTGCTTCGGAATTGTTACTGGGGCCTGTCTTGAGTGCTACTATTACTGACATGGAACGAAGACTGCGCTCCCGCTATAATGCTGCTTCGGAATTGTTACTGGGGCCTGTCTTGAGTGCTACTATTGCTGACATGGAACGAAGACTGCGCTCCCGCTATAATGCTGCTAGTGATATGTTAGTGGGGCCTGTCCTAATGCCACGGCTGAAATGTTACGAATTCTGGTCTCTGCCTATACCGCTGCTAATGGTATGTCTCTGGGGTGTGGAAACAGAGTCTTCCCAAAGACATGATGACGGTGAGGCCATTTCCCACCAACGCGGTTACTGTTAAGGTGCATATAACCACGGACACGTGGAGAGGACACGTAGTGCCTCAAAAACATCCCCCTCCTCCTCCAACAGGGAAAACATTCTTGGCAAATGCCTTTGCATTGGTTCGTCTGGTGCCAGTCCAAGAATTTCACCTTTACCGACACTACAAGAGAGCCCCCCCACCATCCCCCCGCCACGGCCCACTTAATCCTGGCCACATTCCGAAAACCAACAAAATAAAACCGCGCTACTAGGTCCGCAGTCACCACCACATTACCACCAACGTGGTTACTGTTAAGGTACATATTACCAGTCTGACTGGGGCATGCAGACACCTTGACAGAATGAATAGTGTGTGGCACATAGGTTCCCCATTGCTATGCCCACGTGTGCAGCTCCTGATGGCACAGGATTCTATTTCTCATTGCTTCTGTACAGCATTGTGGGCTATCGCCCCGCCCCTTTTAAAGAGGGTCGCTGCCTAGCCGTGCCAACCCCTCTGCAGTGTGTGCCTGCGGTTCCTCCTCATGGCAGACGCACTTCTAAATAGACATGAGGGTGGTGTGGCATTAGGGCAGCTGAAGGCTGCGCAGGGACACTTTGGTGTGCGCTGTGGGGGGGAGGGGGGGGGCGGTTGGTCAGCATGTAACCCAGGAGAAGTGGCAGTGGAGTGTCATGCAGGCAGTGATTGTGCTTTGTTGGAGGTAGTGTGGTGCTTAGCTAAGGTATGCCATGCTAATGAGGGCTTTTCAGAAGTAAAAGTTTTTGGGAGGGGGGGGGGGCCCACTCTTGCCGCTATTGTGGCTTAATAGTGGGACCTGTGAACTTGAGATGCAGCCCAACACGTAGCCCCTCGCCTGCCCTATCCGTTGCTGTGTCGTTCCCATCACTTTCTTGAATTGCCCAGATTTTCACACATGAAAACCTTAGCGAGCATCGGCGAAATACAAAAATGCTCGGGTCGCCCATTGACTTCAATGGGGTTCGTTATTCGAAACGAACCCTCGAGCATCGCGGGAAGTTCGTCCCGAGTAACGAGCACCTGAGCATTTTGGTGCTCGCTCATCTCTAGTTGTAATCTTTATACTATTTATATTGAAAAACAGTTTAAGGTTAGTTTTACTCTCTTTGGCAGTGAGTCTCTCTGTCTTAAACTTTGCTGCTTTTATTAGCTTTTTACATAATTTATTTTTTTTCTTATTGCTTTTTAGTGCTTCATCGCTGCATTCTTTTTTTTTAGTACTTAGGTACTTTCTTTTTGTTGTCCCATTACATTGTCCTGTTTTTTTGCCCCATTACATATTTAGCCACATTGGTATTTTCCTATTTCTAACCCTTTGATTCTGTTAAAGTATGTATGGCTAACAATATTTTAAAAATTCTCACTTTCTGTCTGTACTCATATTTTGAGGACATTGTCCCGGTAGATAAGGTGAAGTGTATTTATAAGCTGATCAAACTTTGTCTTCTTGAAGTTTAGCATTTTTATGGTTTCCCGATAAGACACCTTATTGAAAGAGAAGTGACAATTTATTACATTATGGTCACTATCTCCTAGGTGCTCCCCAGCCTGCACCTTTGTAAATCTATCTGGTCTGTTGGTTATTAAGTCCAAAAGGGTTGTCCCTCTAGTTGGGTCCTGCATGTGTTTGGAAAGGTAATTATCTTTAGTTATTAGTAGAAGCTTGTTTCCTTTATGAGATATACAGGTTTCATTTTACCAGTTCATATCCAGATAGTTAAAATCTCCAATAATAATTACCCCATTGTGATTTGCTGCTTCATATATTTGCCTTAGTAATAGATTGTCGGTAGCTTGTTATATATGGTAGCTTAAAAAAAAACCCTAGAAGGATTTTATTATTATTATTTTCTCCATATAATTCTACCCATAGAGACTCCACATGTTCATCTCCCTCCCATATATCTTCACATAGTATGAGCTTTAAACAGGACTTTAGATGAAGAGAAGCCACACTCTTTTTTCATGTTTACAATCCCTTTTGAATGGACTGTAACCCTGTAAGTTAACTGCCAATTGTACTAACCCCTCCCACAGCCTCACTCCCATTTGCATTGCTTAGTCTCATATCAGTGTCCAAACTATCTTACCCTCTATCTCTGTGGTTGCCCAACCATAGTCCCTAGTCTAAACACTCCTCCAACCTTCTAGCTATCTTCTCCCCCAGCACAACTGTACCCTCCCCATTAAAATGCAGCCTGTCCCTAATGTAGAACCTGTAGCCAACAGTGAAATCTGCCCAGTTCTCCAAGAATCCAAAACTCCTACCTCCTACACCAGCTCTTGAGCCACTTCTTTACCTCCCTGATTTCCTGCTGTCTTCTGGTGTGGCACATGGTGCAGGTAGTATTTCAGGTCCTTGTCCTAAGCTTACGTCCTAAGTCCCTGAAATCGATATTAAGGGTCTTCCACCTACCTCTAACTTTGTTATTGGTGCCTATGTGCACCATGACCACTGGTCCTCACCAGCCCCTCCCAGTAATCTGACAACCCGGTCTGTGATATATCAAACTCAAGTGCAAGGAAGACAACACACTGTTTGACAATCCCAGTCTTTGTTGCTGATTACCCTGACTGTACCCTAAATTGTGGAGTTCAGGCCATTTCAGGACTAGCCTCCATGGCTCTCTTTCCTATACCCATCCTTCTATCCTCAGCTAGCTGCCTGATCATCCTGCGCTCCCATGCTCCCATCATCCACCCCCACATCTACCCCAGCATGTGTCTTGTCAGTGAGCAATAAACTCCTTTCCAGGTTGTAAGGTGACCTGATTTTCCCAGGGTCAAAGCAGGACAAAGGGGTGTGGGGCGGGGCTTATTACGTTGTATGATTTTTACCTCTGTCATTACAAAAAGTACAGGGCTGGTTCAAAAAAAGACAGGGAGCAAATTCCGCAGCATTTCTATAACCAAAAAACTGTCAAAATACATATTATTGCTGCAGATTTTGACTGGAAATCAGCTGCATATCCATAGCTGATTTCATACTATTCGGCGCTCCACCTCTGTAGGCTCAGCGCTCCCAATGGCCTGTACTGGCCTCACCTGACCAGCGACACCTCACCAGAGGGAAGTGGAAGCCGGGGGAACACTGACAGCGGGAAGCCTTCGGAGGAGGTGAGGAGGAGCACCGCACAGTATGAAATCAGCTGCAGTTATCTGTACCAATAGTACAGATTTTGACTATTTTTTTAGATGCAGAATTTGCTGCGGAAATTTATGCTGGGGACATTCTGCAGCATTTTTGCCATGTGTAAACATGCCCTAACTGAGCTTGAGGTATGCTGCCATTTGCAGAATAGCCTCAGTAGTAATAGTGTCCGCTATACCAGCCCCAGCAATAATAGTAACCCTCACAATACCCATAGTAGTATTATTGCTCCCCTATAATAGCCCCAGCAATAATAGTGACCCCCACAATAGCCCCAGTAGCATTAACATCCCCCATAATGGCCCCAGCAATAATAGTGACCTCCACAGTAGCCCCAGTAGAATTATCACCCCCTACACCAGCGCCAGCAATAATAGTAACCCCACAGTAGCCCCAATAGTATTATCGCTCCCCTATACCAGCCCCAGCAATAACAGGGACCCCCACAGTAGCCCTAGCAATAAAAGTGACCCCTTACAGTAGTGCCAGTAGTAATAGTGACCCCCATAGTAGCCCCAGCAATAATGGTGACTCCCTCAGTATCTCCAGCAATAATAGGGACCCCCACAGTAGCTCCAGCAGTAATAGTGACCCCCCACAGTAGCCCCAAGAGTAATAGTGCCCCTCACAGTAGCCCCAGCAATAATAGTGACTACCCAATAGCCCCAATAGTAATAGTGACACCCCACAGTAGCCCCAGTAGTAATAGTGACCCCCCACAGTAGCCTCAGTAGTAATAGTGACCCCCACAGTAGTCTCAGCAATAATACTGACCCCCTACAGTATCCCCATAGTATTAGCACTCCCCCTAAGAGCCAATACTTACTCTCCTCCTCGTCTTCACAGCGCCCTGCTACTCTCAACGCTGCCGGTGGAAGTGTGAGCGCCCTCCACAGAGCCTCCTCCCCTCTCCCCTCCCCTTTGCGGAACCAAAGAGGGGAGGTCAGGGGAGGAGGGGAGGAAGATCCCAGGATGCACATGCTGTCGTCAGTGTGTGCATCCAGCTGCAGCATGGCAGAGTGATTACCGGTCGGGGAGCTGTGGCACCCTGGCTGGTAATCACTTTAATGGTAACCCGACATCCTGAAAGCTGGACGAATGGCTGTCCCACTAGGGTCCCGGCGGAAAGTGGGACATAGGGTCCCAAAGCAGGACTGTCCCGCCTAAATCGGGATGTCTGGTCACCTTAAAGTTGTCAATGAATCTCAGTGTTGCAAGCTGGTTATTTAGATCCAGGATCTGGGCTTACGTTATATGAAAGTAATATATGCAAGTGAAAATTGAAAGAGAAGGCACAGTAAAACATTACATGCCTCCTCCTAAAGTCCATGTATCTAAAGTAACTTATTCTCAAGTACCCTGCACAAGGATGACTGTCTGAAAACCATATTCCCGGACCCTCCGCTTCTGTGTTACAGGCAGCCTCCTAACTTGAGGAACTTTATAATCAGGAGTGCATTACCCTCTGACACACAAAAAGGAACTTATCCCTGTAATGTAAGGAGCTGTAAGACCTGCTCACATATACTGACTACGGACAGGATACGGATCCCCAACACACAGCAGGACTATAAGATCCCAGGGACATTTACATGTTCCTCGTCCAATGTTGTGTACCTGATCATGTGCAGTAAATGTACTGTTGGGGGTCTTTATGTTGGAGAAACAGGACAGAAACTGAAAGCCAGGATGAGATCTCATCGCCACACGATTGAACACAGAAAAAGAGAATTACCTGTGGCCGAGCACTTCTCTAACCATGGACATGACATAGGAGATATGAGAGTTTTGATATTGAAGGGTGGTTTCAAGTCACAAAACCACAGAAGAATTTGGGAATATAAATTGATAACAATTAACAACCTTTGACACGCTGAATACTGGGTTAAATTATTCCCCAGGATTTATGCGTGAATGGGAAGTGTGAGACTTGATTGCACAGATAAGACCCCCATCAACAGTAATTCAGGGACCATAAACTTTCACTCCCTTATCAGTGCTTAGCTAAAAATGTTTGTGTATCTCTTGTAGAAAGTCAAGCCTGATGACCTCCCCCCCCTCCAACAGTAATTTAGGGACCATAAAACTTTCACTCCGCTATCAGTGCCTAGACAAAAAAAGTTTGTTTGCTGTTGCAGAATTCCTTTTAAGTGCCAACCAATCACATCCATATCTGTGCCTTGTCATAAGTATGTATGTTATAAGTGTGTATAAATATTAGAGATGAGCGAACGTGTTCGTCCGAACTTGATATCCGTGCGGATATTAGGGTGTTCGGGATGTTCGTTATTCGTAACGAACACCATGCGTTGTTCGGGTTACTTTCACTTCCTTCCCTGAGACGTTAGCGCGCTTTTCTGGCCAATTGAAAGACAGGGAAGGCATTACAACTTCCCCCTGCGTCGTTCAAGCCCTATACCACCCCCCTGCAGTGAGTGGCTGGGGAGATCAGGTGTCCGCCTAATATAAAAGTCGGCCCCTCCCGCGGCTCGCCTCAGATGCCTTGTGAGTCAGTGAGGGACAGTGCTGTTTGTACCGGAGCTGCTGTAGGGAAAGAATTGGTAGTTAGTGTAGGCTTCAAGACCCCCAAAGGTCCTTATTAGGGCCACTGATAGCTGTGTGTTGGCTGCTGTTAGCAGTGGCAATTTTTTTTTCTTCTCAAAATCGGCTCTGCAGAGCGTTGCACCCGGCATTAGGGACAGAAGTGTTGCATAGGCAGGGAGAGTGTTAGGAGTGAGTGTAGCCTTCAAGAACCTCAACGGTCCTTTCTAGGGCCATATTTAACCGTGTGCAGTACTGTGCTGGCTGCTGTTAGCTGTGCTGCATATTTTTTTTCTTCTCAAAATCGCCTCTGCAGAGCATTGCACCCTCCATTGATACTGCAGGGAAAGAATTGTGTAGGCAGGGCCACAACACAGTTATTATTCATTGAATATACGCAGTGCGGCCTTTTGCTTGTAAAACAAGTGAAAATAATTCTATTTGTCCTGCCTCTGTCCGTCCTAAGGGCGGTGGACACGTGTCGGCTGCGTGTGCAACGTTTAAAAATCAGACGCACCCAGCTACGTTTTACTCCTGGCTTCGCCATTTGCTTTCCTTAATTTGGAAAAAAAATACCTGCTCTGCCAGAGTTATAATAACTCTGCTACCCTCACGTTCTGTGCCACATTAGCAGGGCCACAGCACAGTTATTAAACTTCTCATGTTCATTGAATATACGCAGTGCTGCCTTTTGGTGGAAAAAAACTGAAAATAATTCTATTTGTCCTGCCTCTGTCTGTCCTAAGGGCGGTGGACACGTGTCGGCTGCGTGTGCAACGTTTAAAAATCAGACGCACCCAGCTACGTTTTACTCCTGGCTTCGCCATTTGCTTTCCTTAATTTGGAAAAAAAATACCTGCTCTGCCAGAGTTATAATAACTCTGCTACCCTCACGTTCTGTGACACATTAGCAGGGCCACAGCACAGTTATTAAACTTAGATTATTCATTCACTAGAGGCAGTGGGGCCTTTCGTTTTCAAAAAAGGGAAAAAATTATATTTGGCCTGCAGTCTTGCGCCAATTTATTTCCTGGCTGTGAAATCAAATCACTGGTTATACAGCATGCTGAGGGGTAGGGGTAGGCCTAGAGGACGTGGACGCGGCCGAGGACGCGGAGGGCCAAGTCAGGGTGTGGGCACAGGCCGAGCTCCTGATCCAGGTGTGTCGCAGCCGACTGCTGCGCGATTAGGAGAGAGGCACGTTTCTGGCGTCCCCACATTCATCGCCCAATTAATGGGTCCACGCGGGAGACGGTTATTAGAAAATGAGCAGTGTGAGCAGGTCCTGTCCTGGATGGCAGAAAGTGCTTCGAGCAACCTATCGTCAACACGCAGTTCTACGCCGTCCACTGCTGCAAATCCGAATCCTCTGTCTGCTGCTCCTCCTTCCTCCCAGCCTCCTCACTCCACTACAATGACACCTGCTCAGGAGCGGGAACACTCCCAGGAACTGTTCTCGGGCCCCTGCTTAGATTGGGCAGCAGCGGTTCCTCTCCCACCAGAGGAGTTTATCGTCACTGATGCCCAACCATTCGAAAGTTCCCGGGGTCCGGGGGAAGAGGCTGGGGACTTCCGCCAACTGTCTCAACAACTTTCTGTGGGTGAGGAGGACGATGACGATCAGACACAGTTGTCTTGCAGTGAGGTAGTAGTAAGGGCAGTAAGTCCAAGGGAGCAGCGCACAGAGGATTCGGAGGAAGAGCAGCAGGACGATGAGGTGACTGACCCCACCTGGTGTGCAACGCTTACTCAGGAGGACAGGTCTTCAGAGGGGGAGTCAAGGGCATCAGCAGGGCAGGTTGCAAGAGGCAGTGCGGTGGCCAGGGGTAGAGGCAGGGCCAGACCGAATAATCCACCAACTGTTTCCCAAAGCGCAGACTCGCGCCATGCCACCCTGCAGAGGCCGAGATGCTCAAAGGTCTGGCAGTTTTTCACAGAGACGCCTGACGACCGACGAACAGTGGTGTGCAACCTTTGTCGCGCAAAGCTCAGCCGGGGAGCCAACACCAACAGCCTCACCACCACCACCACCACCATGCGCAGACATATGATGGCCAAGCACCCCACAAGGTGGGACGAAGGCCGTTCAGCGCCTCCGGTTTGCACCCCTGCCTCTCCCCCTGTGCCCCAACCTGCCACTGAGATCCAACCCCCCTCTCAGGACACGGGCACTACCGCCTCTTGGCCTGCACCCACACCCTCATCTCCGCTGTCCTCGGCCCCATCCAGCAGTGTAGTTCAGCGCACCGTCCAGCCGTCGCTTGTGCAACTGTTGGAGCGCAAGCGCAAGTACGCCGCCACGCACCCGCACGCTCAAACGTTAACCGTCCGCATAGCAAAATTCATCAGCCTTGAGATGCTGCCGTATAGGGTTGGGCAAACTGAGTCCTTCAAAAGTATCATGGAGGCGGCGGCCCCGCGCTACTCAGTTCCCAGTCGCCACTACTTTTCCCGATGTGCCGTCCCAGCCCTGCACGACCACGTCTCCCGCAACATTGTACGCGCCCTCACCAACGCGGTTACTGCCACGGTCCACTTAACAACGGACACGTGGACAAGCACAGGCGGGCAGGGCCACTACATCTCCCTGACGGCACATTGGGTGAATTTAGTGGAGGCTGAGACAGAGTCAGAGCCTGGGACCACTCACGTCCTACCCACCCCCAGAATTGCGGGCCCCAGCTCGGTGGTGGTATCTGCGGAGGTGTATGCTTCCTCCACTAAAGCACCCTCCTCCTCCTCCTCTGTCTCGCAATCAAGATGTGTTAGCAGCAGCATGTCGCCAGCAGTCGGTGTCGCGCGGTGTGGCAGCACAGCGGTGGGCAAGCGTCAGCAGGCCGTGCTGAAACTACTCAGCTTAGGCGATAAGAGGCACACGGCCCACGAACTGCTGCAGGGTCTGACACAGCAGACCGACCGCTGGCTTGCGCCGCTGAGCCTCCAACCGGGCATGGTCGTGTGTGACAACGGCCGTAACCTGGTGGCGGCTCTGCAGCTCGGCAGCCTCACGCACGTGCCATGCCTGGCCCACGTCTTTAATTTGGTGGTTCAGCGCTTTCTGAAAAGCTACCCACGCCTGTCAGACCTGCTCGTAAAGGCGCGCCGGCTCTGCGCACATTTCCGCAAGTCCCACACGGACGCTGCCACCCTGCGCACCCTGCAACATCACTTTAAGCTGCCAGTGCACCGACTGCTGTGCGACGTGCCCACACGGTGGAACTCTACGCTCCACATGTTGGCCAGGCTCTATGAACAGCGTAGAGCTATAGTCGAATACCAACTCCAACATGGGCGGCGCAGTGGGAGTCAGCCTCCTCAATTCCTTTCAGAAGAGTGGGCCTGGTTGGCAGACATCTGCCATGTCCTTGGTAATTTTGAGGAGTCTACCCAGGTGGTGAGCGGCGATGCTACAATCATTAGCGTCACCATTCCTCTGCTATGCATCTTGAGAAATTCCCTGCAAACCATAAAGGCAGCTGCTTTGCGCTCGGAAACGGGGGCGGTGGAGGACAGTATGTCGCTGGATAGTTAGGGCACCCTCCTGTCTATTTCTCAGCGCGTACAGGAGGAGGAGGAGGAGCATGAGGAGGATGAGGAGGAGGGGGAAGAGACAGCTTGGCCCGCTGCTGACGGTACACCGGCTGATTGCCTGTCATCCTTTTAGCGTGTATGGCCAGAGGAGGAGGAGGAGGAGGATCCTGGCAGTGATCTTCGTAGTGAAGACAGCCATGTGTTGCGTACAGGTACCCTGGCACACATGGCTGACTTCATGTTAGGATGCCTTTCTCGTGACCCTCGCGTTGCACGCATTCTGGCCACGACGGATTACTGGGTGTACACACTGCTCGACCCACGCTATAAGGAGAACCTGCCCACTCTCATTCCCGAAGAGGAAAGGGGTTCGAGAGTGTTGCTATACCACAGGACCCTTGCGGACAAGCTGATGGTAAAATTCCCAGCCGACAGCGCTAGTGGCAGAAGGCGCAGTACCGAGGGCAAGGTAGCAGGGGAGGTGCGGAGATCGAGCAGCATGTACATCCCAGGCAGTGCAACAGTCTTTAAGGGCCTGGCCAGCTTTATGGCTCCCCACCAAGACTGTGTCACCGCTCCCCAGTCAAGGCTGAGTCGGCGGGAGCACTGTAAAAGGATGGTGAGGGAGTACGTAGCCGATCGCACGACCATCCTCGGTGACGCCTCTGCCCCCTACAACTACTGGGTGTCGAAGCTGGACACGTGGCCTGAACTAGTGCTGTATGCCCTGGAGGTGCTTGCTTGTCCTGCGGCTAGCGTCTTGTCAGAGAGGGTGTTTAGTGCGGCTGGGGGAATCATCACAGATAAGCGTACCCGCTTGTCAACCGACAGTGCCGACAGGCTAACACTCATCAAGATGAACAAAGGCTGGATTTCCCCAGACTTCTGTTCTCCACCAGCGGACAGCAGCGATACGTAAGCAATACGTAGGCTGCACCCGCGGATGGAAGCTACGTTCTCTCTCACCATCCAAAATGGGGACATTTCTGCTTCATCAATCTGTGTCTAATATTCCTCCTCCTCCTCCTGCTCCTCCTCCTGAAACCTCACGTAATCACGCTGAACGGGCAATTTTTCTTAGGGCCACAAGGCTCACTCAAATAATTTTTCTGAACAA
Source organism: Eleutherodactylus coqui (assembly GCF_035609145.1). Taxonomy (NCBI): domain Eukaryota; kingdom Metazoa; phylum Chordata; class Amphibia; order Anura; family Eleutherodactylidae; genus Eleutherodactylus; species Eleutherodactylus coqui. The sequence continues at coordinate 42,135,793 of NC_089848.1, forward strand.
TTTTTATAAGTTTCAATGCGCTAAAAGCGTTGGAACTTTAACTTGAACCAATTTTTCGTTACACTGGGCTGCCTCCAGGCCTAGTTACCACTTAAGCCACATTAACCAAAGCGATTCACCTGCCATCTTGGTTGGGCATGGCCAATTTTTACTGAGGTACATTAGTACTGTTGGTACACCAATTTTTTGGGGCCCTCACCTACAGTGTAATCATAGCAATTTGTATGTTCTTCGCCTGCACTCATGGTACAGAAAGGTGTGTGGGGTTGGCCTACACTTTAGCTACATAAATGTAACTTGGGCCTTGGCTATACTAAGGCTACTGAAATGGAACTAAGACTGCGCTCCCACTATACTGCTGCTTCAGAATTGTTACTGGGGCCTGTCTTGAGTGCTACTATTGCTGACATGGAACGAAGACTGCGCTCCCGCTATACTGCTGCTTCGGAATTGTTACTGGGGCCTGTCTTGAGTGCTACTATTGCTGACATGGAACGAAGACTGCGCTCCCGCTATACTGCTGCTTCGGAATTGTTACTGGGGCCTGTCTTGAGTGCTACTATTGCTGACATGGAACGAAGACTGCGCTCCCGCTATACTGCTGCTTCGGAATTGTTACTGGGGCCTGTCTTGAGTGCTACTATTGCTGACATGGAACGAAGACTGCGCTCCCGCTATACTGCTGCTTCGGAATTGTTACTGGGGCCTGTCTTGAGTGCTACTATTGCTGACATGGAACGAAGACTGCGCTCCCGCTATACTGCTGCTTCGGAATTGTTACTGGGGCCTGTCTTGAGTGCTACTATTGCTGACATGGAACGAAGACTGCGCTCCTCCTATAATGCTGCTAGTGATATGTTAGTGGGGCCTGTCCTAATGCTACGGCTGAAATGATACGAATTCTGGGCTCTGCCTATACCGCTGCTAATGGTATGTCTCTGGGGTGTGGAAACAGAGGCTTCCCAAAGACATGATGGCGGCGAGGCCATTTCCCACCAACGCGGTTACTGTTAAGGTGCATATAACCACGGACACGTGGAGAGGACACGTAGTGCCTCAAAAACATCCCCCTCCTCCTCCAACAGGGAAAACATTCTTGGCAAATGCCTTTGCATTGGTTCGTCTGGTGGCAGTCCAAGAATTTCACCTTTACCGACACAACAAGAGAGCCCCCACACCATCGCCCCGCCACGGCCCACTTAATCCTGGCCGCATTCCGAAAACCAACAAAATACAACCGTGCTACTAGGTCCGCAGTCACCACCACATTACCACCAACGCGGTTACTGTTAAGGTGCATATAACCACGGACACGTGGAGAGGACACGTAGTGCCTCAAAAACATCCCCCTCCTCCTCCAACAGGGAAAACATTCTTGGCAAATGCCTTTGCATTGGTTCGTCTGGTGGCAGTCCAAGAATTTCACCTTTACCGACACAACAAGAGAGCCCCCACACCATCCCCCCGCCACGGCCCACTTAATCCTGGCCACATTCCGAAAACCAACAAAATAAAACCGCGCTACTAGGTCCGCAGTCACCACCACATTACCACCAACGCGGTTACTGTTAAGGTACATATTACCAGTCTGACTGGGGCATGCAGACACCTTGACAGAATGAATAGTGTGTGGCACATAGGTTCCCCATTGCTATGCGGACGTGTGCAGCTCCTGATGGCGGTGGCACAGGATTATATTTCTCATTGCTTCTGTACAGCATTGTGGGCTATCGCCCCGCCCCTTTTAAAGAGGGTCGCTGCCTAGCCGTGCCAACCCTCTGCAGTGTGTGCCTGCGGTTCCTCCTCATGGCAGACGCACTTCTAAATAGACATGAGGGTGGTGTGGCATGAGGGCAGCTGAAGGCTGCGCAGGGACACTTTGGTGTGCGCTGTGGGGGGGAGGGGGGGGCGGTTGGTCAGCATGTAACCCAGGAGAAGTGGCAGCGGAGTGTCATCCAGGCAGTGATTGTGCTTTGTTGTAGCTAGTGTGGTGCTTAGCAAAGGTATGTCATGCTAATGAGGGCTTTTCAGAAGTAAAAGTTGTTGGGAGGGGGGGGGGGGGGCCCATTCTTGCCGGTATTGTGGCTTAATAGTGGGACCTGTGAACTTGAGATGCAGCCCAACATGTAGCCCCTCGCCTGCCCTATCCGTTTCTGTGTCATTCCCATCACTTTCTTGAATTGCCCAGATTTTCACACATGAAAACCTTAGCGAGCATCGGCGAAATACAAAAATGCTCTGGTCGCCCATTGACTTCAATGGGGTTCGTTATTCGAAACGAACCCTCAAACATCGCGGGAAGTTCGTTTCGAATAACGAACACCCGAACATTTTGGTGTTCGCTCATCTCTAATAAATATCCATGTCTCTTCAGATCCAATCCATAAGCCTGAAGAAGTACCCTGCGTTGGTTCGCAAGCTGGCTATTATTACATCATGTATTTTTGTTAGCCATTAAAAGGTATCATATCTACAAGACTACGTCGTTTCTCTTACTGAGAACAATCACATTTTATTCTCAAGTCACACACTTAAAGGAGATGTCCCGCGCCGAAACGGTTTTTTTTTTTTTTAAACCCCCCCCCCCCGTTCGGCGCGAGACAACCCCGATGCAGGGGTTAAAAAAACAAACAGCACAGCGCTTAACTGAATCCCGGCGGTCCGGCGTCTTCATACTCACCTGCTGAAGATGGCCGCCGGGATCCTCTGTCTTCATGGACCGCAGGGCTTCTGTGCGGTCCATTGCCGATTCCAGCCTCCTGATTGGCTGGAATCGGCACGTGACGGGGCGGAGCTACACGGAGCTACACGGAGCCCCATAGAGAAGAGGAGAAGACCCGGACTGCGCAAGCGCGGCTAATTTGGCCATCGGAGGGCGAAAATTAGTCGGCACCATGGAGACGAGGACGCCAGCAACGGAGCAGGTAAGTATAAAACTTTTTATAACTTCTGTATGGCTCATAATTAATGCACAATGTATATTACAAAGTGCATTATTATGGCCATACAGAAGTGTATAGACCCACTTGCTGCCTCGGGACATCTCCTTTAAGACACAACAGACTTCAGATCACAGCGCACTCACACTCACGCTCTGTGGACACTTTTTGTTTGCTTTATTAAGCTCCTAGCTGCAGTACTCCTGTTCCTCCATTTAAATATGTTTTCCATAATATTGCAACACTTAGCGCGAATAGAAGTTTATTATGTCATCAGCTGTAATCACTGATTCTCAGGAGATTACTGTAAACCATATGAAGATGATGATGTGGTTTTCACTTTAATTGCAGAATCAAGCTATGGTTTTTATTAAATTTCCAACCAGTCTTAAAATGAAGTGGCAATTGGCACATATCCTTCCAGCATTTCATGTGATAACCCTGACAATATTCTTAAATTGTTTTAATTACTCCTAGGATATACTAGTTGTTTTATTCACATGGGACTTGGGGTATTGGTGGAATATATCTCAGCAGCAGCTAGCCTGTCTATATTAGAAATAATAATCATATCTATATCATGTTGCAAATTTGTAAATGTATGGCTTTGAGGTATGGCTTAGAGATGAGCGAGCACCAAAATGCTTGGGTGCTCGTTACTCGAGTCGAACTTCCCGCGATGCTCAAGGGTTCGTTTCAAGTAACGAACCCCATTGAAGTCAATGGGCGACTCGAGCATTTTTGTATATCACCGATGCTCCGCTAAGGTTTTCATTTGTGAAAATCTGGGAAATTCAAGAAAGTGATGGGAACGACACAGAAACGGATAGGGCAGGCAAGGGGCTACATGTTGGGCTGCATCTCAAGTTCCCAGGTCCCACTATTAAGCCACAATAGCGGCAAGAGTGGGCCCCCCCCCCCAACAATTTTTACTTCTGAAAAGCCCTCATTAGCAAAGCATACCTTAGCTAAGCACCACACTACCTCCAACAAAGCACAATCACTGCCTGCATGACACTCCGCTGCCACTTCTTCTGGGTTACATGCTGCCCAACCGCCCATTTCAGTAATAGTAGCAGTCAAGACAGGCCCCAGTAACAATTCCAAAGCAGCAGTATAGGGGGAGCACAGTATTAGTTCCATTTCAGTAGTAGTAGCAGTCTGGACAGGCCCCAGTAACATATCACTAGCAGCAGTATAGGGGGAGCACAGTATTAGTTCCATTTCAGTAGTAGTAGCAGTCTAGACAGGCCCCAGTAACATATCACTAGCAGCAGTATAGGGGGAGCACAGTATTAGTTCCATTTCAGTAATAGTAGCAGTCAAGACAGGCCCCAGTAACAATTCCGAAGCAGCAGTATAGGGGGAGCACAGTATTAGTTCTATTTCAGTAGTAGTAGCAGTCAAGACATGCCACAGTAACATTCCCGTTGCAGCAGTTTAGGGAGTCTCTTTCACATTTCAGTAGCTGCAGTATAGACAAGGCCCCAGTTACATTTATGTAGCAAAAGTGTAGGCCAACCCCACACACCTTGCTGTACCATGAGTGCAGGCGAAGCCCATAAAAATTACTAGGATTACACTGTAGGCCAGGGCCCAAAAAAATTGGTGTACCCACAGTACTAATGTACCTCAGAAAAATTGCCCATGCCCAACCAAGAGGGCAGGTGAAACCCATTAATCGCTTTGGTTACTGTGGCTTAATTTAAAACTAGTTCACAGCAGATAAAGTGACAGCATCCCAGGCGTATAGGCAAAGTGTAGATTTTATTCCTCCATATAACTGCTACGTTTCGACCCTCTTGGGGTCTTTTTCAAGCATAAAAGTATACAGTCTATAACACCCACATATCACATAAGTGCACTATAACCACCACCAATCACAGTTACAGCTACACATGTGCATGTAATGTTAGGGTGATTGACTCAGTCCCACCGCTTGATGTGGTGATAGAACGCGTCTGCTGCAGAAATGTGAACTTCGCTGGATATTTTTATTGGACACAATGACACCAAAAGGCTTGAACCTGGATTATGATTATATGCCACATATTTAGTTTCTGTTCTGTCATTGATTAGGAATATGGGACAGTGGACACATATATAACATCTACCACTCTACCATTTGTTTTTTCTGGACTTTTTGTGTATTGTTTTTAATTGATATTTTTTATTTATTACAGACTACAGGTGGTATGATACCGAGGCTCCCTTCATTTGTCCTTAATATATGAAAAAAACAGGAACGTTGATACGGCTCTCCCCATATATTGACAGAAAATGATAAAGGAAAAAGACCAATCATGGACATAAAACTTGGAAAATTTAATGATTCATTGAGCTGGCAGGGATCATGGAGGTGCCCCCCCCCCCCCCCTTATTAGACACTTCATTGGAGTGAATTTGATATTCCCCTTTAAATATTATAATAAGCTTTATGGTGATATACCGTGCCTAATAAGATGTAATAATGTGATAAAAAATGTGAAGATCCTTGTAAGCAATAAATTTAAATGAGCAGAGATAATATGATTGGTGTCTTTTCTGTTAAACATAATTATTAAGTGAACACTATGAGTATCTGGTTGCACTAAGGTATTCTCCCACTTAGGAGTTGGATTATTCAGGACAAACAAGTGCTTGACACTTAGATATACATATATATAATAAATCAACTCTTTATTGTGAGCAATTAACTATGGATAGGGAGTACTAACTTCTTCCCCCCCCCTCCTTCCACTGACGATCGCGCTGATAGAGGTCTCTCATGAAGTGATACGAGTAAGCTATAGTATCACAGAAGAGGCTATTGCCCTGGAGAGCGAGATATCGCGAGAGTGGGAGTCGGGCTCGCGCAGAATCAGTAGCTCAAAGGAGCCCCAGTACACAGAGGGCGGAAGAAAGACTCTGGCAGCGCTGTGACATCCCGCACATACGCAGTAGAGCAGTGAGAACGCCGGACATGAGCTGAGCTCATATTAGATATGGGGACAGCCGGAGGAACGTGCTCTGTGTTTCTGATGGAAATTCACTGGACTGGAAGGTGGAGCCCTAAGGTAATGAATAGAGATGAGCGAGCACCAAAATGTTCGGGTACTCGTTACTCGAGACAAACTTTTCGCGATGCTCGAGGGTTCGTTTCGAATAACGAACCCCATTGAAGTCAATGGGCGACCCGAGCATTTTTGTATATCGCCGATGCTCGCTAAGGTTTTCGTTTGTGAAAATCTGGGCAATTCAAGAAAGTGATGGGAACGACACAGCAACGGATAGGGCAGGCGAGGGGCTACATGTTGGGCTGCATCTCAAGTTCACAGGTCCCACTATTAAGCCACAATAATGGCAAGAGTGGGCCCCCCCCCAACAACTTTTACTTCTGAAAAGCCCTCATTAGCAATGCATACCTTAGCTAAGCACCACACTACCTCCAACGAAGCACAATCACTGCCTGCATGACACTCCGCTGCCACTTCTCCTGGGTTACATGCTGCCCAACCCCCCCCCCACGACCCAGTGTCCACAGCGCACACCAAACTGTCCCTGCCCAGCCTTCAGCTGCCCTCATGCCACACCACCCTCATGTCTATTTATAAGTGCGTCTGCCACAGGAAAAGCAGGCACACACTGCAGAGGGTTGGCACGGCTAGGCAGCGACCCTCTTTAAAAGGGGCGGGGCGATAACCCACAATGCTGTACAGAAGCAATGAGAAATAGAATCCTGTGCCACCGCCATCAGGAGCTGCACACGTGGGCATAGCAATGGGGAACCTATGTGCCACACACTATTCATTCTATCAAGGTGTCTGCATGCCCCAGTCAGACCGCGTTTTTTTATAAATAGTCACAGGCAGGTACAACTCCGCAATGGGAATTCCGTGTGCACCCACAGCATGGGTGGCTCCCTGGAACCCACCGGCTGTACATAAATGTATCCCATTGCAGTGCCCTGGACAGCAGAGCTAACGTCAGATTAAATGCAGGTGGGCTTCGGCCCACACTGCATGCCCCAACCTGACCGGGCTTTTTAATTCATAGACACAGGCAGGTACAACTCCCTATTGTGAAGTCCCTATGGACCCACAGCATGGGTGGCTCCCTGGAACCCACAGGCGGTACATAAATATATCCCATTGCATTGCCCATCACAGCTGAGGTAATGTCATGTTTAATGCAGGTGGGCTTCGGCCCACACTGCATGCCCCAGTCAGACTGGGGTTCTTTAGAAGTGGACACATGCAGTTACAACTCCCTGTGGACCCACAGCATGGGTGGCTCCCTGGAACCCACCGGCGGTACATAAATATATCCCATTGCAGTGCCCAACACAGCTGATGTAACGTCAGCTGTAATGCAGGTGGGCTAAAAATTCATTTGATTACACTGTAGGCGAGGGCCCCCAAAAATTGGTGTACCAACAGTACTAATGTACCTCAGAAAAATTGGCCATGCCCAACCAAGAGGGCAGGTGAAACCCATTAATCGCTTTGGTTAATGAGGCTTAATTGGTAACTAAGCCTGGAGGCAGCCCAGTAAAAATAAAAATTGGTTGAGGTGAAAGTTTCAACGCTTTAATGAGCATTGAAACGTATAAAAATTGTTTAGAAAAATTATATGACTGAGCCTTGTGGGCCTAAGAAAAATTGCCCGTTCGGCGTGATTATGTGAGGTTTCAGGAGGAGGAGCAGGACGAGGAGGAGGAATATTATACACAGATTGATGAAGCAAAAAGGTCCCCGTTTTGGATGGTGATAGAGAACGAAGCTTCCATCCACGAGTGCAGCCTATGTATTGTTTAGGTATCGCTGCTGTCCGCTGGTGGAGAAGAGAAGTCTGGGGAAATCCAGGCTTTGTTCATCTTGATGAGTGTAAGCCTGTCGGCACTGTCGGTTGACAGGCGGGTACGCTTATCCGTGATGATTCCCCCAGCCACACTAAACACACTCTCTGACAAGACGCTAGCCGCAGGACAAGCAAGCACCTCCAGGGTATACAGCGCGAGTTCAGGCCACGTGTCCAGCTTCGACACCCAGTAGTTGTAGGGGGCAGAGGCGTCACCGAGGACGGTGGTGCGATTGGCTACGTACTCCCTCACCATCCTTTTACAGTGCTCTCGCCAACTCAGCCTTGACTGGGGAGCGGTGACACAGTCTTGCTGAGGAGCCATAAAGCTGGCAAAGGCCTTGGATAATGTTCCCCTGCCTGCGCTGTACATGCTGCCTGATCTCTGGGCCTCCCCTGCTACCTGGGCCGCGGAAATGCGCCTTCGGCCACTAGCGCTGTCGGATGGGAAGTTTACCATCAGTTTGTCCACTGGCGCCCTGTGGTATAGCATCATTCTCGAACCCCTTTCCTCTTCGGGAATGAGAGTGGAAAGGCTCTCCTTATACCGTGGGTCGAGCAGTGTGTACACCCAGTAATCCGTAGTGGCCAGAATGCGTGTAACGCGAAGGTCACGAGAAAGGCATCCTAACATGAAGTCAGCCATGTGTGCCAGGGTACCTGTACGCAACACATGGCTGTCCTCACTCGGAAGATCACTTTCAGGATCCTCCTCCTCCTCCTCCTCCTTCTCCTCCTCTGGCCATACACGCTGAAAGGATGACAGGCAAGTAGCATGTGTACCCTCAGCAGTGGGCCAAGCTGTCTCTTCCCCCTCCTCCTCATGCTCCTCCCCCTCCTCCTCCTCCTCCTCCTCTGGCCATACACGCTGAAAGGATGACAGGCAAGCAGCATCTGTCCCCTCAGCAGTGGGCCAAGCTGTCTCTTCCCCCTCCTCCTCATGCTCCTCCCCCTCCTCCTCAACGCGCTGAGATATAGACATGAGGGTGCTCTGACTATCCAGCGACATACTGTCTTCCCCCACCTCCGTTTCCGATTCCAAAGTGTCTGCCTTTATGCTTTGCAGGGAACTTCTCAAGAGGCATAGCAGAGGAATGGTGACGCTAATGATTGCAGCATCCCCGCTCAGCATCTGGATAGACTCCTCAAAGTTTCCAAGGACCTGGCAGATGTCTGCCAACCAGGCCCACTCTTCTGTAAATAATTGAGGAGGCTGACTCCCACTACGCCGCCCATGTTGGAGTTGGTATTCTGAAATAGCTCTACGCTGCTCATAGAGCCTGGCCAACATGTGGAGCGTAGAGTTCCACTGTGTGGGCACGTCGCACAGCAGTCGGTGCACTGGCAGATTAAACCGATGTTGCAGTGTCCACAGGGTGGCAGCGGGCGTGTGGGACTTGCGGAAATGTGCGCAGAGCTGGCGCACCTTTCCGAGCAGGTATGACAAGTGTGGGTAGCTTTTCAGAAAGCGCTGAACCACCAAATTAAACACATGGCGTGAGGCTGCCGAGCTGCAGAGCCACCACCAGGTTACGGCCGTTGTCACACACGACCATGCCCGGTTGGAGGCTCAGCGGCGCAAGCCAGCGGTCGGTCTGCTCTGTCAGACCCTGCAGCAGTTCGTGGGCCGTGTGCCTCTTAACTACTAAGCTGAGTAGCTTCAGCACGGCCTGCTGACGCTTGCCCACCGCTGAGCTGCCATGCCGCGCGACACCGACTGCTGGCGGCGTGCTGCTGCTAACACATCTTGATTGCGAGACAGAGGTTGCGTAGGAGGAGGAGGGTGGTTTAGTGGAGGAAGCATACACCGCCGCAGATACCACCACCGACCTGGGACACGCAATTAGGGGGGTGGGTAGGACGTGAGCGGTCCCAGGCTCTGACTCTGTCCCAGCCTCCACTAAATTCACCCAATGTGCCGTCAGGGAGATATAGTGGCCCTGCCCGCCTGTGCTTGTCCACGTGTCTGTAGTTAAGTGGACCTTGGCAGTAACCGCGTTGGTGAGGGCGCGTACAATGTTGCGGGAGACGTGGTCGTGCAGGCCTGGGATGGCACATCGGATACAGTAGTGGCGACTGGGAACTGAGTAGCGTGGGGCCGCCGCCGCCATCATGCTTTTGAAAGCCTCCGTTTCCACAAGCCTATACGGCAGCATCTGTAGGCTGATCAATTTTGCAATGTGCACGTTTAACGCTTGAGCGTGCGGGTGCGTGGCGGCGTACTTGCGCTCGCGCTCAAACAGTGGCGCGAGCGACGTCTTGACGCTGCGCTGAGAGACATTGCTGGATGGGGCCGAGGACAGCGGAGGTGAGGGTGTGGGTGCAGGCCAGGAGACGGTAGTGCCTGTGCCCCCCTGGGGCACAGGGGGAGAGGCAGTGGTGCAACCCGGAGGCGGTGAACGGCCTTCGTCCCACCTTGTGGGGTGCTTGGCCATCATATGCCTGCGCATGCTGGTGGTGGTGCCTCCCCAGCTGATCTTGGCGCGACAAAGGTTGCACACCACTGTTCGTCGGTCGTCAGGCGTCTCTGTGAAAGACTGCCACACTGTAGAGCACCTTGACCTCTGCAGGGTGGCATGGCGCGAGGGGGCGCTTTGGGAAACAGTTGGTGGATTATTCGGTCTGGCCCTGCCTCTACCCCTGGCCACCGCACTGGCTCGGCCTGTGCCCACACCCTGACTTGGGCCTCCGCGTCCTCGGCCGCGTCCACGTCCTCTAGGCCTACCCCTACCCCTCAGCATGCTGTATTACCAGTAATGTAGAAACAGAACGCTGTAATTAAATGTGCCGCTTATTGGCCTGTGGTTGCAGGCTGACTTCGCTTACGGAACGCCAGGAAATAATTTGTCGCAAGCCTGCTGTTACACTTAGCTGGCTGCGTATGATTTTGTAGAACTACTACACCCAGCACAGACAGACCCAGAACACTGAGCACAGTGACAGGCAGGCCAAATAGATTTTTTGCCCCAAATTTTTTAGCAAAGGCCCACTGCCTATATTCAATCAATAATATGTCTTCTGTCCCTGCCTCCACACTTCTGTCCCTGGAGTGTGTCACAGAACTGCAGAGTGTTGCACTGTGAACTGCAACACAGCGGTGATTTCAGAGCCCAGACAGAGCCAGGAAATAATTTGTCGCAAGCCTGCTGTAACACTTAGCTGGCTGCGTATGATTTTGTAGAACTACTACACCCAGCACAGACAGACCCAGAACACTGAGCACAGTGACAGGCAGGCCAAATAGATTTTTTGCCCAAAATTTTTTAGCAAAGGCCCACTGCCTATATTCAATCAATAATATGTCTTCTGTCCCTGCCTAAGCACTTCTGTCCCTGGACTATTACTGCAGGGCGCAATGCTCTGCACGGCCGATATACCAAAAAAAAAAAAAAGTGCAACACTGCAAAAAGCAGCCTCCACAGTACTGCACACGGTTAGATGTGGCCCTAAGAAGGACCGTTGGGGTTCTTGAAGCCTAAAATACTCCTAACGCTCTCCCTATAGCAGCTCCAACAAGATAGCACTGTCCCTGATCTCTGTCAGAATGCATCTGTGGCGAGCCGTGGGAGGGGCCGATTTTTATACTCGGGTGACACCTGATCTCGCCAGCCACTCACTGCAGGGGGGTGGTATAGGGCTTGAACATCGCAGGGGGAAGTTGTAATGCCTTCTCTGTCTTTCAATTGGCCAGAAAAGCGCGCTAACGTCGCAGAGATGAAAGTGAAAGTAACCCGAACATCGCGTGGTACTCGTTACGAGTAACGAGCATCTCGAACACGCTAATACTCGAATGAGTATCAAGCTCGGACGAGTACATTCGCTCATCTCTAGTCGTAATCTAAGAGATCGAGTAGTTAAAAGTCATCTATGTCCAAGCCCAAAAAGTCGGACGTAGCTAGAGCCTCAAGACCAAATGGAACGATTGCCTTGCTTGTAAGTTTATCCATGAAGGCAATTCCTTTCAAAGTGTGTATACGAAAGACATCTTTAAAATCCATGAATTTATCAATTGCAGATCATCTTACCTAGTGTACATTGTGTCCTGTCCAAAAAACTATATTGGCATGACTACGCAGGAATTTAGGAGGCACATTCTTGCGCATGTGGGAAACATTAGGAGGCCGAACACACACTGCTCACTGATCACATGCATCTCTGTCATAAGGGGGAAGAGCTCAATCTGATATTTCAGGGTGCTGAAACCATCCGCTCTCAAAGAAGAAGAGGGTATTAATAACAGGAGCAATTAATTGACCCTTCACAGTCTAGACTATTCTAAAATGTAATATTTTATTGATAATTCGTTAAAAACATATAGCACCATAGGCCACACCTAACAAACCAAAACACAAAACATAAAACGAACTGGAATTGTTGGTCGTCCCTTGTGTGTCATAATAGTGAGCAACCAACAATAAATTACTAAGACTTGATATAACAGCTCAAATGTTTTGACTGGTGTATTTTGAACTGAAATTGTTGGTCGTCAAGGAAGATGAGTGGACTTGGATAAACATGTTCTTCAAAAAGAAGCGCAATGGATTTATGGGGTTGACTCCATACACCCAAGGGGTCTGAACGAACTATTGCCCTTCAATTATTTCCTTTAAACATTTATTTCCCTCTCCTCAATTTTTCGTTTATACCTTGGGGGGTTTTCCTCCTTGTCTGCTCAGCCGAGTCAGTATAATTTTTGGTATTTACCTTCAGCAATCTTGATGACACGCATCATCCTCACCATCTTCAACCATTATTAACTAACTTATCAGCCATCATTTCCTTTCTTCATTCATAAGGTTAGGATCTATGTCTCGTTCACATCTTATCATGTTTGGCCAATGAAATCTTACAATAATGGGGCTTCTATTGCTAGTATCAACTTTTATATATGAGGTATCCTTATTCATATCAACATCTCTAGAGGATCTGGTAACGATGTTTATAAGCATGGCTCGCCATGGCGTTGTTCCTTTATCACCATGGTTTTATCAGGCCGCCCTCCCTATGGCTTGCCGCCGCCTACAGGGTGGTCCGCACTGTTATGCTGTCACGCCGCGACAACCATCTATCATCTTTCCAACATTTCCCCTTCGTGCTATGGAGAATTGACATGATTGCGCCGTTCCACATTATGATGCAACGGCCACTTCATGAAGTGGCTGGGCGTCATTGCCCGTGGACTGGCATTACGTTGCTAGGTGATTGGGTCATGTGCTTTTCACATGACCAGCCCTCTTATCAAGATGCTGGCTAAGTAAGTGACGCCACGGCCGTCTTACTTAGCGGCTGGGCATCGCTGCCTGAAGACTGGCGTCACGTTGGTATGCTTCTGGGTCATGTGCTCATCACATGACCAGCTTCCTTTCTAAGATGCTAGGTCAGTTGCGGGCGTCATTGATGGGTCCAGTGCAGATCACCGCATAATCTGGTGTGGCAATTTGCCCTGAACAGTTACATCCTTCATAAAGTCCATGTCGGGGTTTCTATCTTCCTCATTCTCCTGCTGGATTCTCTCAAACATCATGCAAATATTACCAGGGGCAGACTTGTGAATTCTGCCAACTGTAACACCTTTCATTTCTATTGGTTGATAGGGTATCCACCCTTGGTGAGGAGGGGTCTTGAATAGGCTATAAAACACAAGCACCTCTGCTGGTCTCTCATAGCTCTCCAGACTACCATCTGGGCTGGAGACTCTGCCACGTCCTCATTTTGTTTTGTTTTTTTATCTATGGGTCTATGGGGTTAGGACTTAGCAAGCCTATCATGAGTTATACGCATCATTTATTTTCTTAGCAATTACAGCCAGGCATAGTCTCAGTCCTGATACTCAAAATAGGACAAATCAGTTTAGAGACGCTTCTTGACGGTCTACAGCTGCAATTTACCAAACAGCACATTCTAGACACCCAGCGTCTCTTTTTTTCTATGATGACCCTTGAAAAAAAAGAAAGAATTTTGGTGTTTATTCTCCTTAACGTCATAATAACGTCAATTGGTTCTGTATACACACTTATTGATGCTTCCTGATGAGTCGCCTTCTGCGACGGAATGCGTAGAACAGAACACGAATGAGAACCGAACGACTGAATCTGATTGCATCTTTGAAATAGACACGCAGTGGATGTCAATCCTGATTCCACTATAGTGTTATATTTAGAGTGGTATTTTTTAGAGTGACCATTTTTCCATAGCATACGTCTGCGGTTTTTCTCTGCATCACTCTTTCTGGAACTGGTCATTCCAGACGGAAAGTCCTAGATCAACTTTTAGGGGTTCCGAACCTGACCCCCCCACCTATGACTTTTTAGTCATTTTTTGTTTTTGTGTTGTTTGTCTATTTATGTTGGTCCTCAATTAGCATTTTTAATTATTATTATCAATAAAGGATATGTTTTAAAGAGGTCCTAATATTGTTGACACAACAAATCTTGACTCCTACACTGCAGCTCATTAATTTCAATATAGCACAAATAAGGTGGGTAAACATGCTTTGTACTCATATACCTTGCTTGCAAATGAAATGAGCCATGCTTTTATTAAATTTTTCTCTCATCAAAGTTTCCATCCTCATCAATGAGCACAATATTTGTTTACCTACATAAATCAATATTCTTCAGAAACTAGCTTCTTTCGCTTATTTCCCCCCAAAAATGAACGCTTTGAGGAGTGTATTGCTGAGCTGCAGAGTGCATCGGGATTGTTTTTAGTAGCATTTGACTGAATCAGAAATGTAAATTTTTTGAAATACTAGATAATAACTGAAGATAATTTAATAAAGTGAACAAAATGAATAAAGTGCCAGTACATTGTCACAATGTGTAATTCTGTGAGGCAATAGCTAAAGGGAAACAAAGAGTTTTCCCATAAAGCTTGTTCATAGGAAAATTCATGAAATGCTATTAAAAGGAACGAACATTCATCTGGTGAACATTTCAAGATGCAGCCGTACACAATTTTGTGCATATTGCACATCATAGTTGTCCAAACCAGCCATACGTGTTCAATGGCACCAGGTGATGGATCTTTCTGGGAGTGGTCTTTCAATGAAAGATCCATTGTGCATGAAAGAAGATACTTTTAATGAAAGATTTTCAGTTAATCAGACAAAAATTTCCAACACAACCAACTTCTTTCCAGACGATGGATGTCTGTCATCGGTCGGCTAAAACTTTAATCTGTTATTACATTCCACTCAATGAAAATTACTGTATATACTCGAGTATTAGCTGACCCGAGTATAAGCCGAGTCAATAAGATTTAAAACATAAAAAACTGGTAAAACTTATTGACTCGAGTATAAGCCTAGCTATACTCAAGTATATACTAGGTTAAAAAAAATACAATACTCACCTCTCAACCGGCGTCTGTATCCCTGGAGCGATACTGTCCCAGACTTCTCCCCGCTGTCATTTCCCTGGCTTGGTTTTGAATTCCCCTGCCGTCAGCACTGTGTAACGAAGCACTGTGATTGGATCGAGCACCAGCCAATCACAGCCGGAGCTCGATAAACCAATCACAGCCATTCAGTGATGTCATTCACTGAATGTCTGTGAATGATCAAGCGCCGGCTGTGATTGGCTGGCGCTCGATCTAATCACAGTGTTTAGTTACACAGCACTGATGGCGGGGGAATTCAAAACCAAGCCAGGGAAATGACAGCGGGGAGAAGTCTGAAGCAGCTTACTGCACCACTGGGGACAGCATTGCGCCGGGGACACAGACGCTGGCTGAGAGGTGAGTATCGCGTTTTTACTTTTTTTTTAACTCACTCGAGTATAAGCCGAGGGGGGCTTTTTTAGCACATTTTTTTTGTGCTGAAAAACTCGGCTTATACTCGAGTATATACGGTAGTTTTGCGACTGTGTAAATGATAACTTCTCAGAGGCAATAGTATATTTTATGCTAATGACCGGGTATAAACAGGATAGAGACAGTTAAATTGTGTATACTGTATTGATATGTGTATGTGGTGCAAGTATTTATATAGCTTATTGACCCTACTATCCAGATAGCCGTAAACATCTGGGTGGTGCAGTAACCATAGAATCATAGAATGGTAGAGTTGGAAAGGACCTCCCGGGTCATCGGGTCCAACCCCCTGCTCAGTGCAGGAGTCACTAAATCATACCAGACAGATGTCTGTCCATCCTTTGTTTGAACACTTCCATTGAAGGAGAACTCACCACCTCCCGTGGTAACCTGTTCCACTCATTCATCCCCCTCACTGTCTAATATCTAATCTGTGTCTCCTACCTTTCAGTTTCATCCCATTACTTCCAGTCTTTACTTGTACAGAATAGGGCTGATCCCTCTGCACTGTGACAGCCCTTCAGGTATTTGTAGACAGCAATTAACTCTTCTCTGAATTTGCTCCAGTTTGTCCATGTCTTTTTTAAAGTGAGGTGCCCAGAACTGGTCACAGTATTTCAGATGAGGTCTGACTAAGGAAGAGTAGAGGGGGATAATTACCTAACGTGATCTAGACTCTATGCTTACAGACTACCAAATACACCAAGAAGCTACCCCCCTCTATATTAAGAGGCTGTGTGAGTGGCTGTCTTATCTGTGTCCCTCACAGGTGTAATTAGCTCCCTCATTTGGTAGTCTGCTGCGTGCATGCTGAGAGGATGCAGCTCTCTGCCCTCCTTATTCAGTAATATGGCCATGATCTGTGATTGTTTTGATGGCCTGTGGCATCAGGGTATGTATGAAGGGAAATCGCGGGTTGATTTCCCTCCATACATCGCAGTTGCCGGCTATTTCTTACAGTTAACTCCCGGCGGCAACGGCTCTGATAAGCTGCGTGACTCATTGCAGCTGTTAACCCTATAAATGCTGCTGTCACTTCTGGGGACTAAAAAAGATCAAAGTAAAATTAAGATCAATAAAGTTTTACTAATTATTTTTAAAAAAGTAATGAAAGTTTAAAAAAACCTTTTGCCATATTTATAATAAAGCAATCTAAATAATAAAACAAAAATACATATTTGGTATCGCTGCATCCGTAAAAGTCCGATCTTTCAAAGTAATGCATTATTTACCCCGCACGATGTACGTTGTCAGAAAACAATAAAGAACACCAGAAATTCGCTTTTTTGGTCACCCCATCTCCAAGAAAAAAATGCAATAAAAAGCAATTAAAATGTCGTATGTATTCCAAAATGGTACCACAAACTACAGGATGTCTCGCAAAAGAATGAGCGCTCACACAACTATGTCGACAGGAAAATAATAAAGCTATTGCACGCAAAAGATGGCGGCAGAAAATTATTAAAAAAATTAAATATCTTTGAAAAAATACAAGTAGTACAGCAAAAAAATCTATATAAGTAACCTGCTTTATCTCAGACAGTATTGCAGTTTTAAAACAAAGTCAAGATCACAACTCTAGCTGCAATACAGCCAGCCAACGATAAAGTCATTAGTTACAAGTTGAACATCTCATATGAGATACTGAAGTGCTGTCCTGAAAAAAACATAAGAGATACTGAAGTGCTGTCCTGAAAAAACATATGAGATACTGAAGTGCTGTCCTGAAAAAACATAAGAGATACTGAAGTGCTGTCCTGAAAAAACATATGAGATACTGATGTGCTGTCCTGAAAAAACATATGAGATACGTCCCTGTTGAAAAAAAAGGCTTAATACAAACAATAAGTTCAGATCAGAAATGATTACTTGTGCACAATATTAAAGGGGTTGTCCCGCGCCGAAACGGGTTTTTTTTTTTTCAATAGCCCCCCTGTTCGGCGCGAGACAAACCCGATGCAGGGACCTAAAAAAAAATCCGCACAGCGCTTACCTGAATCCCCGCGCTCCGGTGACTTCTTACTTACCGGTTGAAGATGGCCGCCGGGATCTTCTCCCTCGGTGGACCGCAGGGCTTCTGTGCGGTCCATTGCCGATTCCAGCCTCCTGATTGGCTGGAATCGGCACGTGACGGGGCGGAGCTACCAGGAGCCGCTCTCAGGCACGAGCGGCCCCATTGAGAAAAGAAGACCCAGACTGCGCAAGCGCGTCTAATCTGGCGATTAGACGCTGAAAATTAGACGGCACCATGGAGACGAGGACGCCAGCAACGGAACAGGTAAGTGAATAACTTCTGATAACTTCTGTATGGCTCATAATTAATGCACAATGTACATTACAAAGTGCATTAATATGGCCATACAGAAGTGTATAGACCCACTTGCTTTCGCGGGACAACCCCTTTAACTGTAGAATATGCCTGTGTATTTTTAAAAAGATTCTATAATAACAAAGTTTGCTGCCTGCTCCAACGTAAACTGTGACTACTTCAGTTCATATTCTTAGGATTTGCCCAGATACAGACCAGTCTGTGGCTCAGTGGATGTATATCTGCTAACCTGACAATGTGTTTTATTACCCACATATTATGACTATTCCATGCCCATACCAGCTGTCTGATAAGAGGTCTGTGCTCATCAAAACACGTTACCTGCTGGTTCAAAATAAAGTGTAATTTTAGCAAACATCATTCTGTGCAACTATCAAGTTTATGCTCTCTGTGAGAGATTGTAACTGAGTAAGATGTGAGCAGATCCTACTTTGGAGGGGGGAGGGAAAATAATAGGCTGTTAATTATACTCCATCTTCTTGTTATATTTATATGCTGTTGTTTGTTATTTGGCCACTTTGTGGTCACCCTGTACTGTAGATAAAAGTGTGATTTAGGGAAAGTGGTGGTTCTCTCTTTTTCATCCGTATTCCACTGACATGTACCGGGAAGATCTGGCCTCAGGTGCCACAATAGGGGATAATTCAGTAGATCCATGCCAATCTGGGAATGTATCAGTTAAGTGCAACATTCCCCACTTGGGTGAAGATAAGATTGATATATAATGAGATGATGCTCGTTCCTGAAGTATTTGAGTTTTTGGAACGACGCTTCTGCTGAGCTGAACCTGTAAACAGAGGTTCATTAACATTGAAGCTATGAAGCAAAAACCTTATGTATGCTGTGGGTGCGTGAACCTTAAGACTGATAGCACTGGAGAGGAATCCTGCCTCTGCCAAGCAAATCTTAGTAGGATATTGCAGAGAATAGCTAATTTTTGTAATGCAAGTATGAGCTTTGGAAAAGCCGGAGAGCAAGGGGTACTACTAGAGATGAGCGAACGTACTCGGATAAGCACTACTCGTCCGAGTAATGTGCCTTATCCGAGTACCGCTGTGCTCGTCCTGAAAGATTCGGGACGCGCTGCGGAGCGGGGAGCTGCAGGGGAGAGCGGGAAGGAACGGAGGGGAGATCTTTCTCTCTTTCTCTCCCGCCCACTCTGCCCCGCTCCCCGCTGCGACTCACCTGTCAGCAGCGGAGCGCCCCGAATCTTTCAGGACGAGCACAGCGGTACTAGGATAAGGCACATTACTCGGACGAGTAGTGCTTATCCGAGTACGTTCGTTCATCTCTAGGTACTACCACTGCCACTACTGCGACTATTTTCAAATGCTGATGCTATGTAAACTGTGTCCATCAGTCAAAGACTGTTGCATATTCTTGACTGTTATTACTGACTGGACAAAGTTCATTAAATGCTTCACTATTAGAGATGAGCGAACGTACTCGTCCGAGCTTGATGCTCGTTCGAGTATTAGCGTGTTCGAGATGCTCGTTATTCGAAACGAGCACCACGCGATGTTCGAGTTACTTTCAGTTTCATCTCTGAGACGTTAGCGCGCTTTTCTGGCCAATAGAAAGACAGGGAAGGCATTACAACTTCCCCCTGCGACGTTCAAGCCCTATACCACCCCCCTGCTGTGAGTGGCTGACGAGATCAGCTGTCACCCGAGTATATAAATTGGCCCCTCCCGCAGCTCGCCACAGATGCGTTCTGACAGAGATCAGGGACAGTGCTGCTGGTGCCGGAGCTGCTATAGGGAGAGCGTTAGGAGTTATTTTAGGCTTGAAGAACCCCAACGGTCCTTCTTAGGGCCACATCTAACCGTGTGCAGTAGTGTGGAAGCTGCTTTTTGCAGTGTTGCATATTTTTTTTTTTTTGTATATGGGCCATGCAGAGCATTGCGCCCTGCAGTTATTATACATACTCCAGGGCCAGAAGTGGTGAGGCAGGGACAGAAGACATATTTCGTGAATATAGGCAGTGGGCCTTTTCGCAAACTTTTGTGAAAAAAATTCTATTTGGGCTGCCTGTGACCGCCCTCAGTGTACTGGGTCTCTGGTGAGGGTAGTTGTCCAAATTCATACGCAACCAGCTAAGTGTTACAGCAGGCTTGCGCAACATTATTTCCTGGCTCTGTTGTGCGTTCCGTAAGCAAAGTCAGCCTCCAACCACAGGCCAATAAGCGGCACATTTAATTAGAGCGTTCTGTTTCTGCACTACTGGTAATACACCATGCTGAGGGGTAGGGGTAGGCCTATAGGACGTGGACGCGGGCGAGGACGCGGAGGCCCAAGTCAGGGTGTGGGCACAGGCCGAGCCAGTGCGGTGGCCAGGGGTAGAGGCAGGGCCAGACCGAATAATCCACCAAATGTTTCCCAAAGCGCCCCCTCGCGCCATGCCACCCTGCAGAGGTCAAGGTGCTCAACGGTGTGGCAGTTTTTCACAGAGACGCCTGACGACCGACGAACAGTGGTGTGCAACCTTTGTCGCGCCACCACCACCAGCATGCGCAGGCATATGATGGCCAAGCACCCCACAAGGTGGGACGAAGGCCGTTCACCGCCTCCGGTTTGCACCACTGCCTCTCCCCCTGTGCCCCAACCTGCCACTGAGATCCAACCCCCCTCTGAGGACACAGGCACTACTGTCTCCTGGCCTGCATCCACACCCTCACCTCCGCTGTCCTCGGCCCCATCCAGCAATGTCTCTCAGCGCACCGTCCAGACGTCGCTAGTGCCACTGTTTGAGCGCAAGCGCAAGTACGCCGCCACGCACCTGCACGCTCAAGCGTTAAACGTGCACATTGCCAAATTGATCAGCCTGGAGATGCTGCCGTATAGGCTTGTGGAAACGGAGGCTTTCAAAAGCATGATGGCGGCGGCGGCCCCGCGCTACTCGGTTCCCAGTCGCCAATACTTTTCACGATGTGCCGTCCCAGCCCTGCACGACCACGTCTCCCGCAACATTGTACGCGCCCTCACCAACGCGGTTACTGCCAAGGTCCACTTAACAACAGACACGTGGACAAGCACAGGTGGGCAGGGCCACTATATCTCCCTGACGGCACATTGGGTGAATTTAGTGGAGGCTGGAACAGAGTCAGAGTCTGGGACCGCTCACGTCTTACCCACCCCCCGAATTGCGGGCCCCAGCTCGGTAGTGGTATCTGCGGCGGTGTATGCTTCCTCCACTAAACCACCCTCCTCCTCCTCCTACGCAACCTCTGTCTCGCAATCAAGATGTGTCAGCAGCAGCACGTCGCCAGCAGTCGGTGTGGCGCGGCATGGCAGCACAGCGGTGGGCAAGCGTCAGCAGGCCGTGCTGAAACTATTCAGCTTAGGAGAGAAGAGGCAGACGGCCCACGAACTGCTGCAGGGTCTGACAGAGCAGACCGAGCGCTGGCTTGTGCCGCTGAGCCTCCAACCGGGCATGGTCATGTGTGACAACGGCGATAACCTGGTGGCGGCTCTGCAGCTCGGCAGCCTCACGCACTTGCCATGCCTGGCCCATGTCTTTAATTTGGTGGTTCAGCACTTTCTGAAAAGCTACCCACACTTGTCATACCTGCTCGGAAAGGTGCGCCGGGTCAGCGCACATTTCCGCAACTCCAAGACGGACGCTGCCACCTTGCCTACCCTGCAACATCGGTTTCATCTGCCAGTGCACCGACTGCTGTGCGATGTGCCCACACAGTGGAACTCTACGCTCCACATGTTGGCCAGACTCTATAAGCAGCGTAGAGCTATTGCAGAATACCAACTCCAACATGGGCAGCGTAGTGGGAGTCAGCCTCCTCAATTATTTACAGAAGAGTGGGCCTGGTTGGCAGCCATCTGCCAGGTCCTTGGAAACTTTGAGGAGTCTACCCAGATGCTGAGCGGGGATGCTGCAATCATTAGCGTCACCATTCCTCTGCTATGCCTCTTGAGAAGTTCCCTGCAAAGCATGAAGGCAGACGCTTTGCACTCAGAAACGGAGGCGGAGGAAGACTGTATGTTGCTGGATAGTCAGAGCACCCTCATGTCTATATCTCAGCGCGTTGAGGAGGAGGAGGGGGAGGAGCATGAGGAGGAGGGGGAAGAGACAGCTTGGCCCACTGCTGAGGGTACACATGATGCTTGCCTGTCATCCTTTCAGCGTGTGTAGCCAGAGGAGGAGGAGGAGGGGGAGGAGCATGAGGAGGAGGGGGAAGAGACA
Source organism: Eleutherodactylus coqui (assembly GCF_035609145.1). NCBI lineage: Eukaryota > Metazoa > Chordata > Amphibia > Anura > Eleutherodactylidae > Eleutherodactylus > Eleutherodactylus coqui. The sequence goes on from NC_089848.1 coordinate 42,157,913, forward strand.
GCTTGGCCCACTGCTGAGGGTACACATGCTGCTTGCCTGTCATCCTTTCAGCGTGTATGGCCAGAGGAGGAGGAGGAGGAGGATCCTGAAAGTGATCTTCCTAGTGAGGACAGCCATGTGTTGCGTACAGGTACCCTGGCACACATGGCTGACTTCATGTTAGGATGCTTTTCTCGTGACCTTCGCGTTACACGCATTCTGGCCACTACGAATTACTGGGTGTACACACTGCTCGACCCACAGTATAAGGAGAACCTTTCCACTCTCATTCCCGAAGAGGAAAGGGGTTCAAGAATGATGCTATACCACAGGGCGCTGGTGGACAAACTGATGGTAAACTTCCCATCCGACAGCGCTAGTGGCCGAAGGCGCAGTTCCGAGGGCCAGGTAGCAGGGGAGGCACAGAGATCAGGCAGCATGTACAGTGCAGGCAGGGGACCATTCTCCAAGGCCTTTGCCAGCTTTCTGGCTCCCCAGCAAGACTGTGTCACCGGTCCCCAGTCAAGGCTGAGTTGGCGGGAGCACTGTAAAAGGATGGTGAGGGAGTACGTAGCCGATCGCACGACCGCCCTCGGTGACGCCTCTGCCCCCTACAACTACTGGGTGCGGAAGCTGGACACGTGGCCTGAACTTGCGCTGTATGCCCTGGAGGTGCTTGCTTGCCCTGCGACTAGCGTCTTGTCAGAGAGTGTGTTTAGTGTGGCTGGGGGAATCATCACAGATAAGCATACCCACCTGTCAACCGACAGTGCCGACAGGCTTACACTCGTCAAGATGAACAAAGCCTGGATTTCCCCAGACTTCTCTTCTTCACCAGCGGACAGCAGTGATACCTAAGCAATACGTAGGCTGCACCCGCTGATGGAAGCATCGCTCTCTATCACCATCAAAAACGGGGACCTTTTTGCTTCATCAATCTGTGTATAATATTCATCCTCCTCCTCCTGCTCCTCCTCCTGAAACCTCACGTAATCACGCTGAACGGGCAATTTTTCTTAGGCCCACAAGGCTCAGTCATATAATTTTTCTAAACAATTTTTATACGTTTCAATGCTCATTAAAGCGTTGAAACTTTCACCTCAACCAATTTTTATTTTAACTGGGCTGCCTCCAGGCCTAGTTACCAATTAAGCCACATTAACCAAAGCAATTAATGGGTTTCACCTGCCCTCTTGGTTGGGCATGGGCAATTTTTCTGATGTACATTAGTACTGTTGGTACACCAATTTTTGGGGGCCCTCGCCTACAGTGTAATCAAATTAATTTTTAGCCCACCTGCATTACAGCTGACGTTACATCAGCTGTGTTGGGCACTGCAATGGGATATATTTATGTACCGCCGGTGGGTTCCTGGCACCCACCCATGCTGTTGGTCCACACGGAGTTGTAACTGTATGTGTCCACTTCTAAAGAACCCCAGTCTGACTGGGGCATGCAGTGTGGGCCGAAGCCCACCTGCATTAAGCACAACATTACCTCAGCTGTGATGGGCAATGCAATGGGATACATTTATGTACAGCCGGTGGGTTCCAGGGAGCCACCCATGCTGTGGGTGCACACGGAATTCCCATTGCGGAGTTGTACCTGCCTGTGACTATTTATAAAAAAACGCGGTCTGACTGGGGCATGCAGACACCTTGACAGAATGAATAGTGTGTGGCACATAGGTTCCCCATTGCTATGCCCACGTGTGCAGTTCCAGATGGAGGTGGCACAGGATTGGATTTCTCATTGCTTCTGAACAGCATTGTGGACTATCGCCCCGCCCCTTTTAAAGAGGGTCGCTGCCTAGGTGTGCCAAGCCTCTGCAGTGTGCCTGCGGTTCCTCCTCATGGCAGACACACTTATAAATAGACATGAGTGTGGCGTGGCATGAGAGCAGCTGAAGGCTGGGCAGGGACAGTTTGGTGTGCGCTGTGTGCGCGGGGGGGGGGGGGGGGGGGTTGGTCAGCATGTAACCCCGGAGAAGTGGCAGTGGAGTGTCATGCAGGCAGTGATTGTGCTTTGTTGGAGGTAGTGTGGTGCTTAGCTAAGGTATGCATTACTAATGAGGACTTTTCAGAAGTAAAAATTGTTTGGAGTGGGGGGGCACTCTTGCCGCTATTGTGGCTTAATAGTGGGACCTGGGAACTTGAGATGCAGCCCAACATGTAGCCCCTCGCCTGCCCTATCCGTTGCTGTGTCGTTCCCATCACTTTCTTGAATTGCCCAGATTTTCACACATGAAAACCTTAGCGAGCATCGGCGATATACAAAAATGCTCCGGTCGCCCATTGACTTCAATGGGGTTCGTTACTCGAAACGAACCCTCGAGCATCGCGATAATTTCGTTCCGAGTAACGAGCACCCGAGCATTTTGGTGCTCGCTCATCTCTATTCACTATCTCTAAGTTTAAAGTCTGTGCTTTCCTTTGCATCAGACTTTTGTTTCCTCTTGCAATTTTTTCCCCTTCTTTTATGATTTTTGCCTGAAGTTGAGCAACATTATGTGCAATTAAACCTTGCCGAGTCTACATGAGTCACTAGAGTGGGTATCCTGTAATGGCCATAGGCCACATCCATAACTTTCTGACTCTCTTACAAACGTGTTGGTTTTAACTGTCTTAAATGTATGTACTAAATCTACATTGATGTAATGTGAAGGAATTTCTTTCTGACAGCAGGTTTTTGGGCAGTAGAATTAACCATTTAACATTTGGATTTGGGAATGACAGCCTTCTCATCACAATGTAGAGGTTTAGGAAAACACTGAACTTTCCATTGATCTCTGTAAACTCTCAACCAGCAGTCGTTTTCCTCCTTGTAATAATATAAAATACCATCCAGGGGCACTATGTATAAATTATGTAATTCAGGAGGCACTATCTATAAAACAATAGATTGAGCACATTGCATAAATTATTTTATTCAGCGGCACTGTGCATAAAGTATTTATTTTCATGGAGCTCTGAATATAAATTAATCAATTCAGTGGTCTCTATAAATATATATATTTTTAATTTCCATTATTGTATTATTTGTTTCAGGATGCAAATTGGTGTGGGGCCATTTTTTGGGGCATAATGTGTAGTTCTGCTTTCATGAAAAACAGTGTGTGGGGCTATTATCTTCAGAGGTCAAAGCTTGTATCATCTATATATTCAGGAGAAAGAGTGTGGGGAGCTATTGGTTTCAGCAGGCACTGTGTGTGGCATTCTTGTTTAATTGGGCACAGTGTGTTACTATGATATTCAGGAGACAGAATGGGGGACACTGTGGGGAATTTGTCCTAGTACAGAGGGTAAGGATCTGCTGCAAAATTGAGGAACTAAAGATGTCTAAGCAACAACTCTGCAGAGGTGATACCCAGCTGGAAGAAGTGGTCATAGCTGTCTGGGCTGTATTGAGAAGTAAAGGGAAAGCTGAATGTAGCATATGCAGTCAGAGAAATCACCTATTTTTTGTGCCTCTAAATGTGTCAAATCAGCATTGAATATGCTGTATTATATACAATTTGTTTAGTTTATTTGAGTAGTAATAAATTCATACAGTGTTCTACACCACTGGCATCCCACACATGAAGTAGAGAACTGTGGTTAAAATGTTAACTATCAACCCCAATTGAAATGTATTTTGCCTAACAAATAATAAATATTTTTTACATTTTTCAATCCAAAACTGTCTTTATCCTGAAGTTGCATTAGCTGCTGATTACAGAATGTTGGCTATGCAATGACTATACAACAATAATAATCTACATGGTTTTGAAAGATTTTGGCAGGCCTCCTCTCACATATTTGACTTAAAAAATATATACTAAAAATAAAACCACTCAGATTGCAATGTTAGATGGTTTAACCTATTCAGAAAACTATTTGAAAACTATATTGACCTAGTTGAACTTTTGGACAGCTGAGAATATGGCTGTCAGAAACTGAAAGCATTTTTTCACATCTGAATTATGCAATCATTGGCTTCAACCCAAAGTCTGGTTGGCGTATCTTCTAAAAATACAATCTGCTCCAGATTAAATGTAACTGCTGAGAATAATCCGAGAATTGTGGACACAAATAAAGCGGTTTCCCAGGAATATGCTTGTAATAATGGGAACCTGTCATGTTCTCGGACATGTGGTTCGGCCTGCACACTTTTACAGCCATTTGCTTGCTGATTTCTCTGCTGCTTTTATTTTGTTTTAGCCCCTTCATTCATCTACAATGGGCTCCATTTGGCTGGGTTCACATGGGACAGATTTGCCGCGAATGTACATACACTCGCGGCTCCTAATCCTGGGATTAGCCAGCCATGTGGACCTGATTTTGCAAAAATCTCATCCACACAGGGCGGCCAATCCGTTGTGGCAAACCGGGCGGAACCTGCGATGCGGAATTGACAGCCGCAGCATGTCAATTTTGTTTTTCTGTTGTAGCCTCATTCCTCTCTATGGGGAGAGAAAGTTGCAATGGAATGCAGGTGGCTGAACCCCTCCAAAACCCATGGTGAAATGTCGCGGGTTTTGAAGCTGCGGCTCCCCCCTGGAAATTTCACGGCTTTTCGGTGCGGCCAAGCTGCAAAATTTCCGTCCCCTGTGAACCCAGCCTTACTTTTGGAGCCTGATACTGGTCAATCATGATGTGGGTGCTTTCCACCATTGAGTGTCAATCAAACATCAGGGCAATCATTGAAACTGGCTGGCAGAGACCACTTTCTTGACAACAAACTGGTTTGAAGTTCTGGAAGTAACAGGAGCCACTGGCGTAACTATAGGGGATGCGGTTGCACCCGGGCCCAGGAGCCAATAAGGCCTCTCTTCTCCATATAGGAAGCACAATACTATGAGTAAAGTGTTACAGTTGGGGGCCCTGTTACAGGTTTTGCATTGGGGTTCAGAGAAGTTGGGGGGCCCCAAGATAAACCTTTGCACCTGGGCCCATGAGCCTTTAAATATGCCCCTGACAGGAGCCATTGTAGATGAACAAAGAGGGCTAAAACAAAAATAAAGACACCAGAAGAACCAGCATGGACATGACTTTAAAGGTATACTAATGTGTTTACTATACAACTGAGGCATAACTTGATGCACTTGTGCCCTAAGACAAGATCTGAAACAGGGCCTCCCACCTACCATGTGCTATATATAATACTGATCTTTGGGTCCTTTCAGACACCAAAGTCTGAGTGCAACTATATCCCCTATAGCTATAGTGCCTCTACACAAGGCACTGATATGTTCAGATTTAGCTAGCCTCTATGCATTGCAATATGCAAATAAGAATATAAATTATCTGCCCCTATAATCCAGCTATTAGCCAGCTACTAGCTATTCTGCACAAAGGTTGCTGCCACATACTGATGATTTACTGAACCAACAGCGCATCTGCATTCTAGACCTCGTAGAGAAAAACATCTGCCTGTTTTGCTCTCTAGTGCCAACCATAGGAGAGGGCCAATGGGAAACATTTTTTCTATCTGCTATAATTTTTCTTTAGCCAGAACTCCCTTCAATGTGGAATGTTTCGTTAACAGGAATTGAACATAAATCCTCTTGAAAAAAAAAATTCTTAGCTTTTCCATTTTGAAGCTAAATAGAGAAAGAAAATATTTCATTGCCTAAGGGCGCCCACCCACTGGCGTTTTTTTTTCCCTGCGAAATTCGCAGCATTTTTTTTCTCCTGGGGTCTATGGGACTTGTAATGTTAAAATCGCGATCGCGCAAAATCGCAATTTACCGCGAATCGGGCGCCCACCCACTGGCGTTTGCGATTTTCGTGCGTGAAGAACGCAGCGTTTTTCGCGGCGTTTTTTGCCGCGTTTTCGCGGCGTTTTCGCGGCTTTTCCATTAATTTCCATTGACTTTCATGGGTGCATTAGGAGAAAAATAAGGACACATATGCAACTGACAGTTCCTATGTTAAAAAACGCAACGCAAAAAAAACCGCCAGTGGACAGGAGTACATTCAATTCTAATTGCTCTTGAGAAAAAACGCAAAACGCAAAGAAAAAAAAATCGCCAGTGGGTGGGCGCCCTTAGGGTGGTTTCACATCTGCTTCAGAACCTCCGGACGGAGGTGCCATCGTAGATCCTGCTGAAAATACATGCGGCACTTTTTCCTCCATCCAAAAGCTGGGCAGCAGAGTAGAAGCAGACAGACCCCATAGCAGCCAATGGGGTGCGCTCGGGGATGTTAATTTCCATCCAGAAATGAAACTATTCGGCTCCGGGGATTCCCCTTTCTTGCTACCCCAATGGAGCAGAATCCCCCAGCAGATGTGAAAGCATCCTAAGTCAAAGCTCTGCAAGTTCTCCTAAAGCCACAGTTAGTTTTAAAGTATCTTTATATTAGGCCTCATTCACACGGAAGTCAAAGTCGAGTGATTTTGTCACATTGCTACAATGCTACAAATCGCATGTATGTGCAGCCCATGCTTTCCTATGGGTTACTTCACACATGCGATGCTTTGTAGCATGCGACATCCCGACACAAAAATCTTACAGATCCCACGAAATGCATGTGACTTGTGAGGTTTGGTAGCCCATGTTTCCCTATGGAGCATTCCTCTCTGTTGCAATTTTCATGTGGTGCGATGCAACTTTGACAGTAGGAAATCCTACCGTCAAAGCCATAGCCTAAGCCCAAACAGCAGAAAAAAAATTACACATACATCACCTAAGAAGCGCTGTCAGCCCGGCCGCTTCTTCTCCCCAGGTCCCCGACATTTGTCTTCTACTTTTTTTCTGGCCGGTGATTGAAAAATCGCCACCTCCTGGAAGCGCTGCCTCTGATTGGCTAATGCTTAGCCAATCACAGCCAGTGCTCGATAAACTTATCACAGCCATTCATCGACTGCTGGCTCTGATTGGCTAAGCGTTAGCCAATCACAGCTAGATACGAAGAAAAACATCAGTGCCGGGGACCTGGGGAGCAGCTGCAGCGGAGACACGGACAGCGCTTCTAGGTGGTGATGTATGCTTTTTTAAAAAACTTTTTTTTCAGCTACAGCTGATTTTCAGGGTAAGGCTTATATTTCAAATTCTACAAAGTCGCAGTATAACCGCAAGAAACCACAGCAATACGCACAGACGAGCGATACTATATCGCTGCAATTTTCTCACGGTGATGCCATGTCGCCTCTGTGAACAAGGCCTAACTGACAATGTGAGAGCATTGTGGTATAAAACTAGCTTTAAATTAATTAAGCATTATTCTGCAATTACTAAGTAGACACTACAGATTTTCTAATGTTATACAGTAATTAAAATGGCCTTAAGGGTCCATTTAGACAGGAAGAATGTCGGGTAAACGATGCCCAACACTTGTCCCCGCATGTCCTCACTCCTGTGCTGTGATATGGGAGCTAGTATCACTAGCTCGCTCACAAAGAGGGCGGGGAGGCTGCAGGAGATTTCTCCCCTCGCGCTCCCCCGCCCCTCTCCATTCACCTAAAATAGTGTCCGTTCAATACTGAATGGCCGCTATTTACACTGAACGATCAGCAATCAGCTCATCGTCCATCGTTTATGCAACACTGAGCAATGATTGTTCAGTGTAAATAGCAGCTGTTCAGTAGTGAACGGCCGCTATGTTAAGTCAATGGAGAGGGCTGGGGGAGTGAGAGTAGTGAAATCTCCTCCAGCCTCCCTGCTGTGAGCCAGCGATACTAGTTCCCGTGCAGCAGCATGAGAGCGAGTATGTGCAAGGACGAGTGTCGGGCATCGTTTGCCTGACATTCCTCCCGTCTAAATGAGGCTTAAATCAGACATTCACTTTAGAAGGGTTGTTTGATTTAGAAGTCCAGTTTTAAAATGCAGTATTAGTTAGTTCATTGTACAAAGAGGTCAGTCATTCAGGACTGACAATAATTAGTGAGTCAAGAGCAGCTACAAAGAGCTTTTCTTCCTTTGAAGGTCCCAGCATATCAGCACATTCCACAGACCACCCATTGATTCCAATAGGCACAAAAGTATCACTCTTAAGGACTCTTTAGGAGAAATGTACCTGCATGAATACCAATATTAAACTATAGGCATAGTCATTAAACAGCTTGCCTCTCTTCTGTCTCTCACTGTCTCTGTCTTCTTTGTCTCCCTATCTCTCTCTCTCTTACCAGAAATGATCTGTGTTGATGAAGTAATGTGATATACCGCATGTTCCAACTAAGATTTGATAATGTTCCTTATTTTTCACTGCTCTGTAATAAGGATGCACCTTTCCATCCTTCCACTAGAGTGCAGTAGTGCATCAGCTCTACATTGCTGCATAGTTGAGGTTTTGGAAAATATCATGTTCCGGTTAAGCTGTGTAGATACATTTGTAAAATGTTATATTGAGATGTTAGAAATTAAACACTTAAGTTTCTTTCTTGTTTTTGAAATATTTTACCAACTTTTATAAAACGTTTCCTTCCAGTCACGTCTACTTGCATTTCTTTGTGTATTCGTGTGTTGAACTCCATATATTTAGGCCTCATGTCCACCGGCAGGTCGGATTACGCATGCGGGAACCTACAGTGGAATCCGACCCTGCCTGCGGCCGAGGACCGTGCGTACCTGTCCGAGTCTTTATTTTTCTTTACTGCGGATGTGTGTGGAAGCGCCGGTGCACATTTGCAGTAGAGGGTTTCTGCTTTACCATGGAATTGGCGGCTCGTCCTTAAGTTAAATTTCGGACGGGCCACGGATCAGACGCTTCCCTTGACTTCAAGGGAAGCCGTCCGTGCGGGAGCCGTGTTGAAATGGAGCATGCTGTAATTTGATTTCCACATCCAAAAATCCGTAAATGAAATTCGCATGTTTTAATTCAGCTGCGGACGTGCATTTTTCCCTATGGGTGGCTTGAATTGTGGATCGTCCGCGCGGATGTCCCACGCAATTCAAATCCGCCCGTGGACATTGGGCCTTACAATGGTAATTTAAGGTTTTTCAAGTGGAGCATGTAAATGTTTATAATTTTCTAAACGTGTTACTTGAGTTAAGCATATGTAAATCTGATGATTATTTGTGCCCTGTGTCTTTTAATGTCCAGGTTGTCACATTGTGCTCCTGGGACCTGCAGGTCTATGGGTTTCCAGGAGCACGCTGTTTGGCTGGTTGGTTTGGTTGGCTGATGGTGTGGAGTTCTTCAGCTAGCCTATCACCAGCGGTCTTGTGCATATAAATACCGGTCCCTATTACTAGAGGGGGCTAGTCGTTTACTCATTATCTCACTCCCAGGCAGTACTTGGTGTTATGCCTGCTGCTACTTTTTTTTGGTGTTAAATCTCTTTTTTATTAAAGTCTCAAATCAATTTCACATATAATAACTTGTCATGTCTCAATGAACCTTTGATATCAACATACATTTTTCATATAGCCTACAATTACAATACTGTTCAGAGCATACAATATCAAAGACAGTAACTTCCTGAATTCTTAAGCATGACATTTCCTATAACCGTATTATCCTCGCTAAGAATTCCATATCAAAACATTGCCAATCAACTGTCTGAAACTCAATGTAACTTTTTAGTTAGCAAACTCATACCCTCAAAATTGTGAAGGCATGATAATGAATATGGGGGGGGGGGGGAGGTGGGAGGGAAAAAGGGAAGGGGAGGGGGGTGATGGATGGGGGTACATCCCACTGTTTCTTCTTTTGGTGGCTCTCAGCTGGAATCTATGTTTCAGGGTAGATTCTTCCAGAAAGATATATTTTCTGAAGTGTGTGTTTTTTTTTCTAGAGTAGGTTATCAACTCGACAGAAATCTATCTATATTAGGAGTATAACAGTAACCTAAAAATATATTGCAGGGAGTGTGCCTACCTTCTTCTATCTCTGGACGCACCCTCCTACATGGTGACAAAACTATGGAGCAAGTACTGACTGGTAGAGCATAAACATATCCTCTATTCCAGCCAGTAAAGTGACCCCCTTGGGTCACACTAGGAACACCTTTTATCCTTGAGCTTCGATGGTTGCCCAATATGAAATTGTTACCTTCTTCGATTAGGAAGCCAACCTTTTGATTATTTTTTTCCTGTCTTTTTGTGTGTCTGTCTTTAGCCCCGTTCTTAATTTTAAACTAAGTATAATAAAAATTAAGTTTTAGGCCGACCGACGCTTCCCATAGCATTGTTATGGAAAGCGCCGGCACCTGTCCACGAGTGCAGAATCATTACGATTCTCCACTTGCGGCGGGCAATTCGCAGCATGCTGAGAATTGCCCGGATTCTCCGCGGTCAGCCTATCTATTAGATAGGGCTGACCGGCAGAGATTCGCCGGTGGCTTCTGCTCCTGGGCGGCGGCTCCCGCGCCAGAGCTTCGCTGCGGGATACCACATCGCCCGTGGACAGCCGGCCTTAGGGTTTTCCCTTTGTGAGCCTAAAGCTACATCAGATTTTCACATGATTCCTAAAAATAGATAAAGACAACCAAATCAAACAAATAAGTCAAATAAGCTTAGACTTTGTTATGTATTTATTGAAGGAAAATTAAAGGGGTTGTCTCGCGAAAGCAAGTGGGGTTAAGCACTTCTGTATGGCCATATTAATGCACTTTGTAATATACATCGTGCATTAAATATGAGCCATACAGAAGTTATTCACTTACCTTCCCTGTGCTGGCGTCCCCGTCTCCATGGCTCCGTCTAATTTCAGCGTCTAATCTCCCGATTAGACGCGCTTGCGCAGAAGGGTCTTCTCCCATCTCTTCGGTCCGGCACGAGCGGCATTCTGGCTCCGCCCCCCTTCTACGCGTCATCGCGTAGCTCCGCCCCGTCACATGTGCCGATTCCAGCCGGAATAACTTCTGTATGGCTCATATTTAATGCACGATGTATATTACAAAGTGCATTAATATGGCCATACAGAAGTGTATAACCCCACTTGCTTTCGCGAGAGAACCCCTTTAAGCAATATCACACGTCTGTGAGTAGCAAAAATATGTGAACCTTTAGGATTAGCAGATAATTTAAAAGTAAAAATTACAGTCAGGTGTTTCAAATCAATGAGATGCCAATCAGATGTGAGAGAACAACCTGTTTTATTTAAAGAACAGGGAAGAGATCTATCAAAGTCTGATCTTCACAAGACGCTTGTGGAAGAGTATCATGTCATAAACAAAGAGATTCCTTAAGATGTGTAAAGAAAGTATATTTAGCTGGCTATTTGAAGTCATCATTTTGTATTGTTTCAACCATGTATGATCGCATATTGAATTTTGTAGTCTTGTAAATCTCTGGGCGTACTACCACCATGGTCTGGGAATAAGTCTTATTACTCTGTCTCACATATTTGCGATCGGCCGCTCCTGACTATGTGTGTTTCAGATTGATAACGCATCAGCACTGACCTCCACAGTGTACATGTGCTGTTTATATGATGCTAGGTTATCTAAAATGTTCGTTACTGTGTATGAAAAGTTGGAAAGTCCCGAATGAGACAGAAGCTCTGTACCTGTGATTAGGGGACTACTGTTGCAGTTTTGGGATTTCCCAGGAGTTCTCTGTCTTCATTGGTGCTTTCGCAATTGATGTCCGGTCAGCTGATGTTTGCAGGGCCCCCTTGGTGTTGTAAGTACTTAATCTTTGTTTATATTGATAACAAAAGTGTACGGAATATCACTATATGAATTATTGAATTGACAGATAATGTTATTAATAAAATTGTGTTGCACTCAACTTCTTGTCCTTCTTTAAAGTTGTATCCAAACTTTAATCACAAAAGCCTTGGTAATATATGACCTCAGAAGAAGAGTTGTTGATGCTCATTGGGCTAGAAAAGGTTATAAAACTATCTCTAAAGACTGCACCAATCCATAGTCAGACAGAATGTCAATAAATGGAGGAAAATCAGTACCATGATTATCAGGCCTAGGAGTAGTCGAACAACAAAGATCACACCAAGAGCCAGATGCATAATAGTCTGCAAGATCCCAAAGAAACCCAAGGTAACCTCTAAGCAGCTAAAGGTCTTTCTCACATTGGCTAATGTTAACGTTCATGAGTCCACCATCAGGAGGACACTGAACAACAATGGTGTGCATGACAGGATTGCAAGTCGCTGCTGTCAAAAAAGAACATTGCAGACCATCTGCAATTTGCTAAAGAACACCTGAACAAGCCAAAAAGCTATTAAAATAATGTTTTGTGAGACCAAAATAGAGCATCTTGACTTAAATGAGAAGTGTTATGTTTGGAGAAAGAAAAACACTGTATTACAAACCCATATCATTTGAGAAACATGGTGATGGCACTATCATGGTTTGGGACTGTTTTGCTACATCTGGACCAGAACGGCTTGCCATCCTTGATGGAACAATGAATTCTGAATTATATCAGCGAATTCTAAAGGAAAATGTAAGGACATCTGTCTGTGAGCGGGATCTCAGGATAATGTGGGTCATGGAAAAAGATAACGACCCAAAGCACACAAGTCGTTCTACAAAACGATGGTTAAAGAAGAATACTGTTAAAGTTTTGCAATGGCCAAATTAAAGTTTTGATCTTAATCCTATGGAAATGTTGTGGAAGGACCTGAAGTTGCAGTTCATGGGAGAAAACTCACCAACATAAGAGAGTTAAAGCTCTTTTATAAGAAGGAATAGGCTAAATATCCTCCAAGTCAATGTGCAAGACTAACAAATAACAGAAATGTTTAATTGCTGCATAAGGGGGTCACACCAGATAGTGAAAGCAAAAGTTCTCATATTGTTTCTTCAGTAAATAAATTACAAAATCTAAGATTTTTGACTCATTTGCTTGATTTTGTACTCTTTATCTACTTTTATGTAGCATTGCGGCATGTAAAGGGCTCACAGAGGGAGTGCGCTCCCTCTGGGACGCCATTGGTCCTCCACAATGCAATCACAGAGGGCCGATGGGTTGCCAACAGGATGCCAGTTACAGGCGTCCTACTTTGCCATTGCCTATGATCGCTTTATCATAGCAATCATAGCAGCTATGGCTCAGGTCCCTTCAGGGATATAAAAAGTGTAAAGAAAAGTTAAAAATAGTATAAAAAAAGAAAAATGTAAAAAATCCCCCCAGTTTTTTTGTTTTCTTCCCTATTGGGGCTCGGTCAGACAAGCAATTTTTTTAGCGCATGACTAACCGCGCTTAAAAAGTGGCTCTATTAGAACTAATGCTTTTCAATGAAAGTGTTCACATGTAAGTTTACTGGAAGCGCTAAAAAAAACGCACCTACAAAAGATAGGACATGTGAGTGCAAATACACTCGTTCACGCAATTTTTTTACATGTGATGTGCAATTTTTTTTAGCGCGGCTATTCATGCACTAAAAAAAATCGCTCGTCTCACCGAGGCCTTAGTATAAATTTTTTTAAATTAAAATCCAACATATCTGGTATCGCCATAATCTTTGAAAATTCCTGGAGAACAGGAGAAGTCTCAAAAGATTGGAAAAGGGCAAGAAAGGGAAAATGGTGGAACCAGGAAACTACAGGCCTGTGAACCTGACTTCTATAATGGAAAAGATCTTTAAACAAATTATTAAACGGCATGTATGCAAGTACTTGGATGAGAAAGGAATAATTAATCAGAGCCAGCATGGGTTTGTAACGAACAAGTCATGCCAGACTAATCTTATTTCCTTCCATGACAGAATCACTGACTGGGTTGATCAGGGCAATGTGGTGGATATAGTATATCTTGACTTTACTATAGTATTTGACAAAGTATCTCATACCATACTTATTGAAAAAATTGCCAAGTATGAGATTGACAAGGCAACTGTTAGGTGGATTCACAACTAGCTGAGTCATCGTACTCAGAGTGGTCATAAATGGCTGCACATCCAAGTGGAAGAATGTCTCAAGTGGGGTACCACTAGGCTCTATCCTGTCCTCAGTGTTGCTCAACATTTTTATAAATGATTGAGAAGGTATTGAGGAATGTTTTGGAAAGCTGATTGGAAAGGTATTGATCAAGTTTGCCAATGACATAGAGCTAGGAGGGATGGCTAATACTAGAGAAGAGAAAGAGAGGGGGTTTTAAAAGATCTGAACAAGCTTGAACAGTGGGTGGTGACTAGCAGAATGGTATTTATCAAGGAGAAATACAAGGTCCTACATGTGGGTAAGAAAAATAAAAAAGTGCATACTCTATGGGAGAAATTGAGCTGAGCAGCAGTGCCTATGAAAAATACTTGGGTATACTGTTAGATCACAGACTGAACATGAGTCAACAGTGTGATACAGCAACAAGAACGGCAAACACAATTCTGGGATGTATTAAGAGAAGCATAGAGTCTAGATCACGTGAGGTAATTATCCTCCTCTACTCTTTCTTAGTCAGACCTCATCTGGAATACTGGGTCCAGTTCTGGGCACCCAACTTTAAAAAAGACAGACAAACTGGAGCAAGTTCAAAGAAGAGTTATCAAGATGGTGAGCGGTCTGCAAATCATGTCCTATGAGGAACGGTTAAAGGATCTGGGAATGTTTAGCTTGCAAAAAAGAAGGGTGGGTGGAGACTTAAAATTCTAACAAAGGAACAGCACAATGCAGAGTCCAAATGCAAGGATACTCCAGGATTGTTATTTCATGAGAAGTGCAAAAATTTGCTAAACAAAACATGTCAGGGGAGCAGACAGGTCCTCTTTAGGGTAATGAAAAGCTGTCATAGAAAATTGGATCTAGATAATGCAGAGCTCTTCTGCAGAGGTCTAATTGTATAATCCAAAAGAAATAAATGCAATCACACCATGATTTTTATTTATAACAGCAGATTCACATTATGAAGAATTGCAAAGTTTTATCAAAACAAATATATTGCCAATTTTAATCATTTTAAACTGGAACATTGCAAATTGTTCAACTTGTTTAAATGACTGCAACTCTATGGGACTTTTCACACAAGACGGAATTACACCACAGGGCTCAGCCAAATCCGCAGCTGCAGAATTCCACACGAAAATCTGCAGATAGGTTTTAAGCCATTTTCAATTCTGCATCAAAATTCGCAGATGGTCTGCAGATTTTGGTGTGGAATCAACCACAGCTTGTGGTGCACCGTGCAGCCTATTCCGTCACATGGGAAAAATCCCTATGAGTTCCACTGAACTATTGAAGAAGAAAGTCAAAAACGCCTTTTGGGTTTTTGAGGTTTTTATACATTTGAAAAGCTTTTTTGCCATTCTTGTAATTTACGAATACCACACATAGTAACTTGGGTAGGAAAGCATGAGTGGAGAATGTTAGGGCAGATTTACTAATCTAAATGGGCCAGAATACAAGCTGAAATTGAGAATGAATTCTGGTGCCATGTCATTGCCACATTTTTTAAGTGCTTAAGATACTTTTTGTGCCTCACTAGATATTTTTAAAAAGTGTATAAAAAAATGGCGCATGACTTAGGGACTTTGTAAAGTACACCAGATTTATTAATGGTGTGCACCTACTCTTTGGTACAAAATGATGGTGCAAAGTAAGCCTTGAGTTGGTATAAAGAACAGAAAAAATATCTACCTTCTGGTAAAATGTGCCAATCTACCACAGTGTGTGCCACTGTAATGAACACGGTGCATCTTCTTGTCTAAGTTTACGCTATCTAAATTTTAGTCAGAATTAGTAAATCTGCCACAATGTCTTTCTTCAGTCCATATTAGAGTTGTTCACTTAAATGTGTGCTCTTCATGCATAAGGCACTGCATAGGAGAGCTGTTATGTCTGAGCTGGACCTAAAATACCCCGTCTGGATAGGATGTAATCTGTTGTCTTAAAGAGGACAGATATGAACACACTATATTAATATGGAGAACATCAGCTATTAATAATAGAACCAAAGAGTGGAGAAACAGGAACTCTGACCCT
Organism: Eleutherodactylus coqui; assembly: GCF_035609145.1. Classification (NCBI taxonomy): domain Eukaryota; kingdom Metazoa; phylum Chordata; class Amphibia; order Anura; family Eleutherodactylidae; genus Eleutherodactylus; species Eleutherodactylus coqui. The sequence continues at coordinate 42,173,699 of NC_089848.1, forward strand.
AACCTACTAATACAATGAGGCCCAACCTGAAAGCAGAGTACCCATCCTGATGAAGGCGACCCCATGTCATAAACATGGGGCGCCTCTAACTTTCCCTAGATGGAAAATAGGGATGCTAATGCTGCAGAGAACTAAAAATAATAGGCTAAAGATCGAAACAAGCATGTAATGCACAAGATGGCACACTATAGCAAATCCGTCAGGAGAGATATGTAACAACACCCTAGTATTTTCACCAAACAGACTTATCTGAGAATGGAGCAAATGGGAGCCACCAACTTGACCAGATTCAACAGCTAACAAATATAACCGGAGCCCTCCATGAGGAGGAGGTGGAATAAATGAACACAGACAAGCACTGATTGGCCAGCTAGGACACATGCCTGCCAGCCAACCAATCCTTCCACTCACCTGCAGAGAAGTGCTTATGTCAGCGCCCAGCGCTGAAACGACTGCATGCACCAGATGCCATGACATCCCCACAATCCTGATTCGACAATTTCTTACTTTGGGGGAACCTAGAATATCATTACATTGATATGGATAGCCCATTGATTCCAATAAGAACTATGTGATGAATCATTTTTGTGGGAATTCTGCAGGGAATGTCAAAACTAGGGTTTCAGTGTGCTATCAACTCAACATTGGAAGAACTTCCAAATAATTAAGATAAATATCTGCAGCTGCGCTCTAAAAAATTAATAGTTTTTTAAAGCAGGAAAAAATAAGAGATGGACTCACCTGGTGTGGGGGACCCATCTAAAACGACAGGCTCCCACACTATTTGTCCAGATATGCCTTCATTAGGATGCTGCTACATACACCTAATCCCTATACTGTTCCGGAAGTTCAGGGAGAGCCTCCGTATTTAAATACAGTATTTACTGTATTTAAATGAAAACAAGTTACTTCCTTTAGAGGAGAGGAGAAGGTGGGGTCCAGTGCGTCTCCTTAAATAGACAGGTTTGCCTTGCAGTAAATGGCTAGGAAGATGTTTGGAGAAACATTCTTGAAGACTTTTATTAGTTTCTCAAGAGCGTATAATCCAGAAAAATATCTATTCTTTACAATAGATATCTTGTCACTGCTGAGAATTCCTTCCACTCTCTCTTCCTCTTTGTCAACCACCAAGTCTTTAGGAATGTTAGGTCAAACATCAAACTACTAATGACCATCTGTCCTTCAGAGAGTGAGTGAGTTACATGCTCCGCCCCTGATCACAAAACACTGATGTCATCAAAGGTTCTTCATCCTGAGTGAGTTACATGCTTCGCCCCAGATCACATGACTGTGACATCATCAAAGGTTCTGTAAGCCCACAGCTGCTGTCCGGCTAGGTGTTCGTTAGTATTCAATATCACCTGAAGCCACGGGGTTTGTAGGGGATGGAATGCTACCGAACACCTACAGAAGCCGTGTGCTTACAGAACCTGTGTGGAAGGAGCCCAGTGGTCACATGATCAGTGTGTGCAGGACTCTGCTGTGCTGCTTTTGTATGAAGAATGTATGTAGCAGAGCTGTATGTGATGTACATGTAACAGTGGTGTGTGTATGACATGCATGTAGCAGAGCTGTGTGTGACGTGTAAGCAGCAGAGCTGTGTGGCTCATTGCGCCACCAGAAACACTGGTACTATACAATTTCCTAATAATTACTAGTCTTCCTAATAATAAGGAGTTGTCAAAAACCCACAATCTGACACACATCCCAGCAATTAATTACTAGATATTTATCTGATCTTTGATTTTATAAGCAAATATATTTTGCAATTATGGAAATTATTTTGGGTTTCAGTTATAAAAATGAAATAACTAACATAGACCAATGAAGTTGCCACAATAATGTATCACATTTCTGCATTTTATTACCCCTCTACTATAAATAATGGCTGGAATTTGTATGATTCACTAAAAAAGGTTTTCCTTGCAATAATTTCTGATGTGTAAAATTACTTTTGACTTTTCCAATTAAAAATGGGACTATCCTTCTTATATCACAATAGTCCAGTAAATGTAATATTAACAATATAAAATGTCTAAAGCACTGAAAGTTAAGAACAGCAAAAACATGCTTCACTCAAAATAACTGATCAGATAAACTTTAATCAGCCTAGTGCAATTTCTGTAAATGTAAACCAATATTGTGGACTACATAGGCTTGTGCATACAATGGCAGGACCAGTCTCAATCAATGCACATGCCTATGTAGTCCACAGTCTGCATGCAGCTGCAGCTTTGCAAGAGGACATTGCCAAGGAGGGTAAGTATAATAGTCCCATCACTGAATTCGGGGTTCCAGCTCCAATGAGCTCCATGGTTTAGTTTATGGAGCTCATAGATGCTGATGGATTAATAAATCATTCTTCAATATGATGATTCACTTTGAACCATTAATAAACGTAGAACACAACTAAGTAGTGAAGCATTTTAGAATGTCATGCCGTCTGCAGTAGTCTCTGTGATGATTGGTCTGAGCACGTGACAATTGGTTAGTACTGGACGTGGAGAAGACTTCGTAGAAGACTGAGTCGTTGTATAGTCATCAGTGTCCGGTGTGAATGTAGGAGATTCAGTATTTTCCTCTGTTACCTGTAAAGAAAATGAAGTTTAGTAAATGAAGTTGTTTTTGATTGTGACTACAGAACAATGTTATGAAAGTAAATTTCCAAGACGTATAGGACATTCTAGGAATCTGCACGGTTCCTTATATCTGAATAGACAGTCATTTTTACATTTTTCTTACAGAGCTGCATTGTCATTGTAAAAGTTTTAGCAGAAGTATCAGACAGAAAAAGGTCACATGGTTTTTCACCTAAATCTGCATCTCTCTGCTTCCATACATTTTTTACTTTTGGATGACTATTTTTGGGTCCATGGTCTGTGTGGCGTGCACCGTGATTCAAAGACCTCCTCACCTTAAGTGGTTATTTTGCATTTAAGTGCTGCTGACTATCTGTGTTTGCTAACATGCTACACAGGGTTCGGATCAGAGCTTCCACTCCGACCCTGCTATTTCCAGATGGCCACCTACTGGATAACCCTTTAAGTTTACTTACTGTTGGTTTTCCAACCACATCAGCTAGCAATTTGTTCCAAGTAACTACTAGTCTTTCATTAAATATTTTCTTATGTTGCTTCTTATCTTTCCTCCAACTAATTTAGGATTGTGCCCATAGTTCTTGTGATAAGTTTACTAATAGAAATCACTTCCGCGCTGGACCTTATTTATACCATTATAACATTGTTGACACTTGTTGGCGTACACTGTAAATGTTCGATGGCTGTCAGGTGTCATTGTGTAGAGTGGGCTTGGATGCTGAACCCCTCTCTATATATGGTGGTGGTTGGCTGTTTGACTGCTGACTCCCGGCCGCAACTGATGGGATCAGAAATAACTCCAATTGCAGCAGTTATCTCTTTAGATGTTTCTGTCAGTTCTGACAACGGCATTTAAAAAGCCCAACAGAGGCAGAGGGTTCCCTCTGTCACCCGAATGGTTCACCTGGATATTGGAAAAAGCCCTTTAAGTCCAATTTGCTATAACGTATCTACAAGCTTTCCCTGCTTCTTGATATCTCTTATAGGCAGACTTATTTATTTTACAATATTACTTACTTCTTTAATAAAGCATAATGGGTCATTATTAGGGATGAGCGAGTATACTCGCTAAGGCACTACTCGCTCGAGTAATGTGCCTTAGCCGAGTATCTCCCCGCTCGTCCCGAAAGATTCAGGTGCCGCCGCGGGGCGGGGAGCTGCGGGGGAGAGCGGGGAGGAATGGAGGGGAGATCTCTCTCTCCCTCTCTCCCGCCCGCTCTCCCCTGCTCCCCGCCGCAACTCACCTGTCAGCTGCGGCAGCCCCCGAATCTTTCGGGACGAGCAGGGAGATACTCGGCTAAGGCACATTACTCGAGCGAGTAGTGCCTTAGCGAGTATACTCGCTCATCCCTAGTCATTATTCCTTTTACTGTTGCTAATTAGTTTGTCACATATTGTAATTTAGTTGCCTTTAAGATGGCGATTTTAATAGTGTCCACTGAGCACATATGATACTACTGCTGTTTTATTCTAACCTTTTAACTCATTTTTTAAATACTTACCCATTTCTTAGAAATTGGTCTTTAAAGTCTAATATTTTGGAGCCTCTTCCCATGTGACCCCTTAGGAGATGGTGCCTTGATTTTCAAATTATCTTGTTTTAATCTAAATTATGAAGTCATAAGAAGAAAACAAGTCATTAAACTATATTACCCTTTGTAAGTTATAGCTATATAAAGAAAAAAGGGGTTGAAAACAATAAAAATGATCTATTTATCTATCTATCTATCTATCTATCTATCTATCTATCTATCTATCTATCCCCTATCTATCTATCTCTCCCTATATACCTCATATCTATCTATCTATCTATCTATCTATCTATCTATCTATCTATCTATCTATCTATCTATCTATCTATCTATCTATCTCATATCTATCTATCTATCTATCTATCTATCTCATATCTATCTGTCTATCTATCTATCTATCTATCTATCTATCTATCTATCTATCTATCTATCTCTCCCTATATACCTCATATCTATCTATCTATCTATCTATCTATCTATCTATCTATCTATCTATCTATCTATCTATCTATCTATCTATCTATCTATCTCATATCTATCTGTCTATCTATCTATCTATCTATCTCTCCCTATATACCTCATATCTATCTATCTATCTATCTATCTATCTATCTGTCACATATCTATCTATCAACTCACATCTAAAGCTCCGTAGTGCGTGCAAAGAAAGGACCTATCCTATCTTTGGAGCGTGCTTTCCATAGACTCCTATGGGAGCTGGAAAACATGCACCACGCACCTCCGATCGTGTGAACAGGCTACTTCAAATAGCTGGAATTCACCCAGTCATGCAATTTTTTCCACACACAAAGGGCGATCCTTTTGCGCACTTATTCATACACAACAAAACTCTCGTCTGACCGAGGCCTGATATTGCCTTTCAAGATGTGAAAGCTGCCCATGCCATAAACACTAATACAACCCCATACCATCAGTGATGCAGGTTTTTGACCTGAGCACTGATAACAAGCTGGATGGTCTCTTTCCCCTTGAGTTCACAGGACATGGTGTCCATAGTTTTAAAAAAATAATTTCTAATTCTTATTCATCTGACCACAGAACAGTTTTCAATTTTGCTTCAGTCCATTTTAAATGAGCCTTGGCCCAGAGAAGACGCCGGGATTTCTTCATTGTGATGATATATGGCTTTTCTTTGCATGATACAGGTTTAACTTGCATTTGTGGATTGCATGGTGAACTGTGTTCACAGACAATGATTTCTGGAAGTATTCCTGAGCCCATGCAGTAATTTGCATCACAAAATCATGCCTGTTTTTAATGCAGTGCCGCCTGAGTGCCCGTAGATCTCAAGCATCCAATACTGACTCTCTGCTTTGTTTGTTGTGCACATGAATTTCTCCTGATTTTCAGAACCTTTGATATTATGTACTGTAGATGGTGGGATATTCAAAGTCTGTACAATTTTATGTTGAAGAATATTTTCTGAAATTGTTCCACAATTTTCGGATGCAGTTTTTCACAGATTGGTGAACCTCCGACCATCTGTGCTTCTGAGACACTCTGCCTCTCTAACATGCTCTTTTTATGCACAGTCAGTTAGTAGAAAATTGACCTTCCAGCTGTTTTTCATTAGTAGAACTTACTTTTCCAGCCTTTTGTTACCCCTGCTGAAACTTTTTTGCTGCTGACATCAATATCTAAATGAGTTCATTTTTTTAAAAAGTGAAATGGAAAAAGTCTTACTTTCAACTTCTGATATGTGTTCTATGTTATATTGTGAATTAAATATGGTTATATGAGAATTCAAAATCATTGCATTATTTTTTTTATTTACATTTGTTTACATTTTAGAAATTGTTACAACTTTTTTGGAATTGGGGTTGTAATTACCCTTCCTCCTTTATTTATGATCTTCCCATGAAACATCAATCTAATATAAAAAAGCCTACAGTTTTTTCCTTGCACCACACTTTGACCCCTTTGTGTGACCTTTGGGGGATGATTTTGGTGTGATTAGATTTGTGACATCCTCACCAGGGCCGTAAAATCATAAAGTTTGAGTTTGGTACATTGAGTGACCTATTAGGCCAGGTCAAAGTTCCTATGTTAAGTCTAGCAGCACTATTGTGCTTCAGCCAACAGCGCCACTAGGGAGAGTCAGGGCTCCTTCACACTGGCGAGGGCAATATCGGACTGTGAATCACAGGCCAATTTTGCCCTCGCAATCCATGTGGAAACCCCTGGATGCAAGGCGTTTTAACATGGAAACTGCCACACATCCCTGCGGGGATGAAGGAATCCCAGTATCACAGCCGCATCAGGGGATCGTGATGTTCTCCCATTGACACAATTGAAAAGAGACACAAAAACTCAAGTCTTCAGTGTTGATGTTCATTAACTATATGCATCTTTAGGGAGCAAACAAGTTAAAAGGGCGGTCTCACACACTCTTGAAAAAATGCTGCAGTTTTTTATGTTATTTTTTGAGCCAAGGCCAATAGTGAATTCACATCCTTCCTTCTTCTGTATCCAGTTCTGGCATTAACTCAAAAAACTGCCCCAAAAACTGCAGTGGTGCTTTTTCAAAAAACATTCTACGTTAAACCACCCTAATAAATACTCACGTCAATCTTTTCTTTCTGGTTCCATTAGGACATTTTGCTTTCAGGGCTGCTGGAGGATATTTGTTTATTGACACTGTAAGGAAACCAGAACACATGCAGGTAAGAACTGTATAAAAACTAGTAGGCAAGAAAGCAGGCAATAAATATTACACTGACATTTCAATGCAAGCTTCATCTTGTAATGTCCTTTAAATAAAGCCAAGAAGTAATTGAAAAGCTAAAGTCCGACTAGTTAATGAGTTTAATTGCTAGACTTGAACAAGATTTGGTGCAGTTTTTAATGCATTTTTTGTTAGTGACATGTCAAAAAGTTTGATCAATGGAGGTCCTGCTGCTGAAACCCAAGCGGATTGCTAGAAAAAGGGGGGCTGCAGCGGTACACCCCATCGGCCATATTTGTTATTTGCTGTCTTCTCCTGACAGCTACAGATGGCATCATAAAGGTCTACAAAATATAGCAATACACCACTGTGCATCCATCTTCAGCTGGAAAGTAACAGACAGCCAACTGGAAGTAGTGCTCGGGTGAGTGCTGCAGCTCCCGTGATCTACCAATCAGCGGGGGTCTCAGCAATGGGATCTCCACTGATCAAATCTATTCACATCTCTCTATGATATGTCAACCATTAGTTAAAAGTGTAGTTACTCTTTAAGGATCTTCAGAGTCCATAAATCATTATAATTAACATTACTGCAATTAGAAAAGTATGGTTTGGAAGTAAACGCACAGATTTTAGCAGGTGCGGATTTCAAGACCCATAGGGATAACATTTTGATGCAAAAATGTCCACATGGACTAATTCCGTCCCGAGTTAAATGTCCCTAAGGCCTCGGTCAGACGACCGTTTTTTGCCACAATTTGGGGATGTGCATGCGATCTGCGCATATATAGAACCATTGCTTCGCAATGAGATCGGTCACATGTTCGCTTTTTATGCCGATATGCGATAAATTATAGGACACGATGAATCGCAGATCGCGCCTATCTGCGTTCTGCGATTCCTTGTGTTCTATATATGCGCACAATGGGGCCGGTGGCAGCAGCGCCGACCCCATTGAGAACATATACTATAAAGATCATTCTCCTCTGCCACAGCTGTAACAGCTGTGACAGAGAAGAACGATGTTCGCCCATTGAATTCAATGGAGCCGGCAATACAGCCGGCTCCATTGAAAGCAATGGGCTGCCGGCGAGCGCGGCATGAATTTTCGGGAAGGGCTTAAAAATATAAGCCCTTGCCTGAAAACCATCCAAAAATGTGTAAAAAAATAAATAAATATATATATATATATGTATATATATATATACTCACCTTGTCCCTGCAGCCGGAGTTCAGCCGCGGCCGGACGGCAGTTCTCCTGAACTGCTCTGTGTAGTATTCAGCAGGCGGGGATTTAAAATCCCCGCCTGCTGAATGCGCTGCCTCTGATTGGTCACAGCCTTCACCAATCAGAGGCAGCTCTCACTCACCCATTCATGAATTCATGAATGGGTGAGTGAGTGCTGCCTCTGATTGGCTCAGCGCAAGGACCAATCAGGGGCAGCTCTCAGCTATTGAATGACAGATTTTTGGAGGGTTTTCAGGCAAGGGCTTATATTTTTAAGCCCTTCCCGAAAATTCATCCCGCGCCCGCCGGCAGCCCATTGCTTTCAATGGAGCCGGCTGTATTGCCGGCTCCATTGAATTTCAATGGGCGGACAACGCTCCTTTGATCGGGCCCGTTTCGCCGAAAACGCTGCTAGCTGCAGATTTTTTGGCGAATCCTCGGCCCTGGTCACGCGATTTGTGGATGCGCTTCTGTCATGCGATCTGCAAATCGCGGCAAAAAACGGTCGTCTGACCGAAGCCTCATAGTGCACTTTTTTCACAATGGACTCAGAACATAGTCTGGGAGTAAACTCATCAATGTTTTTATAATGTCCTGTGTGTTATCTGCCTTCAAACACCAAACTATACAGGTACATTTTGAACACTTACATTTAACAGAATTGAGAAATGCCCGGATAAATCTGGCGGCATATCCAAAATTTGGCTTGTGAACTTGACCAAGTTGCAGCAGGTGACTTTCTGTCGGGGTGCTTGGAAGTTCCATCAGTTCATTATTGTCATATGTTCTACCAATGAAAAGTACAAACAGAGCAAAGCCTTGACACTTGGCTTGCAAAGAAACTTCCCTCAGAGTTTCTTTATCCCACTCGCTTGTCTCTCCAGATAATATCATGACGATGGCTTTATTTTTCTTCAGGTCTGATGTTTTAGACATGATGTTTTCTAGCATCCATTTCAACGAAAGTCCAAAAGAAGGAGGATCTCGTAATTGATGGGTGTTTTGCTGGAGGTGTCTCTTCATGAGCTGTGGACTATTATATGTTGAGAAATCAAACTCAAGGTAAGGCTTCCCTTGATTGCTTGTGTTGAAGCCAGGGGGCGCACTACTGACCACGGCCACTCGCGCACCAGTGTTCGGAATGTCAAGCCCATCAATTATTGTACTAATAAGGTTTCTTGATGCTTCATATTCATCAACTTTCATATGATAAGAGCTATCCAGGAGAAAACCCACATCCATTGCTGCCTTTTTCAAGGCGGAACTATTTTCGGCACAGAATACATCTGGTTTACATGTATCTGAAAGCAGAAGAAAAACAGACAACAACAATTTAGGGAGGATGAATCAAACAATAGTTGTATATGAGTGAAAAGGGCAAACGGATTAAAATCTATAAACAATGTTAAGATTTGTAAAATTGTGCCGAAAAATATGTCGGAGCACACGACTAAAATGCGTTCAGAAGAATTCACATTCAAGACTTGAAACTATTAAATTGTATCTCTGACTATTAGGACTAGGGATGAGCGAGCGTACTCGGAAAAGCACTACTCGTTCGAGTAATTTGCTTTATCCGAGTATCGCTGTGCTTGTCCCTGAAGATTCGGTGCCGGCACGGAGCGGGGAGCTGCAGGGGAGAGCGGGGAGGAACGGAGGGGAGATCTTTCTCTCCCTCTCTCCCGCCCGCTCTCCCCTGCTCCCTGCTGAGACTCACCTGTCAGCCACAGCGGCACCCGAATCTTCAGGGACGAGCACAGCGATACTCGGATAAAGCACATTACTCGAGCGAGTAGTGCGTTTCCGAGTACGTTCGCTCATCCCTAATTAGGACCCTTTTACACGGAATGTTTATCTTCAAAAAATTATTCAAATGAGCTAAAATGAAAATTATCATTAATTTTCACCAATTTGAATAATTGTTTGAAGATAAAAGGTAAATGCAGCCAACGATCGAGCAATGAACAATAAATTGTTTGCTTTTCACTCGTCGTTCATTTTATGCAGGCATAAAAATCATCGTTGGCTCATTTACTTATCACTCTGTGAACGACTAAACGATTTCTCATTTGAACAAGCCAACGATGTATCTGCCTGTATAAACAGGTTGCACAAGCGAGCTCCGACATCGCTCACTCGTTCAAACGAGAAATCGGCAGTTCTAAATGGACCCCTAAACATTATTCTGTTGAACCTTCTTGACCTTGAAAAAAAGACAACTAGTTATATCATCATCTGAGTAGGGTTTCTTGGCCGTTACTGTAGTTAAGGACTGACTATACACAGAGCCTATCTAGCAGTCTCTCTACAGCTCTGTACTACAGAGCTTTACCTAGCTACTTTATATGTCCTCGTATGTTGGACAACTGGGAATGATAAAGGGTTGCTGCAGCATTACTAGTTGGAAGCATCTTTAAGGTTTCATGTACACAGGTGTATATAGAACCTGTTTGGAGGCATGGCCCCAACCTTTGATATCTCCATGAGGTCCCATATTATACAGATATTCTCTATAATATGACATTTTAATTGGCCAATTGTGCATAAACAGATGTTTTATATGGAATCAAACCCCCAAAAAATCCTATGTATTCCTACATATGAAATCAGGGGCACATAAAGGTACAGTCTGGCCACATACAAACACAGAGAATGTACAGAGCTGTAATATGGCCTTGTGCATGAATCCTTGGACAAAATGTCCTGATCCGTATTTATTATATTTCAATTACACATATAACAATATGATGGACATTGGTTTATTGCTTTACTTACACTTGGTGTACACACTTTGAAAACATATGCTCTTAGTTACTTAGCATATTTATATACAGTAGGTACGTTTAAAGGCGTTGTTCAATGTAATTTTTTATACAGTTTTGGGCCCCCATATCCAAAGCTATATCAAATCAATATATTTGTTGTGGCACCGGTGCACTGCTTTGGCGTTTTGGCTTCATGGCATTTGACAAGTCACATCACTAGGTCTTCTGACCTGGTGATGTCCTATAAGGCCTTTGACAGGTTTACTGGACGTCACTGATGACATCCCTGTTGGACCTCCAGTTGGCTGCAGTTTGGTCCCCCCATATCCAAAACTATATCAAATCAATATATTTGTTGTGGCACTGTTGCACTGCTTTGGCATTTCAGCTTCATGGCATCTGACAGGTCACATCACCAGGTATTCAGGAATCCTATAAGGCCTCTGACAGGTTTACTGGATGTCACTGATGACATCCCTGTTGGACCTCCAGTTGGCTGCAGTTTGGTCCCCCCATATCCAAAACTATATCAAATCAATATATTTGTTGTGGCACTGTTGCACTGCTTTGGCTTTTCAGCTTCATGGCATCTGACAGGTCACATTACCAGGTATTCAGGAATCCTATAAGGCCTCTGACAGGTTTACTGGATGTCACTGATGACGTCCCTGTTGGACCTCCAGTTGGCTGCAGTGGGTAAACAACCCATATGACTACTAAAGACCAAGTAAACAAGGCACTGAAGCGGTAGTGGGGGAGCAACGGGGCAGTCAGGAGGTGAATATTGGTGTTTTTTTAACATGACCCATTTCCCCGCTGTCAATTGGAAATCCCCTTTAATTTTTCCATAAAACAACCCAATATCGATTACCTTTAAAATTGATGAAATGTATCATTGGCATAATTTCATTCTGAAGCATAAATTCTTATTTCTTACCATAACAAATGGTACACTTCATTAGGGTTTCTACTTGTGATTTATAATCCCCAGTTGTCGAAATCTCAATTAACCGAAATGATCCCGAGTCATCAATCTGTTGAAACATCAAAAACATTGTTTAAAGAAACCCTTTATTTTAGATTCTATTTAAAAGGGTTGTACCGGAATTTCAAGTTATCTCTTATCCACAGAATAGGGGATAACTTGCTGATCAATGGGGGTCTCACCAGTGAGACACCCGCCAATCTCAAGAACAGGACTTCTGTGTACCTTTCTCCTATCACTGTGTGGATAGCTTTTTCCACCGCAGTTCCATCAGAAGGAAGGGAGCATTCCACTCATTTCAATCGGGCTGATGGAAATACCCAAAAAGGTGCTTCTCATGTATCTCAGTCCCAATAAAAATGCATGGAGCACTAGTGTGCTTGCACGATCAGCACTTCATTCAGTATCCTCCTCACTGCAGGGGGTGCGGTAACCCTGCAGTGAGGAGGACTGGGGAACTGGGACCCTCACGATCAGCAAGTAATGCCCTATTCTCTGGATAGACTTGGAATATCCAAGATAGCTAAATTGATCTACGCTGATTAGAAGCAGTTTACATCAGTTTTTCAAATACTTTTTTGGACAAGGGACATAATGTGGCTCCTTCCACACTAGTGTTTTCTTTTTGTGTTTTGAATAAAATTTTAATAAAAAAAATATCTCATAAAAGATCTCATTCAACTCTAGAGGACCGAAACGTTGTTCACATCCTAGTCGTGGTTTCCATTTATTACCAAAACCACATTGAGAAGCCAGGTCTGTTGCACATCTGACACCACAAGTACCCAACAGAGTCCATTGACTAACCTCCTGGTTTTATCTTAAAAAATGGCATCTGTCAGCAAAATTTCCAATGAAAAACCACTACGGTAAGTTGTACTCATCTTTTCTTCTCTAGACAATTATTCTTACAGCTATCCAAAATAATTTGAAAGGGGCTTCATCAGAGAAAATAACTTTACCCCAGTTTTTTTAGTCTAATCTCTGTACAGTATTTTCTCTGATGAAGCCACCTTCAAACTGTTTGAGACATCTGGAAGAATGATTATTTGGAAAGAAAAAGGTGAGTGTTACCATGAGTCCTGTGTCATGCCAACAGTAAAGCATCCTGAGACCAGTCATCTGTGGGGTTGGTGTTCATCCAAGGGAGTGTGCTCACTCATAATTTTGCCTATGAACACTGCCATTAATAAGCAATGGTATCCAGACATCCCACAAGAGCAACTTCTCCCAACCATCCAGGAGCAATGTGGTGATGAATAATGGTATTTACAGCATGATGGAGCACCATGTCATAAGGCATAAGTGATAATCAAGTGGCTTGGTGAACAAAACATTTTTGGTCCAGGAAATTCCCCAGATCTTCGCCCCTTTGAGGAACAGTGGTCAATCCTCAAAAACCGTGTGGACAAACAAAAAAAAGAAATTGTGATAAACTCAAAGAACTGCATAGGCAAGAATGGGTTGCTATCAGTCAGAATTTGGCCCAGAAGAGGATATCCAGCAGGCCAGGGTGAATTTCAGAAGCCTTGAAAAAAAAAGGTCAACACTGTAGATATTGAGTCTTTGCCTAAACCTGATGTATTTCTCAATAAAAGTTTAAAAACTTATGAAAAGCTTATTATATTTCATTCCAAGTTGTAAAACAAAATATAATTTAGACCATGCTGCAATGTATACTAGTTCTCTTGTGAATACTGATTTTCCTGAACTCTCTGCCCAAGAATGTTTCTATCTAAGGAGACATTAATAGGAGAAGGATGATGGTATACTTTCACTGTGATATATTGTCAGGGAGAACTGAGACAGAAATGGAATGATTGGTGATAGAAAGGCAGATGAAAACCATGAAAAAGGTAACTTTTAGAAACAAACCATGCACAATAAAGTCCCATTTACATGCAAAGATAATCTTTCAAACAACTGAAAGATTTTGTGATCTATTTGCATAAGGTGTTAATGTCCATTAATGGCCATTAACACTTTATCATCTTCATTTGCAAGTAAAATGGCCTCCAGGAGCTGTTTGCAGGCCCAGCTGTGCAAGCAGCAGCATTGTTCTCTTCGCAGATAACAGATAACATTGTAATCTGCCACCCCCTGTGGAGATAACAGCGTACTTTATCTCTCCCTAGCTGAACTATGGATTTTAAGTACACCTTAAAATGATTGTTCAAGCAAAAAGTGCACAATGCTCGCGTTTACATGTAACAATTTTCGATCATTTTTGGTAGTTTGAATGAATTTTGAGCGATAATAGTTACGTGTAAATGGGCCTTTAGTAGATAGATAGATAGATAGATAGATAGATAGATAGATAGATAGATAGATAAAACCCATTCTTACTGAAAAGGCCCGTTTCAATACAGGTGCCGGAGTGAATGTAATAACTGCAGGTATAATCCCAAGAGCGTTGTATTCCATTGTAGCCATGCTGACTGCAGCAGGGTCATCGGTACGACCATTGCTGAAGAATAGTGCGATTTTTCTTACAGTGGCTCCTTGCAGAGATCTCTTGAAGACATTTCTGGCTACAAATCTCATAGAAGCTCCAATGTTACGACCATTTTCAGAACGTTCCAGAGATATGTTCTTCACTGCACTCAGCAATTTTTCTTTGCTTTGGAAGTCCGAAAATCTCACCAGGTACTTGGGATATTGGTTATAGGACATCACGGCCACTCTTGCCCCAACAGGACAGTTATTTCCTCTAATAGTAGTTTTATTCATTATATATGAGACAATCTCTATCATTTTATTGTAGGTTTCTGGTTTCACATCACTTGACATATCCAATGCAAACACCAATTCTGTTGGGTACACTGGGCAGGCGGTTTGTCCTAGGATAGCAAAAGGTTAAAAAATTGTTAGCTTCGTGATACGTAACAGAATTTTGATTTTCTCATTATGAATGCAGTACAATTTCAATAATCTGATGATCCATGACCACCAAAGCTCCAGATAATACACAACAGGCTCATGTTGATACATTTATTTGGTGAAGAGCACAATAAAAATATCTTCTTACCTTGACAACAAGCTGAAAGGAAAAACATAAACAGTATTAGTATTATAAAAAGTACAAAAATAATGTTTTTCTAGTCTACATTAGCTGTATGCTCCAAGGGACGGAATAGGCCACACGAAGCAACTGCAAGTCTCGGTAAATTCTGCACCAAAATTTGCAGGCTACTTGCGGATTTTGATACGGAATTCAAAATTGCTTAAAACCTGCCTGCGAGATCCACAGTTAGCGCTGCAGATTTTGATGTGCAATTATGCCACTGCGGACTTGGCTGCGTCCTGTGGCGTAATTCCGTCCTGTTTAAAGGGCCCCTTGTAGTAGAGTTACTGGGCCCATTGAACTGTTCATAATAGGCTGCAAAATCATATAACATAATTAATAATAATTTTCACAAGATTATTCTGATGGCAAACAGCTGGCTGGGAAATGGGTTCCATAGCAGAATGTTTTTTTATTAAAAATGGGGAGGTGGCATGATTTTTCACTGCAGTCCCCCTTTTTGCTCCTGGTAACCAGATTGGTAGATTTTATCAATAAATGTTTTTTTTAAGACTTCAATTTTGATGACTTCCCCTTAGAATAGGAGATCTGCATATGATTGGTGAGGGTTCTTGTCCCAGAATTCCCCCCGATTAGCTGAATGAATGGCCGTGATGATCTAGCAATTGCAGCAAACTTTCATTACTTACTTAGGCTCACACTAGAGCGTTCACGCAAGCATTTTTTACGCGCTGTAGGATTTCGTCTGGGGGTTCCATAACAAGTGCTGAAAATGGTATTGTAATGGGACAAAACCAAACAGAATCATTCTCTGTTATTACTCA